>NC_135327.1:120481844-120806653 GCF_023851605.1 Tamandua tetradactyla | reverse complement strand
TCAACTCTGTCAGATTACTTCTGTAACTGTCTCTTATCCTTCCCCTTGCATATGCTACTTCTCCTCCCAGAATACTCTGTACACATGTCCCCTGTCCTCCCACATATTATTTCCTTATTCTGAAGATTGTAGCTTGCTGAGTAGTTGGCTTTGCATGTCTGGCAATCCTTTCTTGCTCAGTTCCCTCTCCTTCATTTCCATGCAGGTGTATGTGCTTTCAGTTCATCATCCACACCCCTCTATAACAGCTATGTAAGGTCTGAGATTGACAAGGTATTCCCAGTAGTGAACTCATGCCAGACGGTGAGCTGATAATCAATGAGAATTTGAAGTAAAAGTCAATGGCTAGTACTTATAATATGCCTAAGAGTCACCCCCAATTCTTTTATTGCTCAGTTGCGGCTTCTGTCTCTAAGCCAACTCACTGCCGACCCCTTACACATCCAGCCATGGGACATGACTCCCAGAGGTGTAAATCTCCCTAGCAAAGTGGGACAAGACCCCCGGAATAAGCCAGGATCCAGCATTATGGGACTGAGAATGCCTTCTTGACCAAAAGGGGAAGACAAAAATGAGACAAAATAAAGTTTCAGTGGCTAAGAGATGTTAAACAGAGTCAAGAGCTTATCCTGGAGGTTATTCTTGTACATTATATAGATATCCCTTTTTAGTTTATGGTGTATGGAGTGACTGAAGGGAAGTACCTGAAACTGTTGAGCTGTCTTCCAGTAGCCTTGATTCTTGATGACGACTGTATAACTATATAGCCTTTACAGTGTGACTGTGTGATTGTGAAAACCTTATGTCTGATGCTCCTTTTATCCAGGATGCAGACAGTTGAGTAAAAAAATAAGGATAAAAAATAAATAAATAATGTGGGGGGATAAGAGTGAAAAACTGGGTAAATTTCAGTACTAGTGGTCAGTGAGAGGGAGGGGTATGGAGTATGGGATGTATGAGTTTTTTATTTTTTCTTTTTATTTCTTTTTCTGGAGTAATGCTAGTTCTGAAATGATCATGATGAATTCACAACTATGTGATGATATTGTGAGCCATTAATTAAATACCATGTATGGACTGTATGTATGTGATTTCTCAATAAAAATTTATTTTTAAAAAATCAATGGCTAGAAGGAGAGGAAGACTGAAGTGTGATTATGTTCACACCTGCGGTCATCATTCAGGGACTTAGTAGTTTGGGAAGTCTGTATTCCCTGCGTTGACTTTTAGAATAGAATATAAATTAAGTGGAAATTCTCTGTATAAATTATAATTTTATTTTACTATTTCTTGTGTTATTTTTCTTTTAGTATCTAAATTATATCCATTTTTACATTAAGACAAGGTGCATAGATATGTGTATGTATGAGTTTATTTCAAATTAAAAGTTTTAAAGTATATGTACTCTTTCTTAGTACTTAAAATGAATTATGATAGTTTCAATTCTATTCATTTCTATTTAATTTTTCTCAATGCTATTCATGACCCATTACATTGATTTCACAAAACCTGTAGGTCACAGTAAGTAGTTTGAAAACTACTCTTCTATATAACTGCATTTGGTCCTGTATGAATGGCTAAAGCATCAGCATATCAGTCAGGATTCAACCAGAGAAACAGAACCAGGAGAAGGTGGTATATATTAAGAGATTTCTGGCAAGGAATTGATTTAACAAATGTACGTGCTGGTTATATAGGTCCAAAATCCATAGGGCAGGCTGTCAGGAACAGCAAACTGCAGCTCTTGAACTCAGACTACAGCTGCTGTCCACAGGCAGAAATTTTTCTTCATCAGGGAAGTCTTTGCTCTTAATGCCTTTTAATTCATTGTATCAGGCCAACCAAGATTATTTAGACTAACCTCCTTTACTTAAAAGTCAAACTGATAATAGACTTTGATCACCTCTACAAATTATCTTCACAGAGATACTTAGATTAATGCTTGATTGAGTAACTGAGACTATAGCTAGATAAGTTGACACATCAAAAGGCCATCACAGTTGTGATAAACCTGGTCTTCAACCCTCTTTATCTAAAGGGTAGAAATCAATTGTAATTCATTCACCACTAGGATGCTTTGCATTATATTCTTCCATACACTGAAGTTAACCTCCCTGAGATTCTCATTTACTAGTTTGGCTGGTAATTTAGCCTCATCCATGCTTTTGTCATTCTCTTCCACTATACTGGTAAATGCATAATTCTTGGGAGTTTTGTAGAATTCCTTGTGTTAGGAATCCCTCTGCCTTTAGTCCACACTATTACTGCTGATGATCCCCTTGAACTCTCAAGTTCCTTTCAAGGCTCTTTTACCCAAACTCTTGTCTTAGAGTGCTCTTCCCAAGGTTCCCAACAACTTAAGAGTATAGTGTTTAATTCACCTGATACCTCTTAGCTACCCCATCAGAGGTACCCTTACTGTTGAGGTTTTAAATGGGGGAGGATAAAATTCTGTACTTAGGGAGCCCACACATCTTATTTTCCCTTCCCAGCCTCAGGAGAGGCTCTCGAGTCCTCTTGGCTATTGCTGACATCACCTTTTCTCCCTATTTCACCTTATCCTTCATAGACTGTATTACTCCCACCATCTGTTTTCCTATTTAGATAATTCAAATAATTAGAAACATAGTGCTGGTATTGATAGTAAAAGAAATGTATACCAACTGCTAAGAGAAATGCTGAGACAGAAACTGACTTAACACATTCCCTTGCAGCTGTACAAGAGCAAGAACATCTGGGAATGAGAAGTCAGTTATTTCTGCTAAAGAGTTGGCATGCATACATACACACAAAAGGTAACAGTTGGTGCCAACTGTTAACATTTTTCAGTGATGATGATACCTGTATAGTGGGAACTCAATCAAGGCTACCAGTTAATTTCATGCTGGCCATGTTGTCCATTTTTTGTAAAATATATGTCTCCAATTTAAACTAAAAGTCTCGTTGTGTTAGATTCAGTTGTCAACTTGGCCAGGTGAGCATACCTAGTTTTGTTGCTGTGGACATAAGTCAATGGTACGAGAACCTCATCTGTTGCTAATTACATCTGCAGTCAGCTAGGAGGCAGTCTGCTGCAATGAGTGATGTTTGACTTAATTGGCTGGTGCTTAAATGAGAGAATGCAACATAGCACAGCCTAAGCAGCTCCGCACTCCTCATCTCAGCACTTGCAGCTCAGCCCAGGCCTTTGGAGATGGAGAAAGAAGTCACCCCAGGGAAAGTTGTTGGAACCCAGGGGCCTGGAGAGAAGACCAGCAGAGACCATCCTGTGCCTTCCACGTAAGAAAGAGCCTCAGTGGAAAGTTAGCTGCCTTTCCTCTGAAGAACTAACAAAATAAATCCCCTTTTATTAAAAGCCAATCCGTCTCTGGTGTGTTGCATTCCGGCAGCTAGCAAACTAGAACACTGGCTAACCTGAAAGAGAACATTGCTAGTTTCTCATGGATATGTTTGTTTACAATAATTTGAAAAACACTGTGAAAAACATGAACATCAGTGGAAATGCCCAGTTTCTTATTAACTGTCAACTAGGAAAACTAACTAATTTAGGCTTCACTGGCTAGATGGCTTAGAATTGTAAGAATTTGGATTGGGATGAGCTAAGTTTATGTGTATGATGGAAATTTTTCCTGATTATTGTAATTTTCATATTAAAAAACTACATATATATAACATTTTCACAGTCACCTTAGCTATTTTAAGTTTGTAGAGTTTATCCCCTCTCAATTTGACTGTTGACTTATCTCCAACTGTGAACTGGTTGGTGTCCTTGATAATACAAAAATGTACACTTGATTTTATCATGGGATTTTGTATACATACTGTGAATATAGCTGGGGATATGAAAATTTATAGCACTCTAAGTGATATAAGAAAAACTCTATTAAGACACTAAGAGGACTTAGTAGGCAGTGTAACTTGTCTTTTCCGATACCTCTGCCACACACTTCTGAAGAGCGTTTTGCTTACTCTTTCTTTAGCTATTAGATAGAAACTGCTTTTGAAAACTCCTCCTCTTTGTGTTATGTAAAGGAGAGATACATAATATGAAAGTGTGTTGGATGCCACTATATATAGCCACCTCTGGATGCCCACTGCCAAGGTAGAGGAAAAGGTAGGAAGATCTAAGACTGCCCTGGGCTCCTGGGACTGGGCTTACTTGGCAGAACAACAGACATTTGTGATTGGTGCTTCTGAGACCTCTTGGGTTCTCTATCTGATTAGTTGTCACTAACGTTTTCACTTCAAGCGAGGTAAAAGATTTCTGGTAGATCCATCTCTTGACCCTAATTCTTGTGCATTTAAACCAAGTTAGGGATCTTTGTAATCCATACTAGCTGTGAATAAGTGATACTTTTATATAGTAGGCTAGTTAAGATAGGCTAGCTTCTACCTCAATAATATACAGTACCAAAATCTTTCAACAGATGTTTATTTCCTCACTATGGTATATGTCCATTGTAGGTCAGGAAGGAAAACTGTGTTCATTGTTGTCACTGAATAAATTAATGATACACACAGCAACCTGGGTTAACCTACAAAGAATTATGTTGAAGAAAAGCCAGCCCCAAAATGTTATATGTTGCATGATTTCATTTATATGACATTCTTGAAATGACAACAGATTAGTGATTTCCACTAGTCTGGAATTATAAAGACTCCGCCTCTGTTATACCTACACCCAGGACTATAGAAACTCTGGAAGGTCTTGTTACCATAAGAAAAATGCCTTAGCAGAGAAGTGGTATACATCATTTTTACTCAGAACCCATTGGCCATAATTATTAAAATAGCTCCGCTCAACTGCAAGAAAGGGTAAGGAAGTAGATATAATACCCCCATGTGCCCAGAAGAACTGGAAATACTGCTGAGCTTATATTATATCCATAGTTAGACTGGGCCAGCTCAGATGGTTTATTAAAGTGACCTTATTGGCTTTGTAAACTAATGTAAATTAATCTTTCAAAAAATGTGATTTTTGCATATATTAATCTTCATACAGCTTTTCTCTTCTTTTTTACACAACTGCAAATCTAAAAATTTGAATCATTATGTGGATTTGAGAGTATTAAGGAATGAATCTCATCCATCAATAGCCTCAAATAGGGGTTATCCCTCAAAAATCTATCCCTGCTAAAATTGATTATGGGTGTTATCACTTACTTGAGTAGAGTAATCTCAGTTGTCTTTCTGACACATATTTAACTGAGGATAGTAAAATAATTATTTTAGTTTGGGACTATAATACTACTAGTCCACATACATATGGTAAGAATGTAAAGTCAACAAAACTGGTAAAGCAGGGAAATCTTAACTATGAAAAATACATGTTCTAGTTTGCTAGCTGCTGGAAATGCAACACACCAGAGACGGATTGGCTTTTAATAAAAGGGGATTTATTTCATTAGTTCTTCAGAGGAAAGGCAACTAACTTTCATCTGAGGTTCTTTCTTATGTGGGAAGGCACAGGATGATCTCTGCTGGCCTTCTCTCCAAGCCTCTGGGTTCCAACAAGTTTCTCTGGGGTGATTCCTTTCTGCAAAGGCCTGGACTGAGCTGCGACTGCTGAAATGAGGTATGCTGAGCTTCTTGGGCTGTGCTACATTGAGCTCTCTCATTTAAGCACAAGCCAATTAAGTCAAACATCATTCATTACAGCAGGCACGCCTCTTAGCCTACTGCAGATGTAATCAGCAACAGATGAGGTTCACGTACCATTGCCTCATGGCCACAGCAACAGAACTAGGTGCCTTCACCTGGCCAAGTTGACGACTAAATCTAACTATCACAATACATAATGATATTATTTAGATCAAAATATTGGTTCTAGATGATCCATCCCTCAAAGACTCCATAGGGTTGCATGCTTGGGTAGTAATGTTAAAAAAGATGAACAGATAATTTCATGCAAATAAGCTACAACTTAGAATTCATGCTTTTAAGTAATTTACCAACAAAAATTCAGTTCTTTGAATAGTCAGAGAATTATCATCAGGGTGATATATAGTGAAAGAGATTGTGATTAAGGTTCAATTGATAATCAACCCTATTACTGAGGAGCCTGGTATGGAGAGTAATCCTGCCATCTTATCTTGCACACAGAAGCCTGAGCTCATTGTTGCCCAGTGAGCTAACAAAAGCTTGACAGGCACAAATTCTGCTTGCTTGCTAACTCTCCTCATGGGGGCAAATGCAACGTCCCCTCAGCACTCTTTCCTGCAGTGGTCCTAACTGGATTGGCTCTTTCTTTTCTAATATAGGAGCTTAGGTATAGATATATTGTGGTGTAAATATGTTGTCTGTGTGAATTGTTTCAACCTGTCAGCAGAATTGGAATACATTGCAGGTGTTTTTAAGATCTCCATGTAGACAAACTGAGACTTCATTTCTGCATACCTTTAGAGGAAGCCTGCTCCTCTCTTTGTCAGATGCCAAAAGATCAGTTTTGTCAGCCAGAAAATATTTTGTTTTAAGGGCTTCTTTATGTTGCCTTTCGAACTTGCTCACCTGCTTTCTACCTCCATTATATAGAGTATGTTATCTCTTTCACTTCCTGTTCTTTAGTCGTGTATGAAAACATTAGGCTAACAATTAGTGAAACATACACTTTGCCCTTACAGATGTTACATTCACTAATAATCCTTACATAAGTATTGCATGTATTGTTCTCCAAGTTCAAGATTTTCATGTAAAAATATAAAAAGTAAGCACTCTCAGTATCCTTCCCTGCCCTACTAGATTTTTTGGTAGAGTTCCAAATAATTTGTGTAAAATTTTATATTGTCTGTATTTTACATAAAATTACTTCAAAATATAGAACATAATATTTATGTATACAATTTTGTTTTAGGAACCTTTAGCTAGCATTCCCTGTACCCTAATCATGAGTCCACATTCCAGGATTTGTTAACATTTAACAGAACCTAATTTGAAGATGACATTCCAGTGTTGGGTACTTCAAACCTTTATGAGATGGTTCATTAACATTAGAGACATTACAAATATTGATGAAATGACTGATGTTGAAAATATGTGGATTAGCCTCAGGAATATTTTATGGGACTGGGCTTTGAGTCAGGCAAGGCCAGCAATCCAACAGCTTTTGGAGCAATACCTAGTTCTAGTACCCCATTTGGTCCTCTTTTTCGATACTTCAGATTTAGTTGAGTGAACTATTAGAAGGTTAGGCACATCCAAAAATGTGGAATATTATCACAACTTCCTTAAGTAAACCTTTAGTGCAAAGATATATCTATCTTGATTGTGTTAAATAGTAGGGTCCAGGATACTGTTGGCTTTTGGACTTTTGGCATTGCAAAATTAGATGAGTTTTGCAAAGCAGTTAAGGTAATATACGTAAAAATAGTAGAATCATTGTTAAGAAAAATTGAAAGAGTCAAGACCATGTAGATGAAAGGGAAGGTATTTACCTACATCAACCCTGCTTTCATCTCTGAATTCTTCCTGGTGAAAGCAAAACTAAAAGCATGGAAGCTGGCAAACCATTATCTAATGATAGTGCATTGCTCTGGACACAAATAGGGATTTGGGAAGACCAATTTACATTCTAATATCACATTTGTTAGGCAGATTTTCGTTTGAAGGTCATGGAGCATCGTAGTGGATGAAACATTCAAACCTGTTTAATAAAGGAGAGTATGAGATGACTGGTAGCATCTGGGAAAATATCGTTATCTCTTATATTACCCTGGAAAAGGTCTTCTTCCCTTTGAGCCAAGCACAATTACATGGATTATCTCATTTCATCTTCCCAACAACCTTATAGGGTATGTTGTTGGGAATAATAATATATTATTTATTATGATAGTCATTTTGTAAATAAGGGAACAGAAACTTAGAGTGGTTTATCATTTGGCAAGAGTTACATACCTAGAAATTTTAGATCTTTAAGTTAGATTAAACTCAGGATCATACAACACACACACACACCCACACTCTGCTCTGTAGTTTTCTCTTTTTGTATAATAATATATGTACTGGAGAGTCTTCTACGTCAGGAGAGAGATCTTTTTACCCACTGCATAGAATTGTGTATTTGTGTGTATCATAATTTATTAAGACATTTTCTCCTCTTTTGGTGGACATTTAGGTTATTTCCCATTCGGAGATCTTACAAATTGTACCACAATGAACTTCCTTGCAATACATCTGATTTAGTTTATTGAATGCTGCCAGAATGTAATATATCAGAAATGGGTTGGCTTTTATAAAGAGAATTAATAAGTTACAGGTTTACAGTTCTAAGTTCATAAAAATCTCCAAACTAAGGCATACAGTGTAAGATACCTTGACTCAAGAAAGGCTGATGGCATGGCACACCTCTGTCAGATGGGAAGGCATGTGGCTGGCAGGTGTCTGCTGGTCCTTTGGCATCTGATTTCAAGCAGCTTCCCCAGGAGTGTTTTTTTTTCTGCATCTCCAAATGTCTCTGTCTGTCAGCTCTGAAGCTTTTTCCAAAATGGTTCCTTCTTACAGGACTCCAGTAGTGACCCACCTTGAATGGGTGGAGACAGTCTCCATGAAAACCACTTAATCAAAAGATCCCACGCAACATTATTGAATCCGGATTAAAGAGCATGGCTTTTGTGGGGTACACAACAGTTTCAAACTGGGCACATTTTCTAATATTTCTGTAAATACTTAGATACAAAATTATTGAGTCACAGGAATTTAAAATACCAACATCTATTTTCAAAGTATATTTTTCTTTTCACTTTTTTCAAGAATATCATTTTTCCTATATCCTGACAAGTACTGGATATTATCAGTCTTTTTTGTTTAAATCTTTCTTATATGTGAACACATGCTATCTCCTTGTTTTAGTTTGTATTTACTTAGTTTTTAATGAAGTTGAGCATCTCTACATTTTTATTGATTTTAATATTCATTTCTTCTATGATGAATCCTCAATTAAAATCTTTTTCCCTATTTACTCAAATGTTTGAGTTAATTAAGCCCTTTATAATTATGAATATTTGTGCTTTATCTTAATATTTAACAATATTTATCCTAATCTTTGACTTTTTAAGTAACTTTATTATTTATTTTGTTGTATAGAAGTTTTTAGGTTTTTGTTTTGGTCACATAGTTTTTCATTTACTTTGGGGCTTCTAGGATCTGCCTCTCTAATGTCTCTAGTTTAGGGTTAAACATTGTCCCATATTTTCTTTTGGCATTTTTATAGTTTATAAGGTCTTTTATTCTTAACCAATATCAATTTTATTTTTGTTAATGAAGTGATAGGAATGTTTTCAGACTGGTGGCTGTTTTTTTTACATCATTTATTGAATGGATCACTCAAATTCAAATTAAAAAGTAGAGTAGCAGAATTGATCTAATAACAGATCAATTCCAGAACCAGAATTACGTTATCTTAATAAATGAAGTTTTATTGTTTGACATCTAATAGGGCCTGATTTTGTCCTTAGTCTCCTTTTTTTCCAGTGGCTTGTTATTTTCCATGAAACATCTGGGTGGAATTTTAATTTTAATTACCATGAATTATTAATTAACTTTGGATGTAAATAAATGAATATTTACAATAATATGGGAGCATAAAAATATTTACAATATTGAGTTTTAGTCCAGAAACATAGTATGGCATTGTACTACACTTATTCAGAGTTTTTTTTGTGTTCTTCATATAAGTTTTGTTGAGAACAAAGTCCTTGCACGTTATAGTCATTCTTGTGTATTTTATTCTGTTCTTTTTCATTACATTTTCAAAAATGATTGCCTTTTTTTGTATATTGATTTTTTTTAATTCTGTTACTTGATTAAAGTCATTAATTCTAATAGTTTTTTAGTTATGTCTCTTGGATTTCCAAGTACATAATAGTTGAATCTACAAATAATGTATTCTGGCTTTTCTTTTTACTCTGTGACCCCATAATTTACCAGAGCATAAGCCAACTGAAAATGAAAAACATCTTACCAAATTCCTTTTCTATAGAATGAAATGATGAGATAGTCATCAAAGTACCATTTTCTGATGTAAAATTTTATAGGTTTTTTTTGTTTTTTTTATTGGTTTAATTTCAGAATAGTCAGACTCATTGAAGAAGAATGTTTTGATAACAGATTGTTTTGGAATCCTGAAAGAAGTCAGGAAATTTTTAATTTTTTTGTTACAACAGTCCTCACATATTTACTTTGCTTTAAGATAAAGAAATTTATCACATGCTAACAAAATTGAGTTATGTTCCAACATGAATACCAATTAAACACTTGTTCTACAATCATGTACTTAAGCATAGTAATAGAAGACAGGTGGCAAGCATTCATGGAATTTCCAATCATACTTGCCAGTGGTTTCCTTTAAAAACATTTAAAGGACATGTTAAATCCAAAGCCCAGCTAAATTTTTTTGTACATGTTAGAGTTCATTCCCCTGGGTATCTTGTATTGTAGTCTACTACAATACTAAACTGTCAAGGTTTTCTAAAAACAAAATGTATATTGTATGATGTCTTCTATTTGAAATATACATTTGTTTTCTTCTATACCTACATATATGAATCCTGCCTATTCTTCAAAACTAAACTAAAAATATCCTCTTTTCCAGGAAATTATTCCCTTTCTTAGGCAAAAAAAAAAAAAAGTCACTTGGTATATGCCTCTGTTGCATCACTTCCCACATTATAATGCAGTTATTTGCTTTATGTCCCCACCAAGTGTAAGCTATTTGAGAATTTGACTTCTCTAGCATAATGTCTGGCACTTTTGTTGTAATTTTTTTGTTGAGTGGATAAACAATTACACACACACATATACACACATACACATATATGAATTCAAAGAATGAAAGGACGGTGTAAAAGAAAGTCATATGTTTGACCATTTAAGAAAAATATTAGAGGGCTCTATGGAAGGGGCATAAGAAGCATATTTTTAAAAAAGATAAATAATGTACAAACCCCATAGTACAGAAATACACATTTTGTTCCAGTAATACTTACTATGATAGAAAAAGTGACAGAGGCCAAGCCAGTGTCCACGTGGCATGAGCTGTGAAAATATGTCGAAAGTCAGAAAGAAATTCAGTATTTACTTTGGGTACAAACTGTATGCATGGTATGCCTTTGAGGTGTATATACCATTAGGAACCACACTACATATCCTTCTATACAGACAATTTGAATTCCTGGTTTATAAGGTACTGAATATAGTATTCATGAATTTCCAGCTTTCCTGTACTCTGAATGTAAAGTACAACTGGACTAGCAGAGCCAGTTAATGAGGAAATAGATAAGGTTTCTCTTATTTTTGACCTTGTTCTGCTTTCTATTTTCTTTTTTTTTTTTTTTTTTTTTGCATGGGCTGGGAATCAAACCTGGGTCTCTGGCATGGCAGGCAAGAATTCTGCCACTAAGCCACGGTTGCACCACCGTGCTCTCTATTTTTATTATATCTTTTTATATGTGTTAATATTCCTCACTCCTAGATTTTAAGATATTTGGGGCCAGTACAGAAATTTTTTCAGCCACGGATTAGACACTTAATAATTGTTTGGTTTAATTGAAAATGTCACTTTTTATTATACATATTAATTGGACTTGAATTATACATTCTTTCTTTTAACTGTTGTTCAGTGTATTAGGTGAGAAGTTGGATACATATCTTCAGTTGTTTTTAAAATAAAACATAATTCAGAAGGAATGAGAACCATCAAGTTTATGGCTACAACTGAAGACCACATTTAGTGATCTTATGAAAATTTAGGTCAGAAAGAAAGCTGTCAATATCCCATTTGTTCTTCAGCTTTTGAGCAATATTTTGATGGTTATTTTAGAGAAATGATAAAAGAGAATTAAATTTAGATCAATATGCAAGTAAAATGAGAGATGACAGATGATAGCACTTTAACACAGCCCAGTTCTGTATAGAATAGAAGTCAATTTTAAAGGTTACATGATTGAAATATAATTACAGTACTGACACACTGCAACCTTTGGAGTTAGTATAGGTCATAAAATGAAACAAGTTCAGTGTGGGTATTTGCTTAGGTAGACTTAAAACCCTTTACCTTAGTTTTATTAGGAACCAGCAGAGCATTGCAGTAATATGGTATGCTCTGATTCTGTAAAAGGTGAGAGAAATTACTATTCAAATAATGTATTCTGTGAATACTGCTGCCTCCTAAATTATTAAAAATTGTAGAACAACATACATTTTTTTGGTTAATAAGTTATTTTTATTATGATTCAATTTTCATTTTTTAAACATCTCAATTGACTTCTGAAGAAAAACAGTTGCTTATAAGAAATACAACATGTAAAATTTTAATGTACCTAATTCTGGATATCTAGCTGTTGTTTATTGTTAAGAAAGCCATCTTGTCTGGATTATATTGTCATCTTTTTGTTGCCCTCTTACTACAGGTTTTCAACACATATTCCAATGAAGACTATGACCGGAGAAATGATGAAGTTGACCCTGTGGCTGCTTCAGCTGAGTATGAACTTGAAAAGCGTGTAGAAAAACTGGAACTTTTCCCAGTGGAACTAGAGAAAGGTATATGAGCTGTACAGTGTTTATCATACCACCGTATGTTCCTAAGTTACTAATACACAAATTACAAATTTTTAAGAGTATACTTTTTTCCTAAGTATTGATTAAAGTTTTAATTTTCATGGAAGATCTTAGTAAATTTCAAAAATAGTTGATATGGACTCTGGGTAGATTGTAAATTGAAATATTCCCTCCTCCCTTTCACTCCCAATTGAAACCCATATAGTTTAGTTATCTGGAGTGGCATTTAGGGCTAGGGAGGTGTATGAGTGAGGCTTCATACATTGTTGGTACTCCTGGGAAGAACTGGTGTAGGGGGGAGCTCAGAGATAGCTGATATATAAGTAAGAGTTTGGGCAGGTGATTATTTGGGGGGTTGGGATGGAGTTGGGGTGGGTGGAAGATGAATAGTTAGTAGTCAGAATGAGGTAGATATGGGCAATTTTGCCTTTAGAGAATTATGGGCTCTTGGGATCAAGACAGTTGTGTGCTGGTAAATGTTTTAAGGTGGAAGGGGACTGATGAGTAAATACTCCCACCATGACCTATTTCAAGCAACGAACCTAACATCAACTATTGTACAAATTCCTAAAATTTAACAGTTGCCCCCAGGAGCTAGTAGGAACGAACTGGCTCCATCCAGCTCACCACTGGATGAAGGTTAACGTCATCCACATGACTGTGTTTGGTTTTCCTGGTTCCTAAGGAATCCAGAAAGATCTAAATGAAAAGACTACATCCTCTCCGCCTTTGAAATGAGAGTGCTGAAAGAGAAAGCAGGGAGGACCAGGAGCCTTATCCTGATTTTCTCCCTGGAATGACAACCTGCCTCTGTAGTAACTGCTGGCCCACAAGACCAGAGACTGTGTGTGTGTTTATCATTGCGCAAGGCAGATACCAAAGAACTGGACTGAGCCAAAGAACAGAAAAGTAACATACCTGATGGAACATTGGGGGAAAAAAAGCAGTGCAAACAAATGATGACTTGAATAGCAAAAAAAAAGCAAAAGATATTCAAATATGGCTTAAAAAAAGAAATTATTAACCAAGCTAACAATAACAACAACATAAACTTCGATTTTCAAACTAAAAGGTTCAGTAGAAGAATTGAAGAGTTTCAGTTCAAATTAGCATTCCAGAGCAAGTGTAAGAAATATCCCAAATTAATTTTCAAACAGCAGAGCAAAAAGAAAGGAAGAATCATGAAGGTCAGCCAACATATAAGTATTAGGAAACAGAAGGAGAGAAAAAGACAGTGGTAGAGAAGAGACAATCATAGATTTCCCTGAGCAGAGAAGGTTTACCTGTCCTGGTGAAAAAAATTGACAATATGTAAGGATTTAAAGAATATATAACCCACATTCTTCATATATGAGTAATTCACTTACAGATTAGCAAGGAAGCAAAGAAACAGAGAAACTTGTTAAGAACAACAAATGAGAAAAAAACAAAGTGAAAACTGTAAGTATTAAATATATAATTATTTGGGTGAAACAATGTATATATACCAGTCATTACACTAAACATTACTGACTGCTCCATTAAAAGATACTCTCATTTGGCATTAGAACAAACATAAGAATGATGCTTTAAAAAGAAAGCAATGCTTAAACTTTTCAACCATTCTTTCATTCTTAGCTCATGGGCCATACAAAGGCAACCTTGGACAGGATTTACCCTGTAGGGTATAGTGTTTATTTCTTATTATAAGCAAAAATGAAAATAGTCCAAATACTCACCAATGGAAGATTAGTATATGAATTATAGCTTATTTCAGTGCAATGAAAAATCACTCAGCAGTGAAAGCCAATGAGCCATAGTTACATGAGGTAATATGTATAATTCTTAAAAATGAAATTGAGGGCAAAAATAAATAAATCACAGAAGTCATTCAGTATAATTCCATTTATCAAAACCAGGAAAAATTATTTAGCATGTTTTTTTTAGAGGTGCATAAATAAGTGGTCTAAAAAAAACAATATTACAGAAAGGAAGGGAATGATTAACACCATATCTAGGATAATGGTTACCTGGGGAAAAATATCATATCAGGAAATAATACATAGTAGGTTTCTGAAGAATTGGTAAAGTTCCATATCTTTGTGTTACATGATGTTTGCTTTGTATTTGTTTTTGAATATGATTTGGAGGTAAATGCTTTCATAAACCTTTTTGTGTATACTATAAATTTCATAACAAAGTTAAACTAGAAAAATTAAACTAGAAAGAAAAACCAAATGAAATATATTAATTGGAAATTTTAGTGCATTTCTTTCAGAACAGAATAAATCTGGTCAGAAAATAAGTAAGGACATAGAAGAGTAGATTAATATAATCAATAAACTCAATTAAAAATATTTTTATATATATAGAATCATGTGGAGAAAAAGAGAACAAATCCCACTGATATCACGACAATTGTAAATTAAAAAAATTATTCCTAGATCAAAGAGAAAATTAGAACTAAAACTTTAAACTATCTAGAAAAAGATTGCATTTATACAAATTTCTATAAACATACAGAAAAAACCTTCCTCAGTTATAGCCTTAGAAGCCATCTTTAAAAAAAATGTAAAAAAAAAAACGCGCTTGTCTTAGACAGAAAAATATACATTAAAATAAATCACACCAAGATGGAGAATAATATAAAATAATATTAATGAAATGTGAAAAGAAAAAAAAAGAAAGATAAGTTAATGTAAAACCTTTTTCATTAAATAGGTCACTAAAGTAGACAATCCTTTATAATACTGACTGAACAAAATTGGAAGAAAATATGTACAAATTAGGACTAGAAAGCAAATATATACAAATATATAGGAGAAGAGAGTAGTCAGTTACTGAACTTCTTTGGCAACAAATGCGGTGCCAAAGAATTGATTATTTTTAGCAAATATGAACTACTAAATCAATTCAATTAGAGGTGGAATGGACTAATTCCCTAGAAGAAATTAAAATAGTGAATAAGAGAAGATATTAAAAAGGAATCAGGACCAGATGGTTCTGCTGTACCTTTAAAAACACATAAATCCAGGATTATTTAACCTATTTTAAATCAGAGTAAAAGACAGAAAGATCATAAATTGATTTTGTATAAAAAAATAAATAAATAACAGTTTACATCAAAAACTGAATTGGTACTGTTTGGTTTCATAAAGCTGCCAGTATGCAATACACCAGAAATGAATTGACTTTTACAAAGGGGATATATTGTTACAAGTTACAATTCCAAGGCCCTGAAACATCTGAATTCAGGCACAAACAAGAATATACCTTCTCTCAATAAAGGCTGATCGGTCTGGCATTTCTCTGTCACTTGAGAAGGCGCATGGTGACATCTGCTGTCCTTCTCTCATAGCTTCTTGGTTCAGACGACTCGCTCAGCATCTTCTGCATCTTCAGACACCAGTTTCTTAGTTGCATCTCCCTGCCCTCTGTGTTGACTCTGGCTCTCTCTATGTTTGCCTTTTGTTCTCTACATAGAGGACTCCAGTAAAAGGATTAAGACCCACCTTGAATGGGTGGTGTTATAGTTTACTAGCTGCCAGAATGCAACATACCAGAAATGGAGTAGCTTTTTAAAAAGAGAATTTAATAAGTTGCTAGTTTACAGTTCTAAGGTTGAGAAAATGTCCCAATTAAGACGAGTCTATAGAAATGTCCAATCTAAGGCATCCAGGGAAAGATATCTAAGTTCGAGAAGGCTGATGACATTCAGCATTTCTCTCTCACCTGGGAAGGCACGTGGCCACCATGGCATTGTCTGCTATCTTTCTCTCCCAGCTTCCTGTTTCATGAAGCTCCCCAGGAGGCATTTTCCTTCTTCATCTCCAAAGGTTGCTGGCTGGTGGACTCTCTGCTTCTCATGGCTATGTCATTCTCTGCTCTTTCAGAATCGTATGGCCTTCTCTCTTGTTGTTCTCTAGTTTTTTCCAAAGTGCTTCTTCTTTTAATGGATTCCAGTAAAACCAATTAAGACCCACCTGAATGGGTTGAGACATGGCTTCACCTAATCAAGTTTAATACCCACACTTGATTGAGTCACATCTCCATGAAGATAAGCTAATAAACTTTCCAACATACAGTACTGAATAGAGATTAGAAGAAACCTTTGCTCCCACAAGGTTGATTAGGATTAAAACATGGCTTTTTTCCGGTACATAAACCTTTTCAAACTAGCACAGGCAGTATCGTATCTCCATCTAATCACAACTGAGTGAGTTGCATCTCTATGGAAACAACTTAATTAAAAGGTCCCACCAAAACAATAGGTCTACCTCCACAAGTTTGGATTAGGATTAAAAGGACATGGCTTTTCTGGGCTACATAATACTTTCAAACGAGCACACAGACACCAAAAGATTACTATAGTACAACCCCAATTATGACTGTATGTTTAAAATTCTAAATGAAATAAAATATCAGATATAGAAATACTTAAAAAGTAAAATATATTATGACCAAATAAGATTTTAGTTTGTGGAGGTAAAGTGGTTTATTATTAGGAAATTTATCCATGCAAAATTTAAAGAAATAAACTGTTAGTCATGTGAAAAGGGATTTGATGAAATTCTGCCATTTCAAATAAAAACTATACGTAAGTTAGCACATGAAAGAAACTACCTAAGTGTGATACAAACTATTGATCAGAATGCCAGCAGCAATTCTATTTTTAAATTGAGGAAATGCAAAACCTTTTCAACTAAAATGAAGAGTCATATTTGAAATGCCCATTGTCACCATTATATTTCAACCTTATGTGTAAGTCTGAAGTACAAAAAATGGAATAGTCAATATAAACAACTGAAAATTTAAAATGAAAAATATATCTTTTTGAAGTTGATATTGTATACTTTGAAAATCAAATCTGTACTACTTTAAAAATCATAGAATTGGTAAGATAATTTGTCAAGGAGGTTGAATTCAAGATGCATATTAAAAAAATCAATTGTTTTCTCCTTGTGCACATTAAGAACCTAGAAGTGAAAATATGAAAGTGTTTCATTTACAATAGCACAAAATAACATAACTATTAGTTTATTACTAAGAAAAACATAGAACTTGTCTGTAGAAGAGTATAAAATATTTTTGAAAGACATAATATATAAGATCTATAGGAAGATATACCATATTCTTGGAGGGAAAATATAAGAGTCCCTATAAAAATTAATCAATTAATAAATTAATTGGCAAATTTTAAGCAGCTCCAAATAAAACTGCCAGCAAAGCTGGATTGCTGGGAGGGAATTGGATAAAATAATATTAGATTTATATGGAAAAATATAGACATAAAGTAAGTATGAAAAAGAATAAGAAAGGGCCTAGTTTATCAGTATTTGGACATGTGCTAATTTATGGGACTGTGATCAGAGCAAAGTGCATTGATATAGCAGTTGATCAATGGAAAAAATATAAAATTGAGGGAATTATCTTAGTATGCATGATAATTTAATGTGTAACATAATATTTCAATTTAGAGGGTGTTTTACAACTTGTTCTGACACAATTGAGTATCTATCTGAAAGAATATAAAGTTGAACAGTTCATTGTGTCATATATAAAAATAAGTCTACATGTATTAAATAATGAAATATTAAAAATAAAATAATGAAAGCATTTAAAGAAAATTTATAAAAGTAGATCCATCATCTAAGCTGTGGGAAGAAAAACTTAACCAATTGGGAAACCCAGAAGTTATATAAGGAAAGGCAGACCAATTTAATCATTACAGATTTAAAAATTTTAAGGTTTTTCTATAAACCGGAGTTAATAGAGATGTGTTAATTTGGGGGGAAATCTGCATTGAAGATGACAAAAAGTTAATGTCTATAATATGCTAACGATCCTTACGGATTTTCAGAAATTAAAAAAGGACCGGTAAAACACAGTAGAAAAATTGACAGTTGATTGAAGAGGAATTCCAGTGACTCTCGCTCATATGAAAAGAGACTCAAGTCTCACTTACATTGAAGGGAATTCTAAACCAAAATGAGCTTTCCTGAAAGAGGAAATAAGCTTTTGAGTTCCTGAGTTTGGCAATAGCATCTTCACTAATGACACAGCTTCATCTTCATTTCCGTCTCTTTCTGTGCTACTTTGCCTACTCTATGCTCTGTCTGTCCCTGAGAAGGTATACAGAGGAAGACAAGGTTCTCCTCTACTGGGTTCTTGTCAGTGCAGCCTCAGAAATCTGTGACCTTTGAGGATGTGACTCTGGCTTCACCCAT
Source organism: Tamandua tetradactyla (assembly GCF_023851605.1). Classification (NCBI taxonomy): domain Eukaryota; kingdom Metazoa; phylum Chordata; class Mammalia; order Pilosa; family Myrmecophagidae; genus Tamandua; species Tamandua tetradactyla. The sequence goes on along the minus strand of NC_135327.1, from coordinate 120,787,895 downwards.
GCTTGATACATCTCAAAGAAAGCTGTTCAGAGATGTGACACTGGAGAACTGGATGAGTCTTCTGGTCTTGGTGGATTAATTGTGCTCTCCCTTGTATTGCCCTTCAATCATTACCTTGTCTTTCTAGGTAGTCTGCAGTAGAACTGAGACTAGATCAAGTTTATATAGCTTTTTCCACAACCAATTTTCTGCTCTATGAATCCTATAATTTCCCAGGAAGAATTTCACCCAAGCCTGCGTCTAGGCAGAAAAAATGAATTTAAAAACCAAGAAACAATTTTCACATAGGATATTTGCAGGAAGAAACCATTTAATAGCGTAACAGTACAGATATTTCACATTTGAGGGAAGCCTTTTGAAAGTAATGATTATGTGAAAGTTTCACTTGCCACTCAATGTTTGCACAACTTGTAATATTTCATTTAAAAATAGGAATCATGTAAATATAATAAATGAGAGCAAAAATTCAGCCAGAACTCAAATACTTATGTATAACAGATTTCATATAGAAAAGAAACACTAAGTCATTATTCAGTGTGAAACAGGCTACAGTGATCATTCCTTAAACAACCCAAGAACAAACATTGGGGTGGGTGTGGGTGGAATTTACATGATGTAAACACTGTGGGAAGGCTTTCAGTCATCCTTTATCCCTTCATCAACATAAACAGATTCACACTTGAGAGAAACCTATGAATGTCAGGAATATAGGCATGAATTCAGCCATAGAGCCAACCTTTATACACACAAGATAATGCTTGTGGGGGAGAAGAAACTATTAAGTGTAACCAGTGTGGAAGAGCTTTCAGCCACAGAACTGACCATGTGTGCAAGAAAACTCATCTAGACAGAAACCATAATACTAATGAATGTAGGAAAATTGTTTAGCAATTGAATACCTCTTACATCAGAATATTTATACCAGAAAAACAATTTGAATGAAATGAATATGGGAAATTACACATATGAAAATATTCTCATTGTAAAGAATGAAGGAAAAGGCTTCAGTGATTATTTATACATTAGCCAACATAAAAATTTCTCACACTGGGTAGATACCTATACCTAGAATCAGTGCCAAAATGCCATTAGCTGGGGTTCACACCAGATAACTAACTCATCCTGGGAAAAACACTATATATTCCTTTAGCATATGAATGAGCAAACATTTCATACTTTTGCCAAATGACCTATTTTTTTTAACTTACTTAGAATAAGGATATAGAAATGTGAATTGTACTTAAAGCAACAGTTGGTGAAAAGTAGTAGCCAATGAGATGAACTCTCTACAAAAAATTTCTAATTAAGAATACATAATGGGGTTATTACTAAAAAGTCTTGTAAAAACCTGAGGCATTTTGTTGAGTACATGGGCAGTTTTCCTTTAATAATCCAAACTGGTGATCATTTAGTATCTATTTTTTAATGCAGCTATAATCCATGATTACAAAGACTTTGAAGCTAACAGAAAAATAGCTTTGAATGTTATTTAAAAATGTGGGATGCAAAATAGTGTATCTTGGATTTCATTGATGTTAAACAATACATAGATTTGTGGAAAGGACAAATGGAAATATGGGTAAGTAAGCACGTGATTTGTAGGTAAATAAAAGACCAGCATGTTTTCAGTATTGCTCATAGGGTTAATAAAATGGATACAAAGTATATGCTTGTCAACAAGAGAAGTGGTTGGGTAAATTAGGATACCATCTCACCATGAAAGATTATATATTCATTAAAAAACGATTTAGAGCTATATAAATTGATGTCCATAAAGTATCATTGAATTGGAAAGGTAAGCTGCAAAGCAGTATATAATATGACCTCATTTGTGTAAAGCAAATAGGAAGCAAAAGTAAGCATATACATACACACACACATATTGGAGCTGTAGATATAGCATATATACTTGTATAGTAGTGTAGGGGAAGGTACTCAAATTATTAACTCATCTTATTAACATGAATGTGATGTATGGAATAAGTAAAGAAAAGATCACAGGAATAAAGGAAAATTGAAGATATATTATCACATTATTTAAATGGAAATTATATGTGTGTGAGCATGTGTGTTTTTAAGGCCTAAAATAATTCATCAGCTTATTTATGGAGGCCATGTTTTAATTAACATAGATTATTCAGTAACTAAATTATCACCTTTTGGGAATCACAGTGAATTACCAACTGCAGGTATAAAATGAGACTACATTTGCCAGTCTTTTTGGGGGTCTTATTTGATATTCCTGCTACCCAGTTTAGAGTAAAATTCTGGCAAGCCAAGCGTATCATGTGGCTGATCCATAAAGAAGAACACAATTAGAAGGAGCAAATAGGCCTCGCCAGTTTATTGTGAACTAGTGTAAAACTGAGGCTCCTTTTTTTTCCCCGTAGATGAGGATGGACTTGGTATAAGTATTATTGGAATGGGTGTTGGAGCAGATGCTGGACTTGAAAAACTTGGGATATTTGTCAAGACAGTAACAGAAGGTGGTGCTGCTCAGCGAGATGGGAGGTAAGCTAAGTACTGTTTTTAATAACTGAACATTTCTAGGAACATTTCCTGGGAATCTCTTTCAATTATAGCTTTCTTCTTTTGAATATTTTAGGACAGTATTGCAGAGTGTGTTTTGGAAGTGTACAATGTTAATAGACTTGAATTACTTTCTGATTTTTAGGCAGAATACCTGTTGGCTTTAATATATATTAGGTAAATGGGTGGGTAGATGATGGGTTTATCTTTACCTTTGTATCAATCCACATTTACTTTTCCATTTATCCATCATCTGTTTATTGGGAAATGGTAGAAACATGGATGTGTATAGTTGGACAATATTTACTAAGGAGATCAGTATATGGTTTCACTTAAAAAATATTGAAACAAATGATAATAGTCCTGGCACTTTTGAAAATGTCAGAGCTAGTATGGAAAATGAAAATTCTAACCCTGTGTTGAAGATAATTCAATAAATTGGTATTTCTCAAAATGTGTTTTGCATTCAAACACAGGGTCTTGAGTGCCACCTAAACGTATAGAGTTAATATCACTAGTAGTGGGCTCTATAGTCTGCTCTTAAACAACCACCTTGGGTAATTCTGGTACACACTAGACCATCAAATAATCATTTTTTCAGGTCTTAAATTTGATTAGCTCAAGATATGTGTATTTTGAATGTAAAGATTTTGATTGATCCTCACTCTCAGCTCTCGATGCATTAGACTGGGGCTGAAGCAGAAGATTGGCAATAGAGATAAAATTAGACCCATAAATCCCACAAATATGAGCCTAGTTCAAATAAATGTCATTTTAATTTTTAAGTAACACTGAATGAACTGACTTTGACCTTTTTTTCAATGTGTAAATGTGTTTCATTTAACTATCTTATCAGGAAATTACAAAGTACATTAAATATAATCTGTGAATCCTTGGTGAGACCCCTGGTAGCATTATTTCTTATTTAATCTCAGATTCACAGCTGACATACAAAGATGTTTCCTAGGGGGTACTAACTTGAGTTCCTTGATTTCTTTAAATAAAAAGCCACAACTTCAGTATCAGGTGTGGCTTGGGAATCATCTTTCAGGCAGTAGCCTTATTTGTATGCTCATAGAACACTATGCACACAGAAGATTTGACATGAGTCTTTTGAGTGAATGTACAGCTAACCTCATATTATCACACTTAAACCTACAAGAGTGGCAAATGAATATTTTGTACTTCAATAATTAGCAGTCATATTCTACTTCAAAATAGTTAGGAAATAACCTCTTTGCCCTTTCAACGAATTACATAATGGCAAAAGTAAATATTTCCCATTATTAGTTTTATGCCTTTCTTCCTAGTGAACTCAATTTTGTAAAATCTAGCCCATTTATGTTTCAAGAAAAATTAAAAAGTCATCCTAAGGTAATAGGAAATAGAGCTTCTAGTCATTATTTAAGCAATACTAAATTATGTCATTCTTCTTACGTAAATTAAGTAAATCAGTCACAAAGACAAACCAAAATATAAGTTGATTTTAAAAAAAAGGTAGAAAATATTACATTCAGCATTTAGCCAGTTCCTGTTTCTTCTAAACTGAGACCTATTTGTATTTTCCATGACTCATTTTAAAACTAAGGTTTGTTTTCTATTAACCTGTGTTCTGAGTTTTCTCCTGTGTAGTTCCACTGTTTACACTGATATGCAAACTTTGATTTTTCAGTATCAGTGTGTTTTTTCTCAGTCTTTTAAATGAATGTTTGTCTACTGTATTGATTCTGCTATTGTTATAGTAAGTGCTTAATAACTGCTTTGGTGAGAATCTTAATAAAGTCATCTTGATGTAATGAAATGGACAGAATCTTTAGGATCATGTGAACCAGGAACCTGATTCCATCCCTACTTCTTAACAGTAGTGGAATATTGGGCAAATTACTTGATTTTTGTGTTATTTTTGTGTATTGCAGAGTTTTTGTAAGCATTAAATACAATCATGTAAATAAGAAACCTACAATGCTGTTGGTGTATGAAACTGTTCTTGAATTAAGAATAAACTTGAAATTAAGTAAAAATTAGTTCTCTGTTATGGAAAAAGTCTTATGAAAAACTGTAGAAAGGTACATAAAATATGTAAAGAAAAATCATAAAATTTTGGAGGTCTTCTAATCCATACCTTTTTTTTTATGGATCTAAGAAAATTGGGGCCTACACTTGTCTCGTTAGACCTATGGAATTTTTAGTATCTTTATTTAAATTTGTTTACTATTCAGAAGATGTCAACATAAAAATTACTGAAAGAGCGCTTGCTTGTTTCTAGCCAGTGAAAAACTTTTCAAGTAATGATATGTGTGTGTTTGATGTAGAAAAAAATTGTTTCTTGTTTACAAAACAGTATGATTAGCATGATCCCATTCTTGTGAACAAACCTAGGAGAGTTGTGGTTTATTGTCACTGTTAGCGTTCCATGGACTTGTTTTATAGCTTGGACCTCTTCTGTCTTCACAGTGAGCATTTCCGTTGCTCTTTGTTCTTTTATATAGATCCATGTTACTGTCTATTATCATTTTCCAGATCTGCAGCTGCTGAATTCTTTCAGCTTTGTATGAAAGCGCATTTTTATAATTGCACTATTAACCTCAGTCCATGGTTTAACTTAAGGTTTGCTGTTTGTGTGGTACAGCTCCCCTTCCTTTTTAAAGTATATTTTTGCCTATTTAGAATTTTAGATTGACAGTAATTTTTGGTATTATTTCCATATTTTTTTCTGTTTCTAGGCACATGCATGTGGATAAACATAATCGAGTGTACGCAAACTAGAAAATGCTATCATTTTTTATAGTCTGTTATTTAATTGTATATAATGGGCATTGTAAAATGTCTACTAAAAATAGAAGGTTAAAAACCATGTGTTTTAATTCCCCACCTGTACTTTACATTTGTGAGAAAAATGTCCTTTTGGCTATGAATTATTGATTCCTAGAAGCTTGAGTCCAGAAACTGTAGCCTAGTTATTTTATGGCTATGTGTATGAGTGTTTTAATAAAGAACAGGTGACTGTAATGCTTCCATATAATGGAAAAACCTTTTTGACCATTTTCCTGTTCACTTTAATTGCTAAATTATCATATGTAATGATATTTTAAATTTATGAAGGTAATACATGTTTATGGGTGAATATTTGAAAAATATAGAAAACTTTAAAGAAGAAAATAAAAATTTCAGGTAGTCCTGCTACCTCCTTTGAGAGTTGACTACTATTAAAATGCTGCTAGTGAATTCCGTTGTAAGCTATTTTCTGTGCAAACACTTTTGTTTATTTACTTAATATTAGCATCTACTGATAATCTTGCATTTGTTTATGCTTTTCATTAATCAAAGTAATATTTGTGTGTGCTTCTTATATTTGTCTTTAATTCTCCTAATAGCCCCGTTAAATATGTTTTATTGTTGTTTTTGTTTTGTATATAAAGAAGCTAAGTTTCCTGCACTCACAGCAAGTGACAAAAATCAATTATTATATTTGTCCCCAAAGCCTGCACTTAAATGCTACATTACATTATATGTCATTAAATAATTTTTCTATAATAGATTTTAGGATTCTATTCTATGGCAACACTGTGTGTAAAATCAGTTACATCTTGTCATACAATGTTGTTTCACGTGTTGCTGAGATCAGCATCTTATAAATCACTGAACTTCTCTGGCTATTTCCTTGAAATTAATTCCTAGAAGTAGAAACACATTGCTAAACTACCCTTCAGAAAGGTTAATCAGGTTACACTAGTCCTAGTAGTGTCTAAATGTTCTTTTGCACTGTTATTGATATTGAATATTGTGATTTAAATCTTTGGTAATTTGATATATATGAAGCATTATTTCTAAATATTAATTTCTTTTTTTTAAGCCTTTAAAATTGTTTATTGGCCACTTGCATTTCCTTTTCTTTTTTGTAATTTTTTTTTAGTTTGTTTTCTTCCCATTTGCATATTTTGCAGCTGTTTTATCATCTGTTCTTTCAGTGCTAATCTCCACAAGAAACTGGTTCACATCAATTGCCTTCACTTCTTAATGCATAGTATTTTTCCTCATTCTGATAACAAAAACTGTCAAATGTAGTAAAAAGTAATTGATTTGGAACTCTAAACTCAAGTGTTGCAAAATTCTGTGCTTTGGTTTCTACCCTTACTATTCTATTAAATTTTTGCTTTGAAAATTATTGACCTGTTTCAAGATATCCAGTGGCCATTTATTAGACCTAGTCCTTTTTAACTTTTCAATGCCATACTGTAATTTCTTATTTCTAATGAAATTCATGTCTCTTTGCTTTTTCTGTGAACTTTAGGTCCCTCTCTGTAGTTCTTTTTCCTCCTATTTTTTTGTCCTGCATCGTAAGAGTGGTTCTCTCACAAGGCCAACTTTTTGGAACTGATTTTTATATTGTCAGTACACTAATTGTTTTCCATGATCATGTAGAATATGTTCCCAAATTTAAACCCTTAATACTGGTACATGTAGAACCCGATTACCTGAATGTCTTATTTTCATCTCGGAATCAACTTAAAGGAAATTGAATTCCTCTTTTTCTTTTTTTTTCCCTTCTTCTCCCATGCTCTAACAGTCGATTGTTTACTGTGGTGACCCTATTTGTCATTACTTTAGGCAGAAAACTTTCTAGTCTTTTATTCTTTCCTTTCTGTCACCTACATAAGCTCTTATTGTGTTATATATTTTTCTTTTGTTTGAAATGGCCCTCAGATTACTTCTTTATGTTCATGGTTTATACCATGTTTCTAAGCCAGGCCTTTCTGCCTCTTCTTAGTTATTAGGGGGCTCCTCTCAGCTAATATTTCCCAGTTTATCCTTGGCCTTATTCCAAGATTATTCTTCTCAACTGTTGCTTTTTGTAGCCCTTCTAGTACAGCAAGGTACCTTTGCTCTCCTTTTTTTTTTTTTCTTTTTTTCCAGTCATAATCCAAGGTCATGCTGGCATTGAAGGCAATGCTGTTTTTAAAGTGCCTACTCACTACTCTGCTTAGGAAGATTACATGATTCCCTGCACCAGTTTCCTTCCCTAACCTCCTTGCACAGTTAAGTCAAAATAATGAGTACTAAAACTATAATGTATTAAGCCCATATGATGGTTAGTTACTAAGTTTACCCTTTTACATACATTTTGGCTGATTTTTGTAATCAACATACATGATAGTTATAGTAAACCTTCTGTATTTAAACTAAAGATTACTTCTTACAGGAATTTATAATTGAGGAATTTACGGCAGGATTAGGATAACTGTGGTCTGAAGTGAATCAATATGAGCTTATAAATAAGCAAACAGAAATAAAATAATAAAAATGCACTGTAATGAAAGAAAATTTCAGTTATTCAATAAGAGCTTATAAATAAGCAAACAAATAAAATAATAAAAATGCACTGTAATGAAAAAAATTTTCAGTTATTCGATAAGAGCTTATAAATAAGTAAACTGAAAGAAAACAATAAAAATGCACCATAATGAAAGAAAATTTCAATTAAACTATTTTAAAATTTTGCTGTACAAATTACTAAACTATTAATTTACATTTAATATTTTACGTCCTACAAACTTATATAAAAGGTAGAATAAAGATAGAAAATACATTTCTCACACATCCACTCAGTGTGGATGTGAGAAAAATAGCTTGTAAATTTGTTTTGCATTGGTGAGGAAATGAATTTTAAGTGATATTTTCCCCCCATGCATCATCTTCTTCCAAGTATTCATTGCACTTCTTATTTGGTGTTTACCACCAATATCTGGGGCCCTGAAGCTCAAGTCATCAGCATCTTTACACATCCTCATTTGTTTAATTTTTACAGGATGGGAGGTTAGATCTGGATTATCTTGAGATTCCTTTCTCTTTCCCAGGACAGCTTTGCAGAACCCTCCCTTCCCAGACTGCCATACTTTCTATATTCCTTTGCTCTGTTCATCTTTCAGTAATTCCTTTTTGTACTTCACTACTTCATGCAAACTTAAAATATTACTAAAACAGCATACTGATGAGAAAACTGAAACTTGACGTAGTCAGGTACATTAATGAAATTTTCTTTCATTACAGTGCATTTTTATTATTTTATTTCTGTAATTTGAAGTTTTGGGACTGAAATTTACATCTAAATAACTTTAAAACCCAGGTTCTTTTCCCTATGGTGCATTTCCTTTCATACTCTCTGTACTACTCAGAATCATGTTTCTCCCAACATTTTGTTGTTTTCTAGCTCAGTACTAACCTTAGAGTCCAATTTGTCAATGAAAGCTTTTCTCTCTCACCAACTGAGTGAAGCTAAACTCTTGGCCTCTGTACTCTTGAATATGGTAGTCTGTAGCACACAGTTTGCCATCACTTTTTGTATATTGAATATGTATCCCTAGATTCATTGCAAACTCATTAAGAGAGGGGCCAAGATTCTGTTTCTGATATCTCCCATAGCAAATTGTATAGTCCTAGACTCTTAGTAAGTACTAAAGTCTATTTATGGATGAACTAATTCCAATTCTAGGAATCAAAGTTTTTTGGTTTGCAATTTTTTTTGGCGAATTTCCTTATTATTTTAGTTTTTAATGTTTGCTCTGTTATGTTTTATAAAGATAATTAACAACAATCTCTAGTCTTTTTGAGGGTCACATCACTTTTTTTTTTTTTTACAGCATTATATGTTCTGGCTGGTATTTTCTTGGCTTATTTGGGGAAACACTGTGACTTCATTGCTTCACTGTGAATCCATCTATTCTCAGTCTTTTCTTTGCCATGCCTGCCTTCACCTTCACTTCACAAAGTCAGTAGCCCTTTCTTAACACCAATCTACTTTGTTCAAACTTTCCTTACTCAAATGTATGTTAATTTTTTTGTGTAGATTACCATACTCCCATGTTTCTAATTCGTGCACACACATATATCCCTACATATACCTACCTATATATATTTGCTTATATGTTTATGTATAGTGTGTGCATTTGTGGTATTCTAAAACAAGGACCATAGCTCACTCAAATTTGTATCCCAATAACTCACTGTACTTGGCATGCAGTCAGAATTGAATCATTGTAAATTACTAACTGAATGAATCAAATCAACGAAACATGTTATTGTCTCCGCTTATATTTTTCCAGCACTTTTGCTATCGTTTTTCTGATTAGACTACCTAGAAATGTCCCTTAAATTGTACTCGTTTCATCTCATTTATCTAAGCCATTCTATACAGGATGTGTATTTTCAGAAACTCTTTTGACCTAGTTTGAAGTTCTTTATTCTTGTCCATTAAAGCAATCATCTTCCTAGTTTTCTTTCGCCTTTGATCACTGTATCTATCGACAGTGAAAAAAAACTATATTTTGCCCTTACTTTTATTTCCTAACAAGTAAATGCTAACTCTGTCAATATTAGCTTTTTCTTTAAGAAAAAAGTTTTAAAGTTTTGTATCCTCTATTTAGAACTCTCCTCATGTCTCATTAAATTTTTGCCTTTCCTTAAAATGTCTACCATCTCAAATTCTGTTGCCAGATTAAACTTGCCTTATCATCTTTTCACTTCATTAATGTAGGACATTAGTATTTTTCCTTTGGACCATTTGAGCTTTTGCTTTTCCTTTTTTTTTTTGATGGAAGGCTAACTCTTTTCACTCTTCATAAACTATACTTCAATTTGGCTTTTCAAAATGAAAAGTACATTTTAATTAAATACTTGAAAGATAAAGAATTTCTTCTTATTTTTATTTTCCATAGATATTGTTAAATCAGCCAACTTGCACTGCCAGGAAAGTTTCTTGAAAAACCTGCTGTACATGTTCTACCATAGTCATTGGCCACTCAAAAACATTGATGAAGTTTTACTATTAAAACGTATGTTGAGGTTGGCCACGGTGGCTCAGCGGCAGGAGTGCTTGCCTGCCATGCCAGAGGACCCAGGTTTGATTCCTGGTGCCTGCCCATGTAAAAAAATAAAAATAAAAAAAATAAAACATATGTTGAGCACTTATTATTTTGACAGCATTCTAATTATGTAAAGATGAAGAAGAAAAACAAGGCAATTCATCATTAAAGTATTTTAGATGATACAAAGTGCCTCACCTAACACATCCCTATACAATAATAATTTTTAAAAATCAACACAAAGAAATATTAAACTCTATGATACAAATTGTCTATATACTTGCATATAGATATAAAGTAAAAAAATGGTATTCATGTTAAGTAATGTTTAATCAGCAAAGATATTTTGTAGAAAGTGAATAATAAACAAAATTTTAAATGAGGACTGGCCAGGAAAGGATGCCATTACAGGAAAGGAAGTGGTATAAACAATGATAGAAAGGGGAATAAATAGGATAGAGACACTTAAATCTCATTGACAACAGTGTATCAGAAATGTTATCCTGAATTGAACAGTTGCAACTTTTGTCCCTTCTAGGGAATAAAATTACACATGAAGTGAATTAACTCTTTTCTTTATTTTTCAAAAAAGTTTAATAGAAAAAGCAAATCATGTTTGTTACTTTGGACTTAAATACAAGACCCAAGATATCTGCAATCTTTCTGCCTTATACATGAAGAAATATCAAACAACATCTGGAAACATGTCAGGTGAAATACAAGTGTTAAATATATAGGAGAGATTTGAATAATGAAACAGATCACTAGGCTTGGATAAGCAAATAACTTTTCAAAGAGAAATTAATATTTGAGCTGGGCCTTCAAGAGAAGTTCTTTGATAGGGTAGGGAAGGGAGTTATTAACAATTATTTTGTGAAAGATTCAAAGACAGTTTGTGAATAGTCTTTTTATTGTATGGCTTAATTTAGAGCTTTTAGTGTATGCAAGGATGTTGTTGGATAAAAATGAAAAAAATGTTGAGGTGAAATTAGGAGTTGATGACGATATATGTTGTCATGTCGATAAATAGAAACATATATAAAATGTTTATATATCAAAAGGCTCAATATTGTTAAGACCTCAAATGTCCCCACATTGATATGTAGACTGAAAGTAATCCCAATCAAAATCCCAGCAGGCTTTTTTTGGGGGTGGGGTAGGGTGGGAGTGAGGGTGGGGGAGAGCTTGACAAGCTGATTCTAAAGTGAATATGAAAATAGAAAGGACCTAGAATAGCAATTCGGGGGCGGGGGGTGAATATCTAGGACTTACCTTACCTCTTTTCAAGACTCATTATAAAGTCTCAGTAACTAAGTTGATGTGGTGTTGGCATAAAGACAGAAATCTAGATTAATGAAATGGCATAGAAAGTCCAGCAGTAGTTCCACACATATGCAGTCACTTGATTTTCAGTAAAAGTAGTATGATGATTCAATGAGGAAATAAATAGTTTTTTTCAACAAATAGTGCAAGAACAATTAGATATCCATACGGAAAAACAGAAAATGGAACCTCAATCCTCACCTCACACCATATGAAAAACTGATCCAAAATCAATCATAGGTGATCTAGCATAAAAGCTGTAACTGTAGCTCTAAGAGAAATATATAGGTGAAAATGTTTGTAACCTCATATTAAGCAAAGATTTCTTAGAACACAAAGCTCAGAGTATAAAAGAAAAACTGTTAAATTGAATGTCATTAAAATGAAATTTTGTTCATTGAAAGATAATCTACTTTAAAATATAAGAAGGTAAGCCATAGACAAGGAGTAACTATTGACATATAATTGAATATTTGTATCCAGGATATGACGAGCACTTAAAACTCAATAGCAGGGAGAATAAAAAATAGGCATTTCAAAGAAGAAAGTATGATGCATGGCCAGTAAGCATATGAAAAAAATTTCAGCCTCATTAGTCATCAGAGCAATACAGATTAATACTACAGTGGGATGCCACAGGATACCTACTACAATGACTGAAAAAAAATGACAATACAAGGTGTTGGGGAGAATATGAATAAATGAAACACTCAGACATGCCTGGTTGGAAATATGAAATTCTACTACCCTTTAGGAAAACAGTTTGGGAGTTCTTCCCAAATTAAACGTACAGTTAACTTTTTGACCCAGCAATTCTACTAGCTATTTTCCAAAATAAATGAGAACATATGTCACCATAAAGACTTATATGTGAGGAGCAACTTTATTCATAATAGCCCAAATCTAGAAACAACACAAATGTTTGCACTGGGTTTTAAGATCACCTCTTCTGAACTAGAATATTGGAGGAGACACAGCCCCAGGAATTTGTCATTTTTATTGCTCCATATTATTCAGTTGCAGTTAACCAGTTTGCATCTCATGACCGAGAGTGCCCTGTTGAGAACGGTGGTGCCACTGCTAGCTCATATAATATTTTTGTGCAAATGGGAAAAATACATCTCCTCCAAAAGGATGTTGTTTCAGTTTGCTAAAGCTACTGGAATGTAATATACCATAAATGAATTGGCTTTTATAAAGGGATTCATTAAGGTCGTGAAAATGTCCAAATTAAGTCACCAGCAAGAGGATATCTTCTCTCAAGAAAGACCGTTTGGGTCTGGGGTTTCTCTGTCTCTGGGAGAGCACAAGGCAATATCTGCTGTCCTTCTTGCCCACCTTCTGGGTTCAAATGGCTCTCTCAGCTCCTTCTACATCTCCAGACATCTGTGTTTTGCTTTCATCTCTGTCTTCTGTCAGCTTTGAGCTCTCTCTGTTTTTTCCCTGTCATACAGTGCTTCACTAAAAGGATTAAAACTTACCTTGAATGAGCAGGGTCACATTTTGATCTAATTATAAGGTCCCATCTATAATTGGATGGATTGCATTTCCATGAAAACAACCTAATCAAAAGGTCCCATCCAAACAATAGGTCCACCCCAACAAGATTGAATTAGTATTAAAATGGCATGGCTTTTTGGGAGTTACATGACAGTTTCAAACCAGCACAGATGCCATTTTATTGGTGAATGGCTTGGCAGCCAGAATGAAGGCTTTCCTCTTACTAACTCAGCTGGGAGTACATTACGTAAAGGAAGTTATAAAAGCAATTAACATGAAACTTTGACTTTCCACCTCATCACCTGAGTAAGGTAAATCTGGTGAGTCTGAATGAAACTAAAGTATCTAGTTTGGATTTTTATTCCCCTTCTGAAGCAAATCTTTAATTTTATTCACAATGGCATTGCCAAAAGGCTTTATTACTGAGAAGTAGAAGCAAAGTACAAATAAGCTATATTGGAAGAAATATGAGAGATGGCTAAGTAACTACTAGCAAACCCAGTACTCTCTTTACCCTAGAAAAAAGAGAGGCAATAGACTTGGGGGTTTTGGTGGTTAATATCATGTGTCAAGTTGGCTAGTTTGTGGTGTCCAGTTGTTTGGTCAAAGACGGGTCTGCTTGTTAATGTGATATATTTTGAGGGGGGGATTTGCATCAAAAATTAGTTGATAACCTGAGATTGCCCTGAGCAATGTGGGGAGTCTCCTCATCCAATCTGTTAGAGATCTTAAAAGCAGAACTGAGGATTTCAGAGGTTAGAAGAAGGATTTGGATTCAACGTCAATATTGGATCTTGTTGGAATTTCTAGCCAACCAGTCTCCCATAGGGAATTTGGTCTAAGGACTTAAGCATCCCTTTATCAATGTTTCCAGTTTATAACCTACCCTACAGAGTCAGACTTGCCAGCCCCCATGGTGGCATGAGACAATCCCTTATAATAAATCTCTTTATACACACACACATCCACACACATCCTTTTGATTCTGTTTCTCTGGAGAATAATACAGGCAGAATGGTTGTGGTTCCATCCACCATGCTACTCAAATGGAGAGTAAGGGAGAGAGAACTAATGAAGCCATACTTTGCAAAACTTGTGAGAAAAGATTAACAACAGAGAAATTGATCATGGGCCTGTTCTAAGGGAGGACAGAACCTCTTTCTTCTAACTACTTAGATAAAATTGGAAAAAAGGAGGAAGGAATATATATGTTGTATTCTAGAATTTTTAGTCCACCATAATGAACTCATCCTCTAGTACAGTGTCCACTATAATATTCTTAAACTTGAGTAACTTCCTGTTTCTTAGGGGTTAAAGTAATCCAACTCTGTGCACAGTGAAGTAGGGAAGGAATAGAGGCAGATGAGGGACAGAATTAATAAAAATAAAAAGGATTTTATCACAAAAGTGAAGAGATAACCTACTCAATGGGAGAAAATAATTAGGAACCACATATCTGATAAGGGTTTAATAACCAGAATATATAAAGAAATCCTACAACTCAACAATAAAAAGACAGACAGCCCAATTAAAAACTGGAAAAAGACTTGAATAGACATTTTGCCAAAGAGGATATATAAATGGCTAAAAATCACATGAAAAGATGCTCAATATCATCAGCTATTAGGGAAATGCAAATCAAAACCACAATGAAATACCATTTCACACATTCTAGAGTGGCTACTATTAAACAAACAAAAGATTACAAGTGTTGGAGATGATGTGGAGAATTAGGAACGCTCATTCATTGCTGGTGGGACTGTAAAATGGTACAGTTGCTGTGAAATACAGTTTGGCAGTTTCTCGGAACGCTAATATAGGACTACCATATGACCCAGCAATTCCTACTGTGTATATATCTACCCAAAAGAATTGAAAGCAGGGACTGAAACAGATATTTACACACTGATGTTTATAGCGGGGACAGAGTAATAAAAAATATTTTACCACAAAAATGAAAATACACCCTCCTCAGTGGGAGAAAATAGCATTTTTCACAATTGCCAAAAGATGTCAGTAACCCAAGTATCCATCAGCTAAGGAATGGATAAACCAAATGTGGTATATATATACAATGGAATATTATTAATTATTAAAAAAGAATGAACCTCTGGTTCGTGCTGCAACATGAATGTACCTTGAAGACATCATGTTGAGTGAAATAAGCCAGACACAAAAGGACAAGTATTGTATGATTTCACTGATCTGAAATAACTAGAATAAGCAGACTCACATGGTTAGGATCTAGAATATAGGCTACCAGCATCTGGGTTGGGGTAGGGAATGAGGAATTTATGCTCAATTTGTACAGAATTTCTGTTTAGGTTAAATGCAGAGTTTTAGAAATGAATGGTAGTGATGTTAGCACAATAATATGAGTGTACTAAACAGCACTGAAAGATGTATGTGAATGTGATTAGAAAGGGAAATTTTAGGTCATGTATATGTTACTAGAAAAAAATTAAAAGAAAACATAGGACTGTTCAACACAGTGAACCTTGTTATAAATGGACTATAGTTAATATTGCAATTATATAAAAATGTTCTTTCATGAATTATGACAAACATTATCACACTAATGCTAAATGTTAAAAATAGGGTGCAATAGTGGGAAAAATATACTGTAATTAAACTATGAATTTTTTACCAGCTGTAACAAAGTTACCATGCTAATGCAAACTGTTAATAATAGAGCAGTAAGTTATATGAAAGACTGTATTTTTTTAGGTGATTTTTCTGGAAACCTACAATTTTCTAATTAAAAAAAATTAAATGCCAAAAAGAATAATGTGTAATAAAAATGCCAGAATTATTTTAAGATCTAAAGCTGAAAAACCTTGAAATCTAGGCTAGGTTTTTAGAAATATGTTTTATCGGAATGATGTAACTGAATAACATTGCCCTTTAAGATTAATTTTAACAAAATTAAGATAGAAATAATTTACCCTACAATTGAACCATTCAAAGTATACAATTCAATGATATTTGATGTATTCGGAGTTGTGCATCCTTCACAAATAATTTTAGAACATTTAAAAAATTATTTTCATTGCTCAAAAAAAATTCACTATCTAGTAACTGTCTCCCTTTTTTTCCCCAATACATACCTCTTGCCACCCATCCCCAAACTTTGGGCAACCACAAATTTACTTTCTGTCTTTATAGACTGTTCTCTTATGGAAATGTCATAGAAATGGAATCATACAATATATGACCTTTTGTTACTGACTTCGTTCACTATGTTTTCAAGGTTCATCCATGTGTTAACAAGTAACATCCCTTTTTATTAACAAATATTCTGTGCATATATTCAATGCATGGATATATCACATTCTCTTTATTCATCTAGCAGTTGATGGACATTTGGATTGTTTCCACTGTTTTCTTACTGTGAGTAATACTGCCATGAATACTGCTGTGAATATTGAAACTTGTTTTTTGGCCTAAACTAACTATTCTAAGAAATGATCCGTGTATACTTGAGAAGAATGTGTGCTC
Organism: Tamandua tetradactyla; assembly: GCF_023851605.1. Classification (NCBI taxonomy): domain Eukaryota; kingdom Metazoa; phylum Chordata; class Mammalia; order Pilosa; family Myrmecophagidae; genus Tamandua; species Tamandua tetradactyla. The sequence continues at coordinate 120,771,186 of NC_135327.1, read as the reverse complement.
TGCTATAGTTGGGAAGTTTCCTATATATACCTGCTAGAACTACATGGTATATAGTATTGTTCAAGTTCTTTCTTTTCTTATTTATCTTATGTCTAGAAGTTCTATGCAGCATTGAAAACAGTGTATTAAAGTTTCCTACTATTAATGTAGAAACATATACGTCTCCCTTCAAATGTGCCAATGTTTGCTTATATTTTGGAGCTCTGGTTTTAGGTTCATTTACGTTTATAATCATTATATCTTCTTGATGTATTGATCCTTTTTTCAATATAAAGTGCCCTTCATGCTCCTTTTTGACAGTTTTTTACTTAATTTCCATTTGTTTCTCATATTAGTAGAGTCATACTTACTCTCTTTTGATTACTATTTATGTGGAATATGTTGTTTCATCCTTTCACTTTCAGTCTGCTGGTGTCTTTAAATTTAAGGTGAGTTTCTTGTAGATAGCATATAGTTGGGGCATGCTTTTTTATCTGTTCTTCTGATCTATACCTTTTGATTAGAAATTTAACCCATTTACACTTATAGTAACTACAAATAATGTAATAATTACCGATAATGCAGGACTTTCTTCTACCATTTTACTCTTTGATTTTTAAATAACTTTTATACCTTTTTTTAGCCTTCAGTTTTTCATTACTGCCTATTTTTTATCTATTTAATCTTTTTTAATAAACCCATGCAATACCTTCTCCTATTCTTCTGTGCATATTTTCCCAGTATTTTTCTTTGTGGTTATCATTGGGCTTAAATTTAAAATCCTAAATCTATATTAATCTTACTTGATTTGATACCAACTTAACTTCATTGGCGTACACAAACTATGTTTCTGTCACTCTTTCTGTCCTCCCACCTTTGTGTATTCTTGTCACAATTTATGAATCTATACATTATAAGTCCAGAATCATTCATTTATCATTTTGTTTTATGCATTTGCATTTAGATCCTGTGGTAAGTCAGCAGTAAGCTTACAAATCAAAAATAAAATAATACTACTATTTATATTTATCCGTATCATTATCTTTACTAGTGATGTTTATTATTTATGTGGCTTCAGTCAGTTGTCTAGTGTCCTTTCCTTTGAACCTGAAGAAATCTTGTTAACATTTCTTGAAGGGTCAGTCTGATGGTGATGAGTTTTCTCAGCTTTTGTTTTTCTGGGACTATCTTAATCTCCTTCTCATTTTTGAAAGAACTTTTGCTAGACATGAAGTTCTTGGATGGCAATATTTTGCTTTCAGCACTTTGAGTATGTGTCTCCACTGCCTTCTTGCCTCTGGTTTCTGATGAAAAATTAGCATTTAATCTTTTTGAAGCTCCCCTATGCTTGAAATATTGTTTCTCCAGACATTCTGGTTTCTGTGACAGTTTGATGGTTATAAAACACCTTTATCATTTTTTTCAGATTGTCCTGAGTAAATGTTTTTCTTCAGAATTTAGCCATACAGAGATTATCGAGTAGCCCAAGAGACACCCTGGTCTTTTCTGTGCATATATATTGTCCTAGGTTTGCCCACATGGTACTAGGTATTCCCTTTTTTATATACTTCCAAATGCACCTTTATTTCAGGAAAATATGCTTCTTCATGGTCCCAGGCACTACACTGTATGTTCCACAGTCAGCGATCCTTTGCCCCAGGCAGCTGCAGTTTAACTATAGGCCACCTCTAGGTACAGGGCAAGTTTTGGGCAGTGAGCCCATAGTGAGCATCTTGATTCAGTCCCTCAGGCAGCCACCAGACAGATTAGCATTGACATATATGTATCACTTATGTGCACAAGATTTATTTTGCTCACTCCAGAATCACAACCAGAGACCTGAACTGGGAGCATGGGCCAGCTCTGAGCAGAGCCAGTGTGGGGGTGGGGCATAGGTCAGCAAAGGCACCATGAGAAGGGTTCCCTACCAATTTTAAGTTGCCTTTTTCTTGTTTCAGCACTTTCCCTGTTACTTCACCACATTTAACTGTTTTTTTTTTAATATTTTGTCACCTGATTCATTAGAAATAATAATGTATTCTCAGAAAAATTAATTGTGGGTAATTTTTTTTCTTCCCAAAGAATACAAGTCAATGACCAGATTGTGGAAGTGGATGGAATCAGCTTGGTGGGTGTCACACAGAATTTTGCTGCAACAGTTCTCAGAAACACCAAAGGCAATGTGAGGTAAATATGTGACTTCATATATTGACAATTTGTTATTTGATATTTTGGTGAGTTTTTGTTTTGCTGTAACTATACCTACATATGGAATTATATGAGAATTTCATCTAAGTAATAAAAGCTTGCCTTTGTTTTTAACTTTTCCTTCATGTGAATATAGTTTAAAATTTAAAATCATACTATTCAACAAAAATATGAAGACAAGTGACAGTGTGCATCAGTATGGTTAACTTTTGATCTATTTTACTATGCCTTATTGCTATTAGAGTAAGAATTGCTAGGAAGATTGAATGTCTAGTTATAGTTTCAATAAATATGAATTTAGGCCCCATATCATTATAACAAAACCGCTTATGCATTAGATTGAAATTAAAATATATATATACATATTCCATGGTGTAAATTATTTAAACACGTAGGCTTAGTATTTTGAGACCTATGAATGTATCTTTTAAATCTCTATTGTTAACAATCAACCAGGGTCAATCTTTGGTGAACTTTAACTTTTCCAATTGAATGGACACAGAGAGTTTATTCTTCTGTACATTGAAATTTATATCCAACCCTGAGGTTCTGAAAATTGTAGATTGAAAAACTAGTATGTAATCCTGAGCCAACTAAGGTTAAGATTTGAAATCTGTTTTATTTAGCCATAGGTTACTGCTTTTTAAAAATATATCAGTTTATGTTTTAATACTTTTCCCTACATCCTGTGCCTTCCATAAAGGGACACATGAGGAATTAATAAGGATACATTATTTAGGAAGTCTATTTATGAAAGTGTTTTAGTGTTATCATCATCAAAAAGCAACTTCTAAAAATACTCTGAAAATATTGATAAGTTAACATTGCTATAGAGAAGTTAACATTAGGATTTTATTGTAGTGTATTTTTGTTGCTCAAGCATGTCTTTAAGGTTTAGAATTTTAGACTTTCTTTTTTAATTCAAAAGTACCCTTTGATGATAAGGGAATGCTTTAAGGAATACAATCTAAAGTATTTTCATGGGTGCAATGTTAGTCCTTCTAGAATTCATTCAGTCCTGAGAAAAATATTGCATGTAAAACAGTTGAAAAGAATACAAGAAAAGGGCCACGTTGGCTCAGCAGGCAAGGACGCTTGTCTGCCATGCCAGAGGACCCAGGTTTGATTCCCAGTGCCTGCCCATGTAAAAAAAACCTAAAAAAAAAAAAAAGAATACAAGAAAAAGCATCCCATATACTCTCTCAGATCTGTATGAGGGGACCCTCTCAATAAATGTGATGTCGTTTTGCAGATTGTGTCTACTTTTGAGACAGAATTTTCTGGTGTCAGTATAGAACTTAGTTTTTAATTTTTGTATTAGATAAGATATAATTGTGGTTTAAAAATAAAATTAGTCTGTTACATCATTCATATTAATTTATATCTATTCTCCTTAGTTAAAAAAAGTTTAAAAAATCGGCATTATTCATAAAATATTTTAAATTTTAGACCATAGATTAATAATATCAGTGCTGGAATGAGGGATTGTGTACAAATGTAATTTATAAATGATGAAATGATAAATACATATTAATATCATTACTAGTACTAGACAGAAATTTATAAATCATGTTATCCAGTCTCCCTCTTTTATATGAGGAAACGAGAGGCCACAAAGCCCAGTTATTTATTGAAAGTTAGTGGGAAGCAAATGATGACAATGGGACTAGATCTCAAACTCCTCAATCTCCATACAGGGCCAGTTGTTTGGTTTTTTTTAATTATTAGCTTGTTTATTCACCCCACAAATAGCATTCTGATAGCCATTTGGAGGCTGAAGATGACCTCAGTCCACCCTCTGCTTTATTTTTTGAATGCAATTTTATTGAGATATATTCATGTACCATATAATCATCCAAAGTATACAGTCAGTGGTTCACAATATCATCATATAATTGTGCATTCATCACCAAAATCAGTTTTTGCACATTTTCATTTCTACCAAAAAAAAAAAGTAAAAATAAAAAAGAATACCCAAGACTTCTTATACCCTTTACCCTCCCCCTATTATTTATTTATTTTTTTGTCGTTCATTTCTTACTCATCAGTCCATACATTGGATGAAGGGGGTGTCAGTCACAAGGTTTTTACAGTCACATGGTCACATCATAAAAGCTATATAACTATGAGTCATCTTCAAGAATCAAGGCTACTGGATTATATTTCAGTAGTTTCAAGTATTTTCTTTTAGCTATTATAATATGATAAAAACTGAAAAAGGGATGTCTGTATAAAGCATAAGAATGACCTCCAGAATGGTTTGCCCACTCTATTTGAAAGCTCTCAGCCACTGAAACTATTTTGTTTCATTTCTTTTTCCAGTTTTGGTCAGAAGGCTTTTCCAATCCTACAATGCAAGAACCAGGTTCATCCCCTGGAGCCATGTCCCACATTGACAGGGAGATAAATACCCTTGGGATCATGTCCCAAATAGGGGGAGAGGCAATGAGTTTCCCTGCAGAGTTGGCTTAGAGAAAGGGACCACATTTAAGCAACAAAAGAGGTTCTCTAGAGTGACTCAGGTATAAGATTACATAAGATATAAGGTATAAGATTATAAATAATCTTAGCTTCTCCTTTGTAGGAATATGTTTCATAAGGATAAGCCTCAAGATCGAGGGCTTAGCCTATTAAATTGACAGTCCCCAGTGCTTGCAAGAATATCAGAAATTTGCCCGTTGGAGAAGTTTAATATTTCCACATTTTCCCCCTGTCTCTCTAGGAGACTTTGCTAATGCATTTTAATTTTTTACCCAAATTAAACTGGGATGTAGCAGGGTATCACACCAACCTGTACAAACCAACAAGATCTTTTTCCCTATTGAAGATTCTACATAATTATGGTATTGTAATAAACTGACCATGCATGTTAAATTATATAGTATGCTACAGAAAATATAAATTTTGCACCAAATAAACATCTCTTCCTTTGGTCTCATACAGAATTGAGGTTTTAAAACACAGTATCATCCTTTATCCTTTAGTGTGATTTACCTTAGTCCTAACCAGATCAGCTTTATTCATATTTCTAACAGATTTCCTATGACTTTTTGGTTTTTTGAAACAGTTGCTGTATGGGGTAATGCCGACTTTCATAGCTGCAGAACTCTAGCTCCATACAGGGCCACTTTTGTCATTGTCATACTGCCTCCTGCCTATGACCAGAAAGATCAGAGATTTTAGAATCTAACACCTACGTTTGAACTCAATTCTACCACTTGCTATTTGAACTTGAATGATATACCCACTTATGTAATAACGATTTTTGTTTGATATCACAGTTAATGTCAGAAATCACAGGACATATTAAAATAATTTAAGAAACAGAAATTCCTGTTAGAATCATTAGTAATACATATATTCTGAAGGAAAGTCTTGTGTAGAATTCTCTTTTGATGGAGCCTTATCTGTGTGGGGAGTAGGTAGGGACAGAGCAGGATTGGTATTGATAATGGTAGCGATAATTTTATATGAAGATTAGGAAAGAGTGAGAGTCTCAGCCAGTCATTTCCTATAAAAATTTGATGCATTTTAAATTGGTATACAATTTTATCACTTGTAGGTTTTTTTTCTATTTGTTTCTCAAATTCCCTAAAATTCTAAATGAAATTTGTCCATGTCATTAAGTATTGTCTGGTTGTGCCTAGTCTGCTGCTGTATTTTCTACTGTTGCATCAGCCGTAAATGAATGTGAGAGTAAAGGTAAAGATGGTCTTTTTTGGGCGTAAGCTCTCAGCTACTCCAAACTTCTCAGATCTCTGTGGCCACACTGCCATTTTAGGACAGAATTTAGTCTAAGAACAGAAGTTCCCATTGTGCTTCACCAATTTCTGAGGCTAGGCTTATCCTAGGCAAGCTCTAGCAACCTCATCAAATCAGGATTCTATTTTGAGGTATTTAATTCTAGGTAAACATAATTTTAGAGAAGCTATGCTAAGTTTCAGAATTATTACTGGAGTATCCCAAGATCTTCTGGGATGCCAATAGCCTGTCTTCAGCTATTGGCAGTTGGCCATCAAGTGTTTTTCAGAAATTGCCAAGGACTATGTGCAGAAACATTCATCGTGTACACAGTTGGAACTGAAATCAGGAATTTCATTTCAGTCTGTGTTGAAAATAAATGGAGTACTTTAATTGAAATATAACAAAAATTATGATGAAAGTGCTACAAACCACACTACAATTAGAGTACCTGTTTATAAGACTGTTGCTATAAATAAATATATAATATAGGATGTACTAAAGTGTTTTTGATATAAAATAATTATTAAAAAATTGGAAACCGCTGGTATGGAATATTAATATAAGACTTAAAAGGCTTGCTGGTGAGTTCCAATAAGACTTGGCCTTCATGTATGTTTTGTTGGCTTAAAAATTATTTTAAATTTTCAAATTTGAATGCCTATAGCAAAGGAAACCTCCATTATTCCTACTTTCCTATGCCTTGTCTCTTTCACTTATTTATGATACTTACCTGACTCCTGAAGGATCCAAATTTGTTACCCACTCCAGCCACCTGCTGTAGATGGCAAGTTTCGAGGTTAAGGAGCATTCTGCTACTGATGTTATCATGCTTAGAACAAAAGAATGAGCTTGGGAGATAGGAGACATAAATTCTCACCTGAGCTCTGCTATTAACTTTGTTACTTTGGAAACTTAAATTCAATAGGATTCATTTTTCTCATCTATAAAATAAGGGGGTTGATTTTAAATAATTTTTTAAGTTCCTTCCAGAGCTAATCCTGGATACAGCAGCATGATCCTGTTTAGTGATTACAATACATAATATTCTAGACTTTTGGAAGTAAAACACCATAAAATATTTATAAATGTATTCAGGTTAGTTATAGCATAAAATGGCATTTTAGATAAATTAGCCTCTTAAATAGTATGCATTACATGTTAGAAAAATTTACATATAATTATTTTTCCCATCAATATTATTGTAACTCAGCTTTTAAAAGTAAGGAAAAGGTAATGAGGTTGAACTTGAATGTAAGGGAATAGACAGAAGTGAAGGCAGTTCAGCTATGGGTGTTTAAGTAATAATACCATATTGAAGGTGAACATTATTGAAAAGGGTTGTATAGACCCATGAGTCCCACCAATTAACACTACAAATATAAATAAGTTCTAGCATGAATTACTGCAAAGGTATGAATCTTGTACAAAGAGTATATAAGTTTGGAGTATGGGGGGGGAAACTACTGTTGCATGGTATGGGCTATGTTAAACAGGAAGACATCAACAGTACCACAGCAACACCAGGGGTACATAATGGGGGGAGGGGTAAGAGTTAAGTGGAGGTTTGGATTTTCTATTTGGTGAGGGTGTGTTTATTGGTTATCTCTCTCTTGGGAACAATGAAATCATCTAAAATTGAGAGGGTTTGATGGATTGTTGACTTCAGACATTATATGTGATGCCCAATGAATGGAGGTGGCTGAAGGATGCACTGACTGAGAAGTAGATTGGCGAACATATATGATCAAATATTGTACTACTACAAAAAGAAACAAAGTAGTAAGGCATACAATGTTGTGAGTGAACCTGTGGGACATTTGGTGAGGCAAAATAAGCCAGAAACAAAAGAGTAAATATTGCATGGTCTCATTTAGAAAACACTTAAAAGAAAACAAGGGCCTAGATTGTAAGCTCTTATACCAATCACATTTATTCCAGAGCGGTAGTTCTTATATCTAGATTTTGAGAGGCTGATTTATATAGGAATAACCTAGTATTAAGAGATAAGAATGAAGCTGATCAGGTCAGGATTAAGGTAATTCAGGAAATATAGGGGGAAGGAAGACGTTTATATTTTTGAACTTTCTTTACTCTTTGAGCCTAAAGGAAGAAATCTTTGTTTTGTCCAGAACCTAAATTTTCTGTAGCACATATTTGAACTCAACTTGTCCGAATAGTTCATTTTTAACGATCCAAACAAAGGGAGCCCAGAATAAGGATGAGGGCCTTTCATCCTGTATAGCTTGATGCAATGCCTGGATACATCGAGTATATTTGCAGATAACCAAAAAGTATTGACAGAAAAAAATACAGAACTCTTTAAGTTTACACCAGGGAAATCTCTGATACTAGTCAAACATTAGGGACACCCACGTGAGTAGGCCAATATTATATATATATTTTTTATTATAATGTTAATATTGTTATTAATACTTTGCATTACTGTGGTACCTTTGTTGCAATTGATGAAACAGTACTATTATAATTATAGTATTAACTGTGTATAGCCCATAGTTTTCATAGGGATCATTGTTTGGGTAATGCTGTTCTGTGTTTTTTGTTTTTAATCTGTAATATACAACCTAAACTTCACTTTTGCCTTCAAGCCCATATACAAGAGGTAGAGGCAGACAAATCAATTTGTCCTTTTCTTTTCATCTGTATCAGGCCAAACAATGTCCATATACTGTCCTTTAGCATTTAGATGAATACATTATATGGGATTTATATTGTTTAATTTAATTCTCTAGTGATTTATCAAAAGAAGAACTAAAGAACTATAAAATTTCATTTACACCTGACAAAAGATCTCATGTGCCCTGTGCGAATGATGTGAGACATTATGTCAAAAATGATGATATATGGAGGTTTATTTTTCAGACATAAGTTGTTCTAATAAAAGTGATACTGGTAAACATGACACTTAACTAATGCTGAAATTAAAAATTTCCAATTGGAATTATGCTAGTCTAAGAAAGGAACGGCTCTACTGGGATATGGTTACTAGTTCTTATATAAGTAATTCTTTCATTCAATCATTCTTTAAAGAAATATTTATTAAATGCTGTCATGGTCAGGGACATGTGTCAACTTGGCTAAGTTGTGGTACCTGTTTGTCTGGTTGGGCAAGTGCTGGCCTGTCTGTTGCAATGAGGACATTTCATAGAATTAGATCATGGTCACATCAGCTGCATCCGCAGCTGATTCCATTTGTAATCAGCCAAAGGGGAGTGTTTTCTGCAAAGAGTGATGCTTAATCTAATCACGGGAAGCCTTTTAAGGAGGATTCAGAAGAGACAGATTCTATTCCTGCTTCAGCTAGCAAGCCTCTACTGTTGAATTCGTCCAGACCCTCAATCGGCGTCGTGGGCTTCACAGCCTACCCTGTGGATTTTGGGCTCTGCGTTCCCATGGTCACATGAGGTACTTTTATAAATTTTATATTTGCGAGTGTTCCCTGTTGATTCTGTTTCTCTAGAGAACCCTAACTAATACATCATGGTACCGGGAGTGGTTCTTAAGAAACAGAATCTTAAAAATGGGTTTTTATGAATGGTTTTCTACTCTGACTGGACTCAAACACACTAAGGACTCTGATTCCTGTAATCAGAATGACACTCCCAATCCATGGAGTAAGTTGGCAAAAGAGATAGTCAAAATATCACCATTCGATTCTCCTAATGCTTCGGTTGTACGAAGCCAGACTCTGGGGGATAATGTTTTTTGACACCTTTACAGAGTTTTGTAGAAATAAGAGGTATAGAGATGTTGGTTAGTTGTTGTTAGATACACTGGCTACATTAAGGGGTGAAAGGGATGGGCTTAAGGCTTCAAATGAGAAACTTAAGCACCATCTGAAAGATGCAGACGTTTCTATGAGTATCCTGAAGGAAAATCTTATTTCCTGTAGCCGTAGACTTGAGATCTCTGAAAATCAGACTCAGAATCTTATTGCTAGAGTAGCAACTTTACAACATAAACTGAAATCTTTATTTTGCATGTTGTCAGCCATTACAGTGAGGGCATTGATTGGAAAGGAGTGGGACCCTGAAAAATGGGATGGTGACATATGGATTGATAATGATGTTGGGGGTGAGCTTGAAACCCATGATCATGCTGAATCTTCTCTCGATGACCCTCTATTAGTTTGCCCTGAGGACATAACTGCCCCACCTCCACTCTGCCTTGAGGAGTTGGCCATCCAACCTCCTCCTGAAGGGATTAACCCTAGAGGGATTAATCCTGTTTCACCAGATGAAACTGCAAATGAAGGCCCTGAAGCAAATAGCTTGGAAGGTATTTCTAATTCTTTTCATGACCCACCCCCACCACCCCTCATTTCTTCCAGACTTATAGCTAGACAAAAATCCCAACAGGCCCCTAAAGGTGAGGTACAAAGTATCACACATGAGGAGGTACGTTATACTCCAAAAGAACTATGTGAGCTTTCCCATTTATACAGACAGAAATCAGGGGAATATGTGTGGCAATGGATTTTAAGGGTGTGGGATAATGGTGGGAGGAATATAATGAGGCTGGATTAGGCTGAATTTACTGATATGGGCCCACTAAGCAGAGATTCTGCATTCAATGTTATAGCTCAAGCAGTTAGAAAAGGTGTTAACAGTTTGTTTGTATGGTTGGTTGAAACATGGATCAAAAGGTGGCCAACATTACCTGAGGTTGAAATGCCAAAACTGCCCTGGTATAATGTAGATGGGAGGATCCAGAGGCTTACAGAGATTGGAATGTTAGAGTGGATTTATCATGCAAAGCCTGCTCTTACACCCCAGGAATGTCCGGAGGATGCACTTTTTACCAAAACAGTGAGAAATAAATTTGTGAGACTGGCACCATCATCCGTAAAGAGCTCTGTGGTTGCACTCTCTACAGGTCAGATATTACTGTAGGAACTGCTGTCACAGAGCTGGAATCCTTAAACACAATAGGGATGACAGGATCCCGAGTTGGCAGAAGCCAGCTGGCAGCACTTAATCGCCAAAGACAGGGTAGACATGGCTATTATAATAGACAGTAAACTCAAAGCAGGAGTCAAAATTATATGACATGCAGAGATTTGTAGCATTGGCTAGCAAATCATGGGGTACCTAGAAATACAATAGAAGGGCAGTCTACTAAATTCTTGTTCGAGCTGTATAAACAAAAGAGTTCTAGGTCAAGTGAACAGAATTCTAACCTGAATTACGAAAACACAGAGTCACGACCCCTTAATCAATTTCTAGACTTGGAACAGTTTACAGACCCAGAGCCCCTTGAATGAAGGGGAGGCCAGGTCCCTTTGGGGGAGAACCCTGTTACACTGCCACAAATTATACTGTTACTCTTCCTCCAAGCCTTCCCCAAGGAGACCGATGGCCTTTTACCAGGGTAACTGTGCTTTGGGAAAAAGGAAATGATCACATATTTCAGGGCTTGTTAGACACTGGTTCAGAAGTGACATTAGTTCCAGGGGACCCAACACATCACTCTGATCCACCAGTCAGAGTGAGGGTTTATGGAGGCCAGATGATCAATGGAGTTTTAGCTCAGGTCCATGTCACCGTGGGTCCAGTGGGCCCCCGGACCCATCTTGTAGTTATTTCCCCAGTTCCAGAATGTGTAATTGGTATAGATATACTGAGCAACAGGCAGAATCCCCACATTGGCTCTCTAACTCATGCAGTGAGGGCTATTATGGTGGGAAAGGCCAAGTGGAAGCCAGTAGAACTGCCCCTATCAAGCAAAACATTAAATCAGAAGCAATACCAGATTCCTGGAGGGATGGCAGAGATTACTGCCACTCTAAAGGACTTGAAGGATGCAGGGGTGGTGATTCCCACCACATCCCCATTCAACTTTCCTATTTGGCCTGTGCAGAAAACAGATGGGTCTTGGAGGATGAAAGTGAATTATCATAAGCTCAACCAGGTGGTGACTCCAATTGCAGCTGCTGTTCCAGATGTGGTATCATTGCTTGAGCAAATCAATCCATACCCTGGTACCTGGTATGCAGCTATTGATCTGGCAAATGCTTTTTTCTCAATAGCTATTGGTAAGGACCACCAGAAACAGTTTGCTTTCAGCTGGCAAGGTCAGCAATATACTTTCACTGTCCTAACTAAGGGGTATATCAACTCTCTCCAGCCCTATGTCATAATCTTGTCCACAGAGACCATGATCGTTTCTTCCTCCCACAAGACATCACACTGGTCCATTATATCGATATCATGTTGACTGACCTAGTGAGCAAGAGGTAGCAACTACTCTAGATTTACTGGTAAGGCATTTGCGTGTCAATAGATGGGAGATAAATCCAACAAAAATAGAGGGGCCTTCCACCTCATTGAAATTTCTGTGTGTCCAGTGGTGTGAGGCATGTTGAGATATCCCTTCTAAGGTGAAGGATAAGTTGCTGCAGCTGCCCCTCTTATGACCCAAAAAGAGGCACAATGCCTAGTTGGTCTTTTTGGATTTTGGCGACATCATATCCCTCATTTGGGTTACTACTCTGGCCCATTTATCAAGTGACCAGAAAAGCTGCTAATTTTGAGTGGGAACCTGAATAAGAGGAGGCTCTGCGACAGGTCCAGGCTGCAGTACAATCTGCTCTGCCACTTGGGCCATATGATCCAGCAGATCCAATGGTGCTGGAAGTGTCAGTGGCAAATAGAGATGCTGTCTGGAGCCTTTGGCAGGCTCCTATAGAAGAATCACGACACAGACCCTTAGGATTTTGGAACAAAGCCTTGCCACCTGCTGCAGATAACTACTCTCCTTTTGAGAAACTGCTTTGGCCTGCTACTGGACCTTAGTAGAGACTGAACGCTTAACCATGGGCCACCAATTTACCATGAGACCTGGGTTGCCTATCATGAGCTGAGTGTTGTCTGACCCACCAAGCCATAAAGTTGGGCATGTGCAGCAACACTCTCTTGTAAAATGGAGATGGTATATACAAGATAGAGCCAGAGCACGTCCTGAAGGTGCAAGTAAGTTACGTGAAGAAGTGCCCCAAATGCCCTTGGTCTCAGCTCCTGCCACATTACCTTCTCTTTCCCAGTCCAGAGCTGTGGCCTCTTGGGGAGTTCCTTACAGTGAATTGACTGAGGAAGAGAAAACTCAGGCCTGGCTTACAGATGGTTCAGCACGATATGCAGGTACCACCCGAAAGTGGACAGCTGCAGCACTAGACCCCCTTTCTGGGGCATCCTTGAAGGACAGTGGTGAGGGCAAATCTTCCCAGTGGGCAGAACTTCGAGCAGTGCACCTGGTTGTTCATTTTGCTTGGAAGGAAAACTGGCCAGAGGTGCGTTTGTATACTGACTCATGGGCTGTTGTTAATGGTTTGGCTGGATGAGCAGGGACTTGAAATGACCATAATTGGAAAATTGGTGACAAAGAGTTCTAGGGAAGAAGTATATGGATAGACTTATCTGAGTGGGCTAAAAACATGAAGATATTTGTGTCCCATGTGAATGCACACCAGAGGGTGACTTCAGCAGAGAAAGGTTTTAATAATCAAGTGGATAAGATGGACCCATTCTATGGATACCAGATCAGCCTCTTTCCCCAGCAACTCCTGTCATTGCCCAATGGGCTCATGAACAAAGTGGTCATAGTGGTAGGGATGGAGGTTATGCATGGGCTCAGCAACATGGACTTCCACTCACCAAGGCTGACTTGGCTGCAGCCACTGCTGAGTGCCCAGTCTGCCAGCAGCAGAGACCCACAGTCAATCCACAATATAGCACCATTCCCCGATGTGACCAGCCAGCTACATGGTGGCAGGTTGATTATACTGGACCACTCCCTTCAGGGAAGGGGCAGTGATTTGTTCTAAGTGGAATATACACATACTCTAGATATGGATTTGCTTTCCCTGCACACAATGCTTCTGCCAAAACTGCCATCCATGGGCTTACAGAATGCCTTATCCATCGTTATGGTATTCCACATAGCATTGCTTCGGATTAAGGAACACACTTCACAGCAAATGAAGTGCAGGAATGGGCGCATGCTCATGGAATTCTCTGGTCTTACCATGTTCCCCATCATCCAGAAGCAGCTGGATTGATAGAATGGTGGAAAGGCCTTTTGAAAACTCAATTATGGTGCCAACTAGGTGGCAATACCTTGAAAAGCTGGTGTAATGTTCTCCAGGAAGCTGTATATGCTCTGAATCAGTGTCTGCTCTATGGTGCTGTTTCTCCCATAGCCAGGATCCATGGGTCCAGGAACCAAGGGGTGGAAATGGGAGTGGTACCACTTACTATTACCCCTAGTGGTTCCCTAGGAAAACTTTTGCTTCCTGTCCCTGCGATCCTGAGCTCTGCTAGTCTACAGGTTTTAGTTCCAAAACAGGGAGTGCTTCCTCCAGGAGAAACAACAATGATTCCACTGAACTGGACGTTAAGACTGGCATCTGGTCACTTGGGCTACTTATGCCACTGTATCAACAAGCCAAGAAGGGGATTACATTATTGTCTGGGGTGATTGACTCTGACTATCAGGAAGAAGTGGGACTGCAACTACATAATGGCAGTAAAGAAGAATTTTCTTGGAATATAGGCTATCCCCTAGGGTATCTTTTAGTACTACCATGCCCTGTGATTACAATCAATGGAAAACTGCAACAACCCAATCCAGGCAGGTCTACCAATGGCTCTGAAACTTCAGGAATGAAGTTTTGAGTCACCCCACCAGGCGAAGAACCACGACCATCTGAAGTGCTTGTTGAGGGTAAAGGGAACATGGAATGGGTAGTGGAAGAAGGTAGTGATAAATATGAACTTTGACCACGTGATCAGTTACAGAAACGAGGACTGTAATGCTGTTTTGTTCATGTTATACTATTTAAGTTGAAAGATATCAAGTTTAAGAATGAATGTTGCCCAAGGATTTGCGCCCTATTCTGGAGAGATTTAATGTGTTTCCAGTTATATGCAGGACAGTTGAGTATTGTTAGGTAAAAGAAAAAAAATGAGTGTTTTATTGTTTTTATTTGGAAATTGGGTATGGTTTAAGGTGATATATATAGCTGCCAAGTTGACAAGGGATGGAGTGTCATGGTCAGGTTCATGTGTCAACTTGGCCAAGTTGTGGTACCTGTTTGTCTGTTTGGGCAAGTGCTGGCCTGTTTGTTGCAATGAGGACATTTAATAGAATTTGATCATGGTCACGTCAGCTGCATTCCATTTGTAATCAGCCAAAGGGGAGTGTTTTCTGCAATGAGTGATGCTTAATCTAATCATGGGAAGCCTTTTAAGGAGGATTCAGAAGAGACAGGCTCTATTCCTGCTTCGGATGGCGAGCCTTTCCTGTGGAGTTCGTCCAGATCCTCCTTTGGAGTCGTCGGCTTCACAGCCTGCCCTGCGGATTTTGGACTCTGCATTCCCACAGTCACGTGAGACACTTTTATAAATTTTATATTTGAGAGTGTTCCCTGTTCATTCTGTTTCTCTAGAGAACCCTAACTAATACAAAAGCAAATAACTAATACCAAAAACAAAAAGAATATTTATTATATGCATACCATAAAAATACTGTATTTTTAAGAAGATAAGGAAGAAGTGAGAGAATGATACAGGTTGCATGTGAAGAAGTTAAAGATGCAAGCCAAGGTATCCTAAGGTTTGCTGCAAGAGAGCCGCAGAACTTTATAAACTCTAGAAGAAAGCATAACATGTCAAGACTTTGATTTTGTACTTCTAGTTTTCAAAATGTTAGCTAATACATCCTAGTTATTTACAAAAATGTTAGATAATAAATTCTTGTTGGTTTTTTAAAAATAAAAACAAGTAAAGGCACAAGACCCATTCCCATTATAGCTGAGCCAGGTACTACAAGGTTTACACAGTGCTTTTAAAGATTTTTGTAAAGTGGCTCATTTTTCTTTAGTTGATCACATTATAGATCCTTACTCCTAAATTTTAAAATATTGAACTTAATTTAGTGCACAAGTGGTGTTAATGAATATCCAGCCACTTTAAATAAAAAGTAAGCCTTTCAGTTTCCGTTGTACAGTAATGCTAACAGAAACATTTATTAAAATGATGAAAATAAACTAAATGCATTTCAAGATTTAATACACTTTAAATGGATGATCTAGTTTGCTAGCTGCTGGAATGCAATATACCAGAAATGGAATGGCTTTCAAAAGGGGGAATTTAATAAGTTGCTAGTTAACAGTTCTGAAGCTGAGTAAATGTCCCAGTTAAAGCAAGTCTATAGAAATGTCCAATGAAAGGCATCCAGAAAAAGATACCTTGGTTCAAGAAGGCCAATGAAGTTCCGGGTTTCTCTCTCAAGTGGAAGGGCACATGGCAAACACAGTCAGAGTTTCTCTCTCATCTGGAAGGGCACATGGCAAACACAGCATCATTTGCTAGCTTCCTCTCCTGGCTTCCTGTGCCACGAAGCTCCCCAGGAGGCATTTTCCTTCTTCATCTCCAAAGGTCGCTGGCTGGTGAACTCTGCTTCTTCTGGCTGTGTCATTCTGCTCTGCTCTCTCTGAATCGCTTTTTCTCCAAAATGTTTCCTCTTTTATAGGACTTCAGAAACTAATCAAGACCCACCAAATGGGTGGAGACATGCCATCACCTAATCCAGTTTAACACCCACTCTTGATTAAATCACATCTCCAGGGAGATTATCCAATTCCAGATTCAAGCATACAGTATTGAATAGGGATTATTCTGCCTTTAGGAAATGGGATTTAGATTAAAACATGGCTTTTCTAGGGGACATACATCCTTTCCAACTAGCACAATGAAAAGTCCAAGATATGCCAGTGATCTTGAGCAAAAATAGAAAAACAAAAACTTACGTATTTATAATTACATATCTGTGTATGTATCCACACATAAGTATGTGCATATCTCATTTATCATTCATTTATATATATTTTTAATATTACCGTCTCTTTAAAAAAGAATATCAAAACATTTAATTAACTTATTTTCTACAATTCCTATAAATTTCTGACCTCAAGACATGTTATATGGCTACATGTCAAAAAGTCACTAAATCCATATGCTGATGATAAAGGTATGATGAAGGGATAGTTATTGATCATAAATAGCAGATATTTCTAGAAAACATTTAAAATTTAATTTGAACAGCATTGAAGGACAAACATAAATTGTCAGAAATTTTAGGTTTTCACCAGGAAACATTAAAAATATATAATAAAAACACACCCAATATCATCAATTTAAAATAAAAAGAAACCAGAAATGTGTTACACAATAAATACTATTTATAATGGGCTAATTTAGAGCCAATATGGATTAACAAAGTGCTCATTTCCTAAGTTGCCTGGAACATGCTACTGACCCTTGGTCAAAGCTGCAAAATGTGCTAACTAGAGATAAATTGTTTTCCAAACATGGGGCCAGACATACCAGGCTGTCAGAATTGTTTAGTAATAGTAGTTGTGTTTATTACTTATACCTGAACTTGATGGAGTCTGTTTTTCAATGGTTGGAACTTTTCATTTAGTGGGGATGTATCTAAGTTACCATAACGGATGCTTACTACACACCAGCCTTGGGTTTTAAATGCCAAAGTGCTTCACATACATGTCCCCTGTGGTATGAGACGAGTCCTGTGACACCCAGTAGTGGGGAAGACAAAGACGACTACCTGAGTGCTCCACACTCCTGCAGTGTGTATTTCTCCTGCTGCTGCTGTTTTACATCCTTTCTAAGTATAACCTAAGTCTTATGAGTTTGTTCTCTAAACCAAGACTTAACATACTATAACAGTAGCACCGTACTCACTGTGAGTAATTAGGTTTTAGTGCTGTTAGTAAAATTGGGAAAATAATAATATTGTACCAGGGCTTTGACAAACCATAGGTTTCAAGTCCCCTGATCACAGTGGCCTATTATACTTCAGTTCATCTAAATGAGATTTTCTTATTACCACTAGCTTCCTATCTTTCCCCCTCCTGGTTCTTTAAGGCCATGAGTTCCATACCTTCCTCCCAGGTCTGGTCTCAGTACCTATAAAAATTCGAACTTAGTTTACTAACCTTAATATAACATCCCTATTTGATTATAAATATTAATGACCAACAAATTTCACATGTAAATCACTAAGAAATATAGAACTGTGCATATTTTAAGTGCCCTGTTTTTAAAAGTTCATTTAAAATACTGGTCTAGTGTTTTTACTTAATACCTTATGAAGAGCTACTGCCTAAAAATATATTCAAAGCATTCAGATCTTCTTTTTAATAAGTTAAGATTGAGAAAAAAATTCTTAATTATAGTCAATCAATAAAGACCCTAGGTTAAATAATTTGGGGGGTGCAAAAGAAACAAAAGAGTTCATACTGATGTCAAGATATTTGCAAAGTGAGTGGAAAAATAAGGTGTATGCCTTTAAATATGAAGTTAGAATGATATGCAACCTCAGGGTCAAAAAAGTGACATGACTGATGAGTGCTGTCAGGAAGAAGAGAGCACTAGAAAATACAGAAGTCATGGAAGATTTTTTGGAAAGCAAAAAAAATGCTGAAATATGTCCTCCAAGATGGATAGATTCTAAATAGAAAAGAGAGCAATTTAAATAGAAAAAAATGACAGGGACAAAGACACAGAGGCATTAATACACAAGTCATATTTGAAGGATAGTGACTGTACTACCATGAATGTACCAGAGTATGAATATAAGGAGAGGTAAATAAGGCCAGATGATGAAGGATGTTTAATACCAGGCTAAACGAGTTTAGATTCTGCACACAATGGAGTGCCGTTTCAGGCTTCTGAAGAGGAGTGGAACATAATTGATGTAGAATTATTATTTCTATCCACAGGTTTAGTCTTTCCACTAGAGTTACACAGAGTGAGTTGATTTCTTTTTCCATGATAGCCCTTCATATATTTGAAAAATTATAGTACTCCATTAGGGGTAATGATGTGCAAGATTGATTGAAGGAAAGAGGGACTGCATTCAGGGACACCAGTTAAGAAGCCATTTACAAGTTGTGCACAGTTTGATGTGATAAAAGCACAAAATAATGTTGTGAATAGTCCAAATGGGGAGAAAGGGATGGCTATCATTTCATGAAACTACAAACCTTTTTTCTAATATAAGTTGGAAAATATTTGGGATATATGTCTTATTTCATTTTAAAATTTTCTTAGGAGTGTTAAGGGGCTGCTTAATTCTATCAGATACAAGCTGCATTGTTACCTTTCTCTATTAATAAGAAAAGCATCCTTAAGACTGTGCTGACATAACTGAAGATCTCTTTAGAATTACATTGTATTTGTGAGCATACTTTAACTTCTTTTTTTTTTTTTTTTGCATGGGCAGGCACCAGGAATCGAACCCCGGTCTCTGGCATGGCAAGCGAGAACTCTGCCTGCTGAGCCACCGTGGCCCACCCATACTTTAACACTTTTAGTCTGAATAGCAGGAAGATAAATTATTAGGAATTTTATGAGTTTATCCCATAGTTTAAAACATAAATTCACAAGTCATATTTGAAATGCTGAGAAGTTCACTATGGTAAGAATATATGTAAAAGCTATAAAAATGTAAATACCTTCCCCCAAAATAAAGGTTCTAACCCAAATATTAATATTTATTAATTACCAAACAGTAATTCAAAGATTAGGAATGAAAACCTAATTATCTCTACTTATTTTTTTTTCTTGGATTATGTTTTTTATTGATATAAATTATATATTCACAAGCATGTAATCATCTATTCTAGTTTGAAAGCTGCTGGAATGTGATATACCAGAAATGGAATGGCTTCTAAAAAGGGGAATTTAATAAATTTCAAGTTTACAGTTCTAAGGCTGTGAAAATGTCCAAATTAAATCAAGCCTATAGAAATGTCCAATCTAAGGCATCCAAGGAACGATACCTTAGTTCAAGAAGTCCAATGATGTTCAGGGTTTTTCTCTCAACTGAAAAGGCACATGGTGAACATGGTGATGTCTGCTAGCTTTCTCTCCCGGCTCCTTGTTTCATGAAGCTTCCCCAGGGGCGTTTTCCTTCTTCATCCCCAAACGTCTCTGGCTGCATGAACTATCATGGCTCTTTCCAAAATGTTTCCTTTTTTAAAGGATTTCAGTAAACTTATCAAGACCCACTAAAAACTGGTGGAGTCACATCTCTCTCTCTAATCAAAGGTTAATACCCACAATTAAGTGTGTCACATCTCTATGGAGATAATCTAATCAATTTTCCAACCTACAGTGCTGAATAAGGATTAAAAGAAACTGCTGCCTCCACAAGATGTATCAGGATTAAAGCATGACTTTTCTAGGGTGCATAATCCTTTCAAATAAGTACATCATCCAAAGTGTATAATCAGTGGTTCACAATATCATCTTACAGTTGTGCATTCATCATCACAATTGACTTTTTTGTGAAAAATAGCATATACAGAAAAAGCAATAAATTTCAAAGCTCATCACAACAATTAGTAGTAGAACAGATTTCAGAGTTTGGTATGGGTTATAATTCCACAATTTTAGGTTTTTACTTCTAGCTTCTCTAAGATACTGGAGACTAAAAGAAATATCAGTGTAATGATTCAGCAATCATACTTGTTTGTTAAACCCTACTTTCTCTGTATAACTCTACCATCACCTTTGATCTTTCTCCCATTCTTTAGGGGTATTTGAGCTATAGCCGTTCTAACTTTTTCATGTTGGAAGGGGCTGTTGAACATGATGGGGGTATAGAACTAGCTGATGTTCTGGAAAGTCTGCCCCTCTGCATTTCATGACTTTTCCAGTCCAGGGACCCATCTGGAGATTGTAGGTTTCTGAAAAGTTACTCTAGTGCATGGTACCTTTGTACAATCTTATATAATGTCTGAAGTGTTCTTTAAGATTGGCAGGAATGGTTTTGTTTGGGGTTTGGCAAGTTGTGGTAGGTAGCAATGTCTAACTGAAGCTTACATCAGAGTGACCTCCAGAGTAGCCCCTTAACTCTATTTGAACTCTTTCAACCACTGATTCCTTATTTGTTACACTTCTTTTCCTCCTTTTGGTCAGGATGGCATTGCTGATCCCACAGTGCCAGGGCCAGGCTCATCCCTGTAAGTCATCTCCCTTGTGGCCAGGGAGACTTTCACCCCTTGATGTCATGTCCCACATAGAGGGGAGGGCAATTATTTCGCTTGCACAGTTGGGCTTAGAGAGAGAGAGACCATATCTGAGCAACAAAAGAGGTGCTCTGGAAGTAACTCTAAGGCATACCTATAAGTTGGCGTAGCTTCTCTGCCACATACATAAGCTTCACGAGAGCAAGCCTCAAGATCAAAAGCTTTGCCTATTGATTTGGGTGTCCCTAATGTTTAACACAGTATCAGGAATTTCCCCAGTGGTAAAGTTTAAGAGTTTCATATTTTTTCTCCCATCCTTCAAGGGACTTTGCCATTTTTTCTCCCATCCTTCAAGGGACTTTTTTTATTATCTGTTTAATCAACTCTGGGATGTATCCAGGCATTACATCAAGCCTACAGAATTAACGGCCCTCATTCTTATTTTGCAGTCCCTGTAAGCACATGTATTATTATATTCATTTGAAGATGATACTGGCTAAGATTGATCACAATTATGTAGAAATATCAATGATGGGTGATGAAGATTTGATCACAGTTATTCAGAGGGACTGAATGTTCCTGGCTTTGTTCATCATCATGGTTTTGAAGTTTTTAAAAATTACATTCAAACTGATCATGTAATTGATAATTTACATTTCAATGGCAACTAAAACTAAGATTTTCAGAGCACACTTTATTGGAAGTGTTTCATCCTTTTCTTAGGGTTGACTTACAAATGCAAACTCTTCCTTAAACCAGTATGATCAAAGAAGAGGTAATTGGGACAAGCTAGTTTGTGTAATTAGTACTTTTAAATGGACTATATTTATCTAAATAATAACAATGCACTGTCTACATAATAACAGTAAAAGATTATTAAATATTCTCTATATGCACAGTTATGCTTTTAAAATGTATTATATAATATTTAATTGTGTTATAAAGTTATTATGCTACTTTTAACAAATAAGGAAACTGAAACTTAGAAATATTAGTAAGATTCAAGGTCACAGAGCAAGTAAGTTGTGTTATCTTTGATGGGATATCCTATCAAAGTCATTCTTCCCTTTTAAAGATACTTTTAACCCTTAAATTATACTTCTACAGTTTATCTTTATTTTTTTTCATAATCACAGTAATAACCCTACTGTATATTTTACATTTTCCAGCCAATCTATATATGCTAGATTGTACATATAATCTTACAGGATATATTTATAAAGGTGGCTTAAATATGGACAAAACACTTGAGAACATATAAAAAGATAATTTGAATGCTATAGATTTTTCAAAATGGGGAAATTTTATCAGCTTTGTCATAATAATAATAGTATATGAGAAGATCTAAATAAATGCACCATATTCATGTATCAGACAACTCAATATTGTTATTATAAGTCAGTTCTCTGCAAATTGATCTGTAGAGTCAAAGCAATCCCAACTCAAATCCAACAAGATTTCTTTAGAAATTGAAAACCTGATTCTAAATTTTTGGGGAAACGCATATAAATAGTCAGATGATTTTGAAAAAGACAACATAATTGGAGAGCTCACACCACTGAATTTCAGTACTTACTACACAGTAATCAGGGCAGTGTGTAGCATTGGCATCAATATAAATACATCATTGGATAGAATGGAAAGCCCAGAAATCAAGCCAAATATACGGTCAATTGATCTTCAACAAGTGTACCAAACTAATTCATTAGGGCTTCATGAATAAATGGCATTTAAACAACTTATTTGGAAAAAATTAATCTCCATCCTTACCACACATCACATGCAACAGTTAATTCAAAAGGTATCATAGAACTAACATAAAAACAAAGCTATAAATTTTCAAGAGGTTTTTAGACAGGTACAAATTTCTTAGAAAACAAAAAGCTTGAATCTTAAAAAAAGTGATAAATTTGACTTTACACACCTAAGTTGTTGCATATTTTAAAGTGTTTTTAAGCAATGTTTGCATTATTATGGAAATGTATATACAATAGACATAGATTTAAATACATATAGAGACAAAGATGTGTCTAGGGTTCTCTCTGCGCTGCGGGGCCGGGCGGATGGTATCAGGTCGCTGCCGGCCGGCTTGCTCATCTCCTGGGCTCGGGGGCCGGGGCTTCCCCGGTCCACTGCGCCTTCCCGCTCCCGTCCTGCGGCCGCGGTGCTGAGCCCTCGCGCCCTGCGCCCCGCGCCCCCTCCCCGACCCGAGCCGGCCGCCCCTCGCGTCCCGCTGCGCTGCCTTTCGGGTCTTTTGTTCAACGAGAAATTTCAGCCGGAACAAAGCTGAGATGAGTTTACATTGCAGGTTGCATTTCACTTCACCCAGCTCCTTTCTGCAAGCGCATCATTATCATTCGGGTGTGTTTTGTAGTTTTCAGTGTAGAGGTCTTTCATTAAAAAAAAAAGTATTCCTGAGGACTTCCTGGAAGATGGCGGCTTAGTAAGATGCGCGGATCTTAGTTTCTTCTCCAGGACACCTACTAGGGGAGTAGAAACGATACAGAAAGCGCCCAAAGCCACAACAGAGATAAAAAAAGACAGCGTACCCCATCCTGGAACGGCTGGCTGGCTGAGAGAAGCAGCTCGGGTGAGATCGCCGAGGCGCGCGGGCCTTACCGGGCGGGGTGGCAAGCGGCCGGAGTTACTCCCTTCCCCCTTCCCGGGCCGGCTGGGAGAATTGGAGAGGTGGTCCCCTGAAACCAAGGCGACTGGCGCCCACACCATGCGCAGCCCCCGGACCAACTGAGAGAATTGGATCGGAAACCCCCAGGCCGCGGAGAATGGTGACCCCGTGACTCCCGGGGAACGTGCACTCTCTCGGGCGGGCCGCTGCCGCTGGCGCCCTCCCGCCACGCTTGTTGCCCAGGGCCGACTAGGAAATTCGGACGGGCTCTTTCCCTGGCTGCGGCGACCAGCATCCCTCCCTGCGTTCGGACACCCTCCCTGCGTTCGGACCCTGGGCCGGCTCAAGCCGCTTCGGCTAGTGAACCCCCAGGATGGCGAGAGTTTTCCAAAGTTTAAGGTCCCACAGCACCTTTTACTGGTGGGACCCGCAGACAAACGTGTGCCACGAGCGCCACCTACTGGGCAGGATAAGAAAAACAGAACCCAGAGATTTCACAGAAAAATATTACAACCTTGCTGGGTCCAACACCAAGAGAAATCTGAATAAATGCCCAGACGCCAGCAGCAGAAGATAACTGTCCACGCTCAAAAGATCAAGAATATGGCTCAGTCAAAGGAACAAACCAATAGCTCAAATGAGACACAAGAGCTGAGACAACTAATGCTGAATATACGAACAGAAATGGAAAACCTCTTCAAAAATGAAATCGATAAATTGAGGGAGGACATGAAGAGGACATGGGCTGAACATGAAGAAATAGAAAAACTGAAAAAACAAATCGCAGAACTTATGGAAGTGAAGGATAAAGTAGCAAACATAGAAAAAATAATGGATAGCTACAATGATAGATTTAAAGAGACAGAAGATAGAATTAGTGATTTGGAGGATGGAACATCTGAATTCCAAAAAGAAACAGAAACTATAGGGAAAAGAATGGAAAAATTTGAACAGGGTATC
This sequence comes from Tamandua tetradactyla, assembly GCF_023851605.1. Taxonomy (NCBI): domain Eukaryota; kingdom Metazoa; phylum Chordata; class Mammalia; order Pilosa; family Myrmecophagidae; genus Tamandua; species Tamandua tetradactyla. The sequence continues at coordinate 120,746,596 of NC_135327.1, read as the reverse complement.
AGGGAACTCAAGGACAATATGAACCGCACAAATATACGTGTTGTGGGTGTCCCAGAAGGAGAAGAGAAGGGAAAAGGAGGAGAAAAACTAATGGAAGAAATTATCACTGAAAATTTCCCAACTCTTATGAAAGACCTAAAATTACAGATCCAAGAAGTGCAGCGCACCCCAAAGAGATTAGACCCAAATAGGCGTTCTCCAAGACACTTACTAGTTAGAATGTCAGAGGTCAAAGAGAAAGAGAAGATCTTGAAAGCAGCAAGAGAAAAACAATCCATTACATACAAGGGAAACCCAATAAGACTTTGTGTAGATTTCTCAGCAGAAACCATGGAAGCTAGAAGACAGTGGGATGATATATTTAAAATACTAAAAGAGAAAAACTGCCAACCAAGACTCCTATATCCAGCAAAATTATCCTTCAAAAATGAGGGAGAAATTAAAACATTCTCAGACAAAAAGTCACTGAAAGAATTTGTGACCAAGAGACCAGCTCTGCAAGAAATACTAAAGGGAGCACTAGAGTCAGATACAAAAAGACAGAAGAGAGAGATATGGAAAAGAGTGTAGAAAGAAGGAAAATCAGATATGATATATATAATACAAAAGGCAAAATGTTAGAGGAAAATATTATCCAAACAGTAATAACACTAAATGTCAATGGACTGAATTCCCCAATCAAAAGACATAGATTGGCAGAATGGATTAAAAAACAGGATCCTTCGATATGCTGTCTACAGGAAACACATCTTAGACCCAAAGATAAACATAGGTTGAAAGTGAAAGGTTGGGAAAATATATTTCATGCAAATAACAACCAGAAAAGAGCAGGAGTGGCTATACTAATATCCAACAAATTAGACTTCAAATGTAAAACAGTTAAAAGAGACAAAGAAGAACACTATATACTAATAACAGGAACAATTAAACAAGAAGACATAACAATCATAAATATTTACGCACCGAATCAGAATGCCCCAAAATACGTGAGGAATATACTGCAAACACTGAAAAGGGAAATAGACTCATATACCATAATAGTTGGAGACTTCAACTCACCACTCTCATCAAGGGACAGAACATCTAGACAGAGGATCAACAAAGAAATAGAGAATCTGAATATTACTATAAATGAACTAGACTTAATAGACATTTATAGGACATTACATCCCACAACAGCAGGATACACCTTTTTCTCAAGTGCTCATGGATCATTCTCAAAGATAGACCATATGCTGGGTCACAAAGCAAGTCTCAACAAATTTAAAAAGATTGAAATCTTACACAACACTTTCTCGGACCATAAAGGAATGATGTTGGAAATCAATAATAGGCAGAGTGCCAGAAAATTCACAAATACGTGGAGGCTCAACAACACACTCCTAAACAACGACTGGGTCAAAGAAGAAATTGCAAGAGAAATTAGCAAATACCTCGAGGCGAATGAAAATGAAAACACAACATATCAAAACTTATGGGACGCAGCAAAGGCAGTGCTAAGAGGGAAATTTATTGCTCTAAATGCCTATATCAGAAAAGAAGAAAAGGCAAAAATTCAGGAATTAACTATCCATTTGGAAGAACTGGAGAAAGAACAGCAAGCTAACCCCAAAGCAAGCAAAAGGAAAGAAATAACAAAGATTAGAGCACAAATAAATGAAATTGAAAACATGAAAACAATAGAGAAAATCAATAAGGCCAGAAGTTGGTTCTATGAGAAAATCAATAAGATTGATGGGCCCTTAGCAAGATTGACAAAAAGAAGAAGACAGAGGATGCAAATAAATAAGATCAGAAATGGAAGAGGAGACATAACTACTGACCTCACAGAAATAAAGGAGGTAATAACAGGATACTATGAACAACTTTACGCTAATAAATACAACAATTTAGAGGAAAAGGACGGGTTCCTGGAAAGACATGAACAACCAACTTTGACTCAAGAAGACATAGATGACCTCAACAAACCAATCACAAGTAAAGAAATTGAATTAGTCATTCAAAAGCTTCCTAAAAAGAAAAGTCCAGGACCAGATGGCTTCACATGTGAATTCTACCAAACGTTCCAGAAAGAATTAGTACCAATTCTCTTCAAACTCTTCAAAAAAATCGAAGTGGAGGGAAAACTACCTAATTCATTCTATGAAGCCAACATCACCCTCATACCAAAACCAGGCAAAGATATTACAAAAAAAGAAAACTACAGACCAATCTCTCTAATGAATACAGATGCAAAAATCCTCAACAAAATTCTAGCAAATCGTATCCAACAACACATTAAAAGAATTATACATCATGACCAAGTAGGATTCATCCCAGGTATGCAAGGATGGTTCAACATAAGAAAATCAATTAATGTAATACACCATATCAACAAATCAAAGCAGAAAAATCACATGATCATCTCAATTGATGCAGAGAAGGCATTCGACAAGATTCAACATCCTTTCCTTTTGAAAACACTTCAAAAGATAGGAATACAAGGGAACTTCCTTAAAATGATAGAGGGAGTATATGAAAAACCCACAGCTAATATCATCCTCAATGGGGAAAAATTGAAAACTTTCCCCCTAAGATCAGGAACAAGACAAGGATGTCCACTATCACCACTATTATTCAACATTGTGTTGGAGGTTCTAGCCAGAGCAATTAGACAAGAAAAAGAAATACAAGGCATCAAAATTGGAAAGGAAGAAGTAAAACTATCACTGTTTGCAGATGATATGATACTATACGTCGAAAACCCGGAAAAATCCACAACAAAACTACTAGAGCTAATAAATGAGTACAGCAAAGTAGCAGGTTACAAGATCAACATTCAAAAATCTGTAGCATTTCTATACACTAGTAATGAACAAGCTGAGGGGGAAATCAAGAAACGAATCCCATTTACAATTGCAACTAAAAGAATAAAATACCTAGGAATAAATTTAACTAAAGAGACAAAAAACCTATATAAAGAAAACTACAAAAAACTGCTAAAAGAAATCACAGAAGACCTAAATAGATGGAAGGGCATACCGTGTTCATGGATTGGAAGACTAAATATAGTTAAGATGTCAATCCTACCTAAATTGATTTACAGATTCAATGCAATACCAATCAAAATCCCAACAACTTATTTTTCAGAAATAGAAAAACCAATAAGCAAATTTATCTGGAAGGGCAGGGTGCCCCGAATTGCTAAAAACATCTTGAGGAAAAAAAACGAAGCTGGAGGTCTCGCGCTGCCTGACTTTAAGGCATATTATGAAGCCACAGTGGTCAAAACAGCATGGTATTGGCATAAAGATAGATATATCGACCAATGGAATCGAATAGAGTGCTCAGATATAGACCCTCTCATCTATGGACATTTGATCTTTGATAAGGCAGTCAAGCCAACTCACCTGGGACAGAGCAGTCTCTTCAATAAATGGTGCCTAGAGAACTGGATATCCATATGCAAAAGAATGAAAGAAGACCCATCTCTCACACCCTATACAAAAGTTAACTCAAAATGGATCGAAGATCTAAACATTAGGTCTAAGACCATAAAACAGTTAGAGGAAAATGTTGGGAGATATCTTATGGATCTTACAACTGGAGGCGGTTTTATGGACCTTAAACCTAAAGCAAGAGCACTGAAGAAGGAAATAAATAAATGGGAGCTCCTCAAAATTAAACACTTTTGTGCATCAAAGAACTTCATCAAGAAAGTAGAAAGACAGCCTACACAATGGGAAACAATATTTGGAAACGACATATCAGATAAAGGTCTAGTATCCAGAATTTATAAAGAGATTGTTCATATCAACAACAAAAAGACAGCCAACCCAATTACAAAATGGGAAAAAGACTTGAACAGACACCTCTCAGAAGAGGAAATACGGATGGCCAAGAGGCACATGAAGAGATGCTCAATGTCCCTGGCCATTAGAGAAATGCAAATCAAAACCACAATGAGATATCATCTCACACCCACCAGAATGGCCATTATCAACAAAACAGAAAATGACAAGTGCTGGAGAGGATGCGGAGAAAGAGGCACACTTATCCACTGTTGGTGGGAATGTCAAAGGGTGCAACCACTGTGGAAGGCAGTTTGGCAGTTCCTCAAAAAGCTGAATATAGAATTGCCATACGACCCAGCAATACCATTGCTAGGTATCTACTCAAAGGACTTAAGGGCAAAGACACAAACGGACATTTGCACACCAATGTTTATAGCAGCATTATTTACAATTGCAAAGAGATGGAAACAGCCAAAATCTCCATCAACAGAAGAGTGGCTAAACAAACTGTGGTATATACATACGATGGAATATTATGCAGCTTTAAGACAAGATAAACTTATGAACCATGTAATAACATGGATGGACCTAGAGAATATTATGCTGTGTGAATCCAGCCAAAAACTAAAGGACAAATACTGTATGGTCCCACTGATGTGAACGGACATTCGAGAATAAACTTGAAATATGTCATTGGTAACAGAGTTCAGCAGGAGTTAGAAACAGGGTAAGACAATGGGTAATTGAAGCTGAAGGGATACAGACTGTGCAACAGGACTAGATACAAAAACTCAAAAATGGACAGCACAATAATACCTAATTGTAAAGTAATCATGTTAAAACACTGAATGAAGCTGCATCTGAGCTATAGGTTTTTGTTTTGTTTTGTTTTGTTTTGTTTTGATTTTACTATTATTACTTTTATTTTTTTCTCTATATTAACATTCTATATCTTTTTCGGTTATGTTGCTAGTTCTTCTAAACCAATGCAAATGTACTAAGAAATGATGATCATGCATCTATGTGATGATGTTAAGAATTAATGATTGCATGTGTAGAATGGTATGATCTCTAAATGTTGGGTTAATTTCTTTTTTTCCGTTAATTAAAAAAAAAAAAAGAGAAGGGATAATTGGAGCTGAAGGGATACAGACTGTACAACGGGACTGGATATAAAAACTCAGAAATGGACAGCATAATACTACCCAATTGTAATGCAATTATGTTAAAACACTGAATGAAGCTGCATGTGAGGTATAGGTTTTTTGTTTTTGTTTTTTTTTTGTTTTTTTTTCTTTCTATTATTGTTTTAATTCTTATTCTGTTGTCTTTTTATTTCTTTTTCTAAATCGATGCAAATGTACAAAGAAATGATGGATATGCAACTATGTGATGTTATTAAGAATTACTGATTGTACATGTAGATTGGAATGATTTCTAATTGTTTTGTTAATTCTTTTTTTAATTAATAAAAAAAATAAAAAAATAAAAATAAAAATAAAAGATGTGTCTAGAATATGTAAAGAACCCTTATAACTCAACTATAAAAAGCCAGACAATTTACTTAAAAAAAAAAGATTTAAAAAGACATTTCACAAAGATATATGAATACCCAATAACTACATGAAATGATTCTTAACATCATTAGCCATTAGAGCATTGCAATTTAAAACCATTATATGATATCCCTAGACACCCGCTAGAATGGTTCAATTTTTTTGAAAAGGGCAATATTTAATGTTGATGAGGATGTAGAGTAACTGAAACTCAAGCATTGTTAATAGGACTACAAAATGGTACCACAATTTGAGAAACATTTTGCAATTTCTTAAAAAGTTAAACCTACACTTACAATATGATATACCAGTTCTATCATAGTTATCTGAGTAAGAGAAACGTAAACTCGTGTCCACACAAAGACTTACATGTGAATGTTTATAGTAGCTTCATTGTTACCATATAAAACCAACCTAATTATCTATTCAATAGAAGAATAACCAATTTTGGTATATCTGATACAATGAAATGATGTTGTAAACAAAAAGGTAGAGATTAAAGATACTTGTAAAACATGAATAAATCCCAAAATATTATGGTGAATGAAAGAAGTGAGACATTCTGTGTTTCCATTTATATGAAACTCCAGAGAAGACTAATCTAATGTGCAGTGACAGAAAGCTTATTAATGCTTCCCTGGGCCCATGATGAGGGCGATTTACTGTGAAGCAGAATAAGTGGAATAAATGAATAGTTTGGTTTGATGGAAATGTTCTACATCTTGATTGATATAGTGGTTACAACTGTATATATTTGTCAAAATTGATTGACTTGCGCATTTAAAAAGCATGCATTAATTACATATTATATGTAAATTATGCATCAATATAAGTAAAAAACTTGTAGTATTTATAAATTTTATTTATAGTTGATTCCAAACAGTCAATAAAAAACAAAATTGAAAAATACTGCATCTAATAATTAATTCCCTCTTCTTTCTCTTATTTATCTCCAAAATTATAACTTAGCAAAACATTCAGTGCCCCTATATTTATTAACTCACCTAAGTTACAGCACACTTTAAAATATTTTTAAGCAATGTTTGCATTGTAAAGAGCATATTATTGTGGAAATGATTCTTGAAATTGAATGATACAGGAAATTATGAGTTTGCTCCTGTATTGTATGGCATCAAAAATGTAAGTACAGTAGAATGGATTACATCTGGTACATCCCAAAGTGGTAACTCTTAAGATATTTTTATGCTGCTTTACTATTTTCCTTTATTTCCCTTTATGGTCTATGCCCGCAAAAATCTCTTCCATTGTTCAGCTAACCTTTCCTTCCACCTAGTCATGCCATGCCACGTGAAGTATATAGGTAGTATTATGTTCATGTGGTTTAATGGACTCCACTTAGATATTAAGTTTGATACTTTGCTTAGCACTCTTTTTTGCTAGAGAGTCAAATGATATTAGTTTCTTTAACCTCTCTACAGATTTGTTATTGGACGAGAAAAGCCAGGACAAGTGAGTGAGGTTGCCCAGTTGATAAGTCAGACCCTTGAACAAGAAAGGCGCCAGAGGGAGCTGCTCGAGCAGCACTATGCCCAGTATGATGCTGACGATGATGAGGTGAGTAGCACTTGCAAAGAAAAATAATAATTTTGCTACATTTCTTGCCTCTACTTTTCATACTTTATAAAACTGTCTCTACTATCTAATAGTTTGACAGATTCTTTAGTTTCTCAAGGAGGATGTCTATATTCGACAAAACTTCCACTCCAGAGAAAGGAAATATTACTTGATATTAACTTAAGAATCATGTAATGGTCTCCTATTTACAGTCTGAAGACTTAGGAACCAAATAAGCCTGTCTTTCACCACATTATTTTAAAGAAAAATGGGTAAAAACACTAAAATGTAAATAACAGTTGTCTTTGAGTGTTGGAATTAGTTGGTTTTCCTCTCCTTGCTTTATATTTGCTAGACTTTGCCACATGTTCTACAATAAGCATGTATTGCTTTTTTCAAAATATTTTAAGCAAAAAAGACACACATGCACACACACATACACACACATACAAAGTACCAAAAATTGCTGAATATTTCCAGGGCTGGGTTTTTCCCTCCCCCAGGAGGAGAAAATTCTTTGAATCTGTTCACTGTGATTTGTGCTAACATAATGCAGAACAAAACTTTTCCACAAGCTCATGTTTTATAGAGTAGGTACATATTGGGATAATTTTGTATCCTGCTGTCTATAGAAGATCAAGTAATGAAAAGAAGCTAAACCCTAAGTGAAAACAGCACTGTGGAACGCTTGTATGTTGTAATATAATACAGATGCTAGGTTTTTTTTGTTGTTGTTGTTGTTTTACTAATGTAAATGCCAAATGCACATTAATATAATGGGACAACATATTTTATTATAAACATGTTTATAAATGTGCATATGTTTCATTTGGCATGTCAAAAGATCTACCAACAATTTAATTTTAGCATTTCATATGCTATAAACATAAATAAATATTCAGATAAAACAAACATTCTCTTCTAGACCATCTGATATAAGCACAGTGGACCCTATGTCCAGTCTCTACATCTGAATATGTTTCCAGAACTTTTTAAATTTATAGCCAGAACATAGTAGATACCATAAATTTCACATCTTTATAGCCTGGGATGTTTTAACCCAAATGTATGTTAAGTTTTCTTGTGTTTGTTGTAAAATAAGGATGTTTCCTCCATTTTTTCAGTAGAAAATTAGAAGCAGTATATCAGTTTACTTTTGCTCAGAGTAAAAATTTAGAGACTCACTGTGCGACCAGATACTCTTAGACTTCTAATTATTTGATTTAGTTTGTTACTTGCAGAGTCCATTTGAAATTGCAAGTAATTTCTCATTATGCTGAGACATTGTGTAAGAAAATGTTATCTTGGATTTTGAAACTAAGGACAGTGATTTCCTGAAATATTTTAACTTGCATCTGTTACTCAGTTTTCAATTCTCTGCAGTAGTGTTTTGTGTTTTACCAGAGGCCATGACTTGCCTTTGTTACAAACCTGTCTTAGGATTGTATAATCATTCTATGCAGGTTTGCTTTTTTTTTTTTTTTTTTTTTTTTTTTTCGGAAAGACAGAGAGAAGGAAGGAAGGAAGGAAGAAAGGGAAACATTTTCTTGTTTTTATTGTATTCTGTTTCTCCGTATTTGTTACATGGGCTGGGGCCGGGAATCGAACCGAGGTCCTCCGGCATAGCAGGCAAGCACTTTGCCCGCTGAGCCACCGCGGCCCGCCTGCAGGTTTGCTTTTTAAAGCCTCACATACCCTCTTACTCTGCTTGAAAGGTTTGGGTCTGAAGGACCATGTGGTGAAAGTGAAGAGGCCAAGCTTTCTAGGCTCTATGCCTCAGCATCTCAGGTTTTAAAATGCAGAGATTGGCCTAGTGCTCTAAATTCTTTCTAGCTCCTAACATTCTATAAATCCATAAAATATGACATCAAGTCTAGCAAAGAAAAAGGGGAAATACAGACATTAAGGCTCCCTGAGTGAAATTTTTAGATCACATTTCACATACTTCTTCCAGTTATTTTGAGGAGTTGATCACATTCATCTCCAGAAGTTATAACTCAAGCTGCTAATAGGAGATAAAAGCTTTTTAAAATATATTTAAGAATTTTTGTCTAATTTAATAATGTAAGTGAAAAAAAAAAGTAAATGCATTACTCAATATTTATACTTAGGGGCCAATAGAATATTGCCTCTGGGTTTTTTGTTTGTATCTTTCCATAGGAATAGCAGATTTGATTGTCACCTGAGCAGATAATTTCAGTGCCAGATGCTATGTAAACTGCCTTTCCTACATGGTTTTATTTCATTTTTACATCAACCGGAAGGAGTTTTTTTCCTAGAATTGTAAGAACTGAGGTGGTTGACAGAGTTAGGATTGGAATCTCGGCTTTTTGCAACATACCGTGCTATTTGTTAATGGAGTGGAAGCACATTCCTGATGTATCTGCTGTCTTCAAGCAGACTCTGAATAACTGGGTAACAAAAGATGTCAGAAAGCGGATTCCTATTTTGGGTGATGGAGGTTCTTGTAGTACTTAGGTTCTGTGATTCTTTGTACTATATTTCTAATAATAGAGGAATTGGGACACTCGGTGAATTATTATACTCTAAGCAGCATTACACAGGAGCCATCTTCATAGCGCTTAAGGGGAAGAATAATTTAATAAGCAAATACTTTACAAAAATTAAAGTTTAGCTTCAAGTTAAACTTTTTCTTCTCTCTGTAAGTTGTAGAAGTTGGGTGCTATGTTAACAAATTCCCATACTTTATTGAAAGGATCAAGGAACCTTTTCCTTCATATCTAGCTCTCATCCTTCTCTCTGACTTATGTTTTTTCTCTTTCTGGTGTGTTATACACTGCATCACTGAAACATGTCCAAGTAAAACCAACTGTTAATTTTCTATACAAAGAAGAAATGAAAGCTGTACAAATAATGAAAATTCACTCCAAAGTAAAATTGTATCTATAATTCAATTTTTTACCAATAATGCCAAATACTATTTAATTGGTTGATTCTAATAATACGTCTCTATTCTATATTCTTTTAGTGTGTATTGCAGCAATAAATTTAATAATTTATTAATTTACATATCTTTGTTAGAGCAAGTTCTGAATAAGTGTAATTAATCTCTTGATTTCCCACTTTTCTTAGAATTTACAGAATCAGCTTATGACTTCAAAATTAGTATCATTTTTATTTGACATCATGCCCTCTGACATTCCCTGGACCAGCCAAGAAAACCTCTAATTAGATACAGGACAACCAAATTCATTCAACTAATTTCCAGAGCCAGCACTTAGACCAGCATTGTATGCTGAAGGATAGATAGCTTCCAGTTTTGATCAAATCATCCAAGGTTTATTATAACTTGGAGCTTGTCACATTGACAGAGAGGAATTGGCTACAGAGAAAATATCACAATGTGAGAAATATATCCCTAAGTTACAAAAGTATGGTGGTCCTCTTTCAGTACCACGTTTAGGAATAAGAACACCTTATTGTGCACTACTTATCCTTAGATAGTAAATAAGTATAAATCATAATCCAATAGAATTTGAAATTTATAACTTTCAAAACTCGATAAAAATGCTACTTTTTCTTTTTTTATGTCCCCCCAAATATTTAAACCAGAAGAGCTTAAAATAAGCAAGCAGCCAATTCAATTTTAGATTGCATTCCTGTTTCTGGTTTCTGTTCACAGTCTGTTAAATAGTCTTATTATTTTTTTAGAAGTTGAAATGGCTCTGCTAAAAGGCTGAAGAATAGAAGATTAAGAGAAAGGACACTTAAAACGGGGTGATGTAAATTTGAACAATTGAGAATGTAGATCTGAATTTTGTCGTGATTAGTGATTTTACTACTGGATTTATTAGAATTATTGTTCTTTTCTTATTTTTTCTTTTCTTTTTAACAATCTAAAAGGTAACCATGGAGGATTTGAATAAATCCCTCAGACAGTCAACACTATCCCACAGAATTCTGGGGGTATTGTGAATTTTTCAACTAGATTTTAATTTCAATAATAAATTTAACCTCCTGTCACACTTCATGGCTATCAATGTTTAGCCTTTCAGTAGTGGGAAAAGGTAATTCTGGTATATATTTTGTGGACTATGGAGCATGTATGTATGTTTTAGATATCTTTCTATCAAAGAGCAGTACGCAGTTTGAAACGCTGTAAGCTTAGACTGGAAAGGAAAAGTATAGTACCACCCTTTTGAGCTAGAAAATAGATATGGTTGTTTGAAATGAAGTCATCTATTATACATGCACTTTTAAAAGCATATGATTATTTTACTTCTTTCTTCGCTTAAAACATAATATTTAGTACATTGTAGAGCCTTTGATTATAGATGGCAGTTCAAAGTCTCTTTAGGCAGTAGTTCATAACAATGCTAATCATCACTCCAGAAATGTGACCCCTTCTCTGTAAAACATAATTTAATCTCTTTTACAATTTGATTTCATTATTGAAAATTAATATCATTATAACTATATCATGGCAACCTTAGCTTATTTTTAAATGAATACAATTTAGATCAGTTACCCACATGGATATGCACTTTTATTGCTTGTGTTAACGTATATTAATTAGGGACAAAAAATATTATGAAAGTTGTTGTTTGCGTAAGTATTAAAAGGTTTGTAAGATTATGATTTTCGTGTGAAAATCGTTGGAAGGATTATATTAAATTTGGTTCATGCTGTTTGCTGTTCCTAGTTGGAAGCAGCTTGTGCTAAATGAACAAGAGATTGTAATTATTGTGGATGTCCTTTTAATAATGTGAATTTAATAGTGTGAATTGACTTTATTCTGTATCTACAATATTGAGAAATATTGAGCAACTAAAAGTAGGGCACTTTTACCAAGCTGCAGCAATATTCTTTTAGTGTGTATTACAGCAAGCCCTGAATTTTCAGTGTTTTCTCTATCTCTAGCTCTGGAAGGAAGGACAAACTTCTTAAATTTTTGTTGTCAATTATTTTAGAGCACTGTGACTGAATTGCAAGGAGTCTCTGGCAACTGCAATAACAATAACAACTATTTCCTTAAGGTTTGTTATTTGAAAGAAATAATGCTTACCTGTACCTTCTTGCTTCATGTGTGAAATTAAATATTCTCTGTGTCTTATTAACTTGCTCTATGCTCTGAAGATCTTTTCTAGAGTCTGTATTTTGTATGTTCAACAGTAGTTTGAAAATAATCATTTGGAATAGCAGTGTTTAATTCTAAAATGTAATGCATATTTTAGGCACAGGTTCTGCAACTTGGGCCCCATTCCTAATGTTTACCCATGGATGTTTTTAACCCCTAACACTTTAAACTTTTGTGATTCAAATTAGAGGGGAAAAAAGATATACAACAACATATATTGTGTATATGTTTACACAATATAATGAATATATAGTAATTTATATTGTCTATTAAATCTAATTTCATTCTTGCAAACAATTGGTACACAATTCTTAATTTTTCAAGTGAAAGGCTAAACTTTAAAAAAAATCTAAATGCATGTGTTTACATTATAGCAATTCTTATTTACATGGGATTTATATGTTAGGCATACCAAAATGTCTAAAACTGAATAATGCTTATAAACATTATAAGAAGCATTATTACTTTTAAGTGCCAAGAGCAGAGATAGCAGAGCTTAAAAATGGGGAGTTAGGCATTTTGAAAGGGACAGTTTTTGGTGGTTAGATAATCCTGAAGAATAAGAGAAATAAATAACTTTTTCAATGATTTGTTCACTGACTCCAGTTTGACTGAATTTTAAAATCATTCAATTTAATTGCATTCTTATCGAAATGGTAATTGTTTGTCATTGAAACCCAGTGTTAATGAAGTGCTTGAAAAACATTCAGTTGAAGTCCTTATCCTAATGCCTAATCTACCCTAAGCAATGTAAATGCATGCACACACGCCTGTGTGTGTACACATACACACACACACACACACACACAGCATCCTCAGTAGGTGGTCATCCTTCTCTCCTTGAAGGGTCTTCTCTAGGAGTATTCTTGGTGTATAAAAACATTATTCATAACATGAACGCAGACAAGGAGATGGGTAATGTCAAAGGAAGAGAGGTTAGGATAGGAAACTTTCCCTAAGAAGTTCTGAAATGTAAACGGCATAGTGAGAAATTGTCCTTTCTACACTGGAGAATAGACGCTTACTATCCTTTGGGTCATAGGGACACCATATGGCCTCCCAAGCCTTTTCTGTTCCTGGTTTCTCTGCCTTAAATACATTGCCTGCACTGGCCCTTGTGTGTCTGCTTACTCGTTCTTGTTTACCTCTCAGGGCTCTGTTTGGCTTCATTACCTCCACAAAGCCACAGTGGACTATGTCAGCTGGGCTAGAGACCCCTTTTTTATGTTTCAGGAACACCATATGTATCTCAATCATTGTTTACCCATAGCATGTAATCCATCCAATGATACATTTCAATAGCTTATTGATATTTGATATACTTGGGATGAGCATAGCACAGGGGATATTAGAGGATGCCATGAAATTGCATCTAATTTAATCAGACAGAAGAGATTAAGGTGAAAATAGTAGAGTAGAGTCAAATGAGGAGAATAGAATTTAGTCCAGTCTATAATCTGAGATAGTAAGGGAAGAATTGTATGGAACACAGAAATCAAAAGAATGTCAAACTAGTAAGACTGCAGTTTGAAAATAGGAAAGCAACTGAATAAATAATCTGTTCTTACACTTTGGTGCTTTGGGATTCAGCACTTATGGGCTTTTGCCACCACATTTTAATTGTTTTGGAAGACTATGGAATGAGAAAATGGAAACTATCTTATAACCCTACATCAAAATCTGGATTAAAAAAAAAAAGGAAAGTGCATATTTCATCCCTTGAAAACATTTGAGACATTGTAAATAAGAACTTGCTGGCTCACACTGAATGTGACTTCTTTTTAGTCATAACTGAATAAAGTTGCAGAAAAAAACCAGGATGATTAAAATGACCTAAATGATGTCAAGGTAAATACTACATAGATAGCCATCTTTTCCTTTCCAGTTTATTTACTTCGAAATTGCCTTTTAAATCATAGAAACACATTTTAAATCATAGAGGTATATTTTCTTCAGCAATTAAAACTAAATGATGACCTGACCAAGAACTAATGTAATGTACTAAAGCTGCCTTATCATTGGAGCTTGCCGAGTGTGGTAAAAGTTCCATTCATTTTAAACTGATGATGATACTGAAAGAATGATAGCAACTAATTTATTTCTGAAATTCCAGTTCCCAAAGGGAGTTTTAAAAACTATCTTGAGGTAAAATCCACCTGGAGAGAAATGCACAGATTTTAAGTGTATAATTTGGTAATAGTTTTAACATTATATATTCATAATTCAGATTTTAAAATCAACTTTAATAAAGAATAATTTACATAAACTGAAACACATACTTTTGAGTGCATTTAAGTTAGCAGTTTGATGAGTAATCACCATCACCATCAAGATTCAGAATATTTCCATTACTCAGAAGTTACATCATAGAATTTTGCAATCACACTTAGCCCAAGGCAACCATTTGTTTTGTTTTCTGATACTATAGGTTATTTTTGCCGATTCTAGAATATTTGAATGATATTATAAAGCATATACTTTTCTATATTGGCTTCTTTCACCCATTGTAATGTCTTTGAGGTTTATCCATGTTGAACATTTATTAATAATTGTTCCTTTTTATTCTCTAATAAAATATTTCATTGTTACATTCATAATTTGTTAACCTATTTCCAGTTTTGGACAATTATTTTAAATGCTGAAAAATAGTGTTGCATTGTAGGGACATATCACATTTTGTTTGTCACCCACTACTGGACTCTTTCGGTGTTTTCAGTGTTTGCTTTCTATAAACATTAAGAATGCATGTCTTTGTGTAGGTATATGCTTTCATTTGTCTTGGGTAAATACCTATGAGTGGGTCATATAGTCATGTATATTTTGGCTTTTTAAAAAACTCCCTGTTTTTCAACCATGTTGCATTCCCGTCAGCAGTGCATAAGAGTTCCAATTGTTCCATTTCCTGACTTAACACTTGTTAAGGTGTGTCTTTAAATTTTCAACATTCTAATAAGTGCTTAATGTTTCTCATTATGGTTTGGGTTTTAATTTGTATTTTCGTAAAGACAAATGATGTTGAACATTATTTCATGTACTTCTTTGCAATCTGTATATCTTCAGTGAAATGTCTTCTCTGATCTTTTGTCCATTTTTTTTTGCGGTAGGGGATGTTTATATACTTATTTTTGCATTTTGAAAGTTCTTCCTATATTCTGGCTACAAGTTCTTTATCACATATGTGATTTGAAAATATTTTATCCTAGTCTTTAGCTTGTTTATCATCCTGTTAAAAGTGCCGTTTAGGGTGGGCCACAGTAGCTCAACAGGCAGAGTTCTCACCTGCCATGCCAGAGACCAGGGTTTGATTCCCAGTGCCTGCTCATGCAAAAAAAAAAAGTGCCTTTTAGAGAGTGTAACCTTTTAATTTTATAAAGTTCAATTTGTTAATTTGTTCATTTATGGACCATTCTTTTGGTGTCATACCTAAGATCAAATACAAAAATTAGGTCATAACAATTTTTACCAGTATTTTCTTCCATACGTTTTGTAGTTTTAGATTTTACATGTAGCTCCAGGATCCACTTTGAATTCAGTGTTTTATATAGAGTGAGATATGGATCAGGATTCATAATTTTTATGAGGATATCCAATTTTCCTGCACCATTCTGCTGCAAAGACTCTCTTTTCTCCATTACTAAGTAGTTTCTGTACCTTCATGAAAATCTATTGAGCAAATATGTGTGACTCTATGTCTGGACTTGCTATTCTGTTCTATTAATGCATTTATCTGTCTATGCCAATAGCATACAGTCTTGCTTAATGTAGCTTTTCTGAAATCAGATAGTCTTAAATTCTGCAACTTGTTATTTTTTAAGTTCTTTTGGAAACTTGAGTCCTTTGCATTTCCATATTTGTTTTAGAATCAGCTTGACAATTTTATAAAAAGGTTTTTTGGGAGTTTTATTACATTCTCACTGAATTTGGGAAAGAATTTACCTCTTAACAATATTATGTCTTCCAATCCATGATCATGGTATATCTGTTTATTTGAATCTTCTTCAGAATAATGTTTTATAGTCTTTTTTTGTACAGTTATTCCACATACTTTGTCATATTTAACCTTAAGTATTCTATAAGTTATGATAATACTGTATGGATATTGCTTTGTGTTGTGGTAGGCAAAACCCAGGGCACATTCCCATATGGGGTGCCTAAACTCCATCATAAAGTTGGAACCCCATGGGCTACACATCTCTATAGGATTAAAATAAATCTATCACTCAGGTAATTGCATTGAAAATTACCAGTGTCAACCTTGGTGCTGAGTGGAAGTGAAGAAAAAAATTTTCTTTGAGAAATTATAATCACTGTATGCAACTTTTCAATAGAAAAAGCTTATCCTTTTGGCAGAAATTAACCTTTATTCAAAGCCTAAAGAAAAGTTTCGAGAAATATGAGCCTCCATTTTCAAATTACAAAACTCACAGGGAAATTAAATACCATGAGTAAAGCAACACAGAAGGAAAGGTAGGTAAGAAGGAAAGGAGGAGTTAGGAGAAAGTGAGAGGAGGAAGGAAGGAGGACGAATGTGAGGGAGGGAGGACAGACAGAAGGAAAAACAAAATGAAGGAAGGAGGGATGGAGGGGGCAAGGAAGGAAAAAAAGGGCCCAAATCATTTAAGTATTAATTATACCAAACTGGAACAAATTATTCCAGTCACATATAACTTATTCAAGAAGATTTAAAAATAAAAGTCATACAACTTTGAGACCAAGAATGTAGTAAAATCATAAGGCCATATGAGCTGTATGAAATAATGAGGTATAACCTTGATATCAAACCTATTAATGATAGGCCCCTCCCATTCATAAAAATAATGCAAAATCACCCTAAACAAAATATTAGCAAACCATATCCAACGAAGTATAAAAAAAGAGATTATATTGTGGCCAGGTTGGGTTTAGCCAAGAATGCAAGTGTGGTTTAACATTAGAAAATCAGTTGTTACTTGCATTTGAAATCACATTGTAAGTCAAGGACAAGAAACAAAAAATATAAATTGGACAGGAAGAAAAACTGTTATTAATTCACAGATAATGTGGTTGTCCATTTAGAAAACCTCAAAGGATCTACAGATAAATTTTTAGAACATTTATAGAGGTTTAGCAAATTAGCTGGAGATATAATTATTTTAATAATTTGCTAAAACAAATACCATGAAATGGGCTTATTTAAGCAATGGGAATTTAATGGCTCATGATTTTGAGGCTATAAAGAAGTCCAAAACTGAGGCATCACTAAGGTGATGCTTTCTTCCTAAAAACTGTGGAGTTCAGCTGACAAACCTTGGGGTTCCACATGGCCAAGCACATGTGGAGTTATCTCATGTCTCTTCATGGTGCCATATACTTCCAACTTCTTGCTTCTCCCGTGGCTTTTGCCATCTTACTTTCTCTCTGCTTACAAAGGACTCTGATAATCCAGATTAAAGCCCAACCTAATTAAGTAGGGCCACACTTTAACTGAAGTGGTGTCTTGAAGAGGTCATATTTACAACAGATTCACACATACCAGAATACAAACTAAGACCAAGAAATATCCAAATAGGAGTACAAAATTCAGTCCACTACAATAATTTAAATAAAATATATATTTTAAACAGATATAAAACATAATTTATAAGTCATTTACAAAGCATCAAGAAATAAAAGATAGGCAAGATTTTGCCTAACAAAATGTAGGCAAAATTTCATGGAGGAAAATAAAATTATTGAAAGATATTTTTAAAAGCCTATATAAAGTTAAAGAGAAACCATGTTCACGAATTGGAAGACTCAGTATTTTAAATAAGTAAATTCTCTTCAAGTTGATTTATATATTCAATGCCATTCCAGTAAAAATAATCCCCAAGGATTTTTAAATGGAATTTGATAAGCTATTAGTCACATACACATGGAAGAAAAATGGACCAGAAATAGTGATATTTCACATACCTTAAAAAGCCAGAATTATCATAAAAACTGTAGTAATTTAGACTCTGGAACACAAATGAGTGGGAAAAAAATTATCAGTGAAACACAATAAGGAGCCCAGAAACAGGCCTTACATTTATGAAAATTTTATTTGTGACAGGTGAGATTCTGGACCACTTGAGAGATGTTGGACTTTTCATAAATATTACTGGGACAATTAGCTATTCAATGGAAAAATGGTGATACTGCGCCCATATTCAAAATTCCATTTCAGTCTATTGACTACTTAACAGTTAAAAGGAAAAGTATAAACATTCAGAAGAAAGACAATATGCAAGAATATCTTTATGACTTCAGTGTAGAAAAAGCTTACTTAAAAGATATACTTAAAGCAAATCTATAAAGGAAAGGATTGAGAAAATTTACTACATTAAAATTAAAAATGTCTGTTCATCAAAAAATACATTAAAGAAAATATCTTAAGGAAAGTGTAAAGACAAACCAGAAACTGAAAGAAAATATTTGAACAGTAAAATAATTGAAAGAGAGTTATATAAAAATACTCTATAAATCAGTTAGACTACATTAACCATGCAGGTGCTAAATTAAGAAAATGGAGCTTCAAAAGCCATAGAAGAAGCTTTTGTCCCTTGTTAGCCCCTTGCTAACCCCTTCCACAGCACAAGGTGGAGTCAGCTTGCACTCTCAATATGGTTCTCTGGTGGTGTTCCAGGGAGAGCAGAATGGCCCCTCTGTGCCTACTGGGGTGCACGTATGTGACTATCAACTATTGGGTGAATTGGAAAGACTGAGCTGGGAAATATGTCTCCTGCTCTCCCCCCCCAGAGTTTGTCCTGAAGGCAGAGAAGCTGTTTGCAGACAGCTGAGACAGTGTGAAAAGCAGTTAAGTTGAAACAGGCTGGGGCAAAGGATTACCTGTATTAAGTAATTCCAGAAGCCACCCAAG
Organism: Tamandua tetradactyla; assembly: GCF_023851605.1. Taxonomy (NCBI): domain Eukaryota; kingdom Metazoa; phylum Chordata; class Mammalia; order Pilosa; family Myrmecophagidae; genus Tamandua; species Tamandua tetradactyla. Next base: position 120,727,714 of record NC_135327.1, on the reverse strand, counting down.
AGTGAGAGGAGGTGTATTCTAAGGGGAGTAGAGGTGGTGATCACTCAAACTTTGGTGGATTGTAAATGGGAAATTTGGGGGAACCTCTAATGAAAACAGGCCCAGGAGAAAAAACAGGGGCTATATCCCAGAGTAAAAACCTTAAAATACTAAAATGTACAGTATGCAACAAAAAAATACAAAAAAATCAAAGAAATGGAAATTGATGGCCTATCCAACTAAGATAAAAATCCAGAAACCATTAACAAAAAAGACCAAACTTTAAACTTACCTGACAAAGACTTTAAGATAATGATCCTCAGTATACTCAAGGAAATAAAGGAAAACACAGAGAAAGAACTAAATGCTGTGAGGAAAGCAATGAATGAACCATATGGGAATCTCTCCAGAGAAATATGGGAGCTAAAGAAAATAATAACTGACATGAAAAATGCCCTAGAGTGTTTCAATAGCAGACTGAAAGTGGCAGAAGAAATAATCAGTGGATTCAAAGACAACTGAAATGGCTAATGCTGAAGGGCCCTAAAATAAAAGAATAAAAAAGAGCAAACAGAGGCTAAGAGAATTGTGAGACACCATCAGACATAACAACATATGCATAATGGGAGTCCCTAAAGGAAATAAAGAGAGAAAGGAGCAGAAGTTAAAGAAATAATGGCAAAAAAAGTTCACAAGCTTAACAAAAGATAAGAACATACAAATTCAGGAAGCTCATTGAACCCCAAACAGGATAAATTCAAAGAGAACCACACCCAGACACATAGCAACCAAAGTGTCCAATGCTAAGGACAAGAAGGGAGTTCTGAAAGCCAATAGAGAAAAGCAAGAAGTTATGGACAAGGGACTCCCAAAAGATTGTGTCATTTTCTCATCAGAAACCATGGAGGCAAGAAGGCAGTGGTATGAAATATTTTACCATGCTGAGAAAAAGCATCAGACATCCAAGAATTTTATATCTGGCAAGAGTTTCTTTCAAAAATGAGGGGGAGTTTAAGACATCCCTAGTTAAACAAAAGCTGAGAGAATTTGTCACCACCAGACTGGCCCTGCAAGCAGTGAAAAAGGAAGTTCTTAAGACTAATAGGAAAGGACACTAGACAAATGGATCAAAGCAGCATAAAGAAATAAAGATCTCTAGTAACCACATAAATAATAGGAAACTATATGGTAATTGTGAATGCTAATCTCTAATAACCATATAGTTAATAGGAAACCAAATGGTAATTATAAATGCTAGTACATCATGTTATGCTGTTTGCTATGCAAGACCACTTGCTTCAAACTTGCTAAAATGCAAATATATAAAAAGTTTGCAAAATTGATGGTTTTGGACATATAATGCAAAATGATATACTTTTTAACAAGTTAAAATTTGTGGGCTATAGAAGGATATAGGAAAAGTGTATGTGTATGTTATTAAAAATAAGTTGGTGTTCTAGTTTGCTAGCTGCCGGAATGCAACACATCAGAGACGGATTGGCTTTTAATAAAAGGGGATTTATTTTGTTAGTTCTTCAGAGGAAAAGCAGCTAACTTTACACTGAGGTTCTTTCTTACATGGGAAGGCACAGGATGGTCTCTGCTGGCCTTCTCTCCAGGCCTCTAGATTCCAACAACTTTCCCCGGGGTGATTTCTTTCTGCATCTCCGAAGACGTGGGCTGAGCTGCAAGTGCTGAGACAAGGTATGCTGAGCTGCTTCTCATGGCTGTGCCGTTCTGCTCTGCTCTCTCTTAATCTCCCATTCTCCAAAATGTTTCCCCTTTTATAGGACTCCAATAAACCAATCAAGACCCACCCAAATGGGTGGAGACATGTCATCACCTAATCCAGCTTAACAACCACTCTTGAGTAAGTCACATCATCCAGGGAGATGATCTGATTACAGTTTCAAACATACAGTATTGAATAGGGATTATTCTACTTTTATGCAATGGGATTTTGATTAAAGCATGGCTTTTCTAGGGGGTATGCTTCCTTTCAAACCAGCACAACTGGTATGAAATAAAATATGATTGTTATAGATTTAGGATGTTAAATATTTACCTCATGACAACCACAATTAAAATGCATGAAAAATGTATACAGAAAGAAATTAGAAGGTTCTCAAAATGCTGCAATACAAAAAGCCGAATATATATGAAATAAGCATAAGCAGAGGAATAAAGAGTCAAAAACAATGTAAGATTTACAGACACAAAATAGCCAAATTACAAAAGAAAGTACTGCATTATCTGTAGTTACTTTAAATGTCAAAAGGCAGCAATTGGCAGAATGGATAAAAAACCATGATCTAACAATAAGCTGTTTATAAGAGACCCACCTTAAATTTAAAGACATACATATATGTTGAAAGTAAAAGGATTGAAAGTAAAAAGGATTACTACATGTATAATATATTATACATGTAGTAATCAAAAGAGTATAGGGACAGCTATACTAATATCAGATCAAATAGACTTTAAGTCAAAAACAGTTACGATAGACAAAGATGATCACTATATACTCATAAAGAATTGATCCAATAAGAATACTGCTGGTTTGAAACTATTATGAACCCCAGAAAAGCCATGTTTTAATTCTGATCCAATCTTGTGGGTCCAGACCAATAGGGTGGTTTAGGGTGGGAAAGTTTGATTGGATTTATTCCAGGGTGATTGACCCACCCAACTGGGGGTATAACCTTTTGATTGAGTTACTTTCCATGGAGATGTGGTATACCCGATTGTGGGTATGGTCTTTGTTTAGGTTGAGATGTGACACTGCCCATTCATGGTAGTCCTTGATTAGCTTATTGGAGTCCTTTAAAAGGGTAAACATTTTGGAGAAAATTCAGAGCCAACATGAGATCCAGACATTTGGAGATGCAGGAAAAAAATGCCCCCAGGGAACTGTTTGAAACTAGAAGCCAAAGACCCCAGCACATACCAGCCACATGGCTTCTCAGCTGACAGAGGTATTCTGGACTCATGGACCATTCTTGAGTCAAGGTACCTTTCTCTGCATTTCTTAGTTTGGATATTTTTATGGCCTTACAACTTTAAACTTGTAACTTAGTATTTCCTCTTTTTAAAAGCTATTCGTTTCCTGATATATTGCATTCCAGCAGCAGTTAGCAAACTAATACAAAGACATAACAGTTAATTAATGCCTATGCACCCAACAGCAGAACTCCAAAATAAAGGAAACAAATATTGACAAATTTGATGAGCAAAATAGACAGTTGTACATTAATAGTAGGAGATTTCAATATACAACTTTCAATAATGGATAGAACATCCAGACAGAAGATCAATAAAGAAATAGAAGACTTGAATAATTCTCTCAACCAACTAGACCTAACAGACACGTACAGAACACTTCACCTAACTGCAACAATATAGACATTCTTCTCTGGTGCACATGGATCATTGTCCAGGATAGACCATATAAATAATAAAAACAAGACTCAATACATTAAAAATATTAAAATAATATAATGTATCTTCTCTGAGGAATAAAGCTAGAAATCAATAACATGGAAAAATGAAAAGTTTACAAACGTGAAAATTAACTGGTATACTCTTAAACAACTGCGGGTCACAAAAGAATCACAAGTGAAATTAGGAATTATCTTGAGGTGAATGAAAACAAAACCACAGTATACCAAAAGGTATGGATTGTAGCAAAGATAGTGCTAAGGGGAAATTTATAGCTCTAAATTTTTATATTTAAAAACTAAGAAAGATATCTGTTTTAGTTCGCTACAGCTGCCAGAATGCAATAACCCAGAGATGGATTGGCTTTTGTAAAGAGGATTTATTTAGTAACAAATTTACAGTTCCTTAGAGGAAATGCACCTGACATTCCTCTGGGTAGCTCTATCACATGGGAAGGCACAAAGCAACATCTGCTGGCCTTCTCTCCCAGCTTCTGGGTTCATACAGCTTTCCCTGAGTCATTTGCCTTCAACATCTCCAAACATCTGAGTCTGTGTTGGCTCTGAGCTCTGAGCTGAGTGTGCTGGGCTGCTGAGCTATTTCTCTCTCTTCTGACTCTTCCTTTTAAGCCTCCAGCTAATTTAATTAAATGTCGCTCATTGCGAAAAGCATTTCCCCCTGCACATGCTGTTTGTTTATGTCCACAGCAACAGAAAATTGGGCAGCATCACCTGGCCAAGTTGACACCTGAACCTAACAACTACAATCTCAAACCAAAGACCTTATTTCAAAAATGAAGGCTCTAGATGTCTACAGGAAACACATCTTAGACCCAAAGATAAACATAGCTTGAAAGTGAAAGGTTGGGAAAAGATATTTCATGCAAATAACAACCAGAAAAGAGCAGGAGTAGCTATACTAATATCCAACAAATTAGACTTCAAATGTAAAACAGTTAAAAGAGACAAAGAAGGACACTATCTACTGATAAAAGGAACAATTAAACAAGAAGACATGACAATCATAAATATTTATGCACCGAACCAGAATGCCCCTAAATACGTGAGGAATACACTGCAAACACTGAAAAGGGAAATAGACACATATACCATAATAGTTGGAGACTTCAATTCACCACTCTCATCAATGGACAGAACATCTAGACAGAGGATCAATAAAGAAATAGAGAATCTGAATATTACTATAAATGAGCTAGACTTAACAGACATTTATAGGACATTACATCCCACAACAGCAGGATACACCTTTTTCTCAAGTGCTCATGGATCATTCTCAAAGACAGACCATATGCTGGGTCACAAAGCAAGTCTCAACAAATTTAAAAAGATTGAAATCATACACAACACTTTCTCGGATCATAAAGGAATGAAGTTGGAAATCAATAATAGGCGGAGTGCCAGAAAATTCACAAATACGTAGAGGCTCAACAACACACTCTTAAACAACGAGTGGGTCAAAGAAGAAATTGCAAGAGAAATTGGTAAATACCTCGAGGCAAATGAAAATGAAAACACAACATATCAAAACTTATGGGATGCAGCAAAGGCAGTGCTAAGAGGGAAATTTATTGCCCTAAATGCCTATATCAGAAAAGAAGAAAAGGCAAAAATGCAGGAATTAACTGTTCAATTGGAAGAACTGGAGAAAGAACAGCAAACTAATCCCAAAGCAAGCAAAAGGAAAGAAATAACAAAGATCAGAGCAGAAATAAATGAAATTGAAAATATGAAAACAGTAGAGAAAATCAATACAACCAGAAGTTGGTTCTATGAGAAAATCAATAAGATTGATGGGCCCCTATCAAGATTTACAAAAAGAAGAGAGAGGATGCAAATAAATAAGATCAGAAATGGAAGAGGAGACATAACTACTGACCTCACAGAAATAAAGGAGGTAATAACAGGATACTATGAACAACTCTACGCTAATAAATACAACAATTTAGATGAAATGGACGGGTTCCTGGAAAGACATGAACAACCAACTTTGACTCAAGAAGAAAGAGATGACCTGAACAAACCAATCACAAGTAAAGAAATTGAATCAGTCATTCAAAAGCTTCCTAAAAAGAAAAGTCCAGGACCAGACGGCTTCACATCTGAATTCTATCAAACATTCCAGAAAGAATTAGTACCAACTCTCCTTAAACTCTTCAAAAAAATCGAAGTGAAGGGAAAACTACCTAATTCATTCTATGAAGCCAACATCACCCTCATACCAAAACCAGGTAAAGATGTTACAAAAAAAGAGAACTACAGACCAATCTCTCTAATGAATATAGATGCAAAAATCGTCAATAAAATTCTAGCAAATCATATCCAACAACACATTAAAAGAATTATACATCATGACCAACTAGGATTCATCCCAGGTATGCAAGGATGGTTCAATATAAGAAAATCAATTAATGTAATACACCATATCAATAAATCAAAGCAGAAAAATCACATGATCATCTCAATTGATGCAGAGAAGGCATTTGACAAGATTCAACATCCTTTCCTGTTGAAAACACTTCAAAAGATAGGAATACAAGGGAACTTCCTTAAAATGATAGAGGGAATATATGAAAAACCCACAGCTAATATCATCCTCAATGGGGAAAAATTGAAAACTTTCCCCCTAAGATCAGGAACAAAACAAGGATGTCCATTATCACCACTATTATTCAACATCGTGTTGGAGGTTCTAGCCAGAGCAATTAGACAAGAAAAAGAAATACAAGGCATCAAAATTGGAAAGGAAGAAGTAAAACTATCACTGTTTGCAGACGATATGATACTATACGTCAAAAACCCAGAAAAATCCACAACAAAACTACTAGAACTAATAAATGAGTACAGCAAAGTAGCAGGTTACAAGATCAACATTCAAAAATCTGTAGCATTTCTATAACTAGTAATGAACAAGCTGAGGGGGAAATCAAGAAACGAATCCCATTTACAATTGCAACTAAAAGAATAAAATACCTAGGAATAAATTTAACTAAAGAGACAAAAAAACCTATACAAAGAAAACTACAAAAAACTGTTAAAAGAAATCACAGATGACCTAAGTAGATGGAAGGGCATACCGTGTTCATGGATTGGAAGACTAAATATAGTTAAGATGTCAATCCTACCTAAATTGATTTACAGATTCAATGCAATACCAATCAAAATTCCAACAACTTATTTTTCAGAAATAGAAAAACCAATAAGCAAATTTATCTGGAAGGGCAGGGTGCCCCGAATTGCTAAAAACATCTTGAGGAAAAAAACGAAGCTGGAGGTCTCGCGCTGCCTGACTTTAAGGCACATTATGAAGCCACAGTGGTCAAAACAGCATGGTATTGGCATAAAGATAGATATATCGACCAATGGAATCAAATAGAGTACTCAGATATAGACCCTCTCATCTATGGACATTTGATCTTTGATAAGGCAATCAAGCCAACTCACCTGAGACAGAATAGTCTCTTCAATAAATGGTGCCTAGAGAACTGGATATCCATATGCAAAAGAATGAAAGAAGACCCATATCTCACACCTTATACAAAAGTTAGCTCAAAATGGATCTAAGATCTAAACATTAGGTCTAAGACCATAAAACAGTTAGAGGAAAATGTACGGAGATATCTTATGAAACTTACAATTGGAGGCAGTTTTATGGACCTTAAACCTAAAGCAAGAGCACTGAAGAAGGAAATAAATAAATGGGAGCTCCTCAAAATTAAACACTTTTGTGCATCAAAGAACTTCATCAAGAAAGTAGAAAGACAGCCTACACAATGGGAGACAATATTTGGAAACGACATATCAGATAAAGGTCTAGTATCCAGAATTTATAAAGAGATTGTCCAACTCAACAACAAAAAGACAGCCAACCCATTTACAAAATGGGAAAAAGACTTGAACAGACACCTCTCAGAAGAGGAAATACAAATGGCCAAAAGGCACATGAAGAGATGCTCAATGTCCCTGGCCATTAGAGAAATGCAAATCAAAACTATAGTGTGATATCATCTCACACCCACCAGAATGGCCATTATCAACAAAACAGAAAATCACAAGTGCTGGAGAGGATGCGGAGAAAGAGGCACACTTATCCACTGTTGGTGGGAATGTCAAATGGTGCAACCACTGTGGAAGGCAGTTTGGCGGTTCCTCAAAAAGCTGAATATGGAATTGCCATACGACCCAGCAATACCATTGCTAGGTATCTACTCAAAGGACTTAAGGGCAAAGACACAAACGGACATTTGCACATCAGTGTTTATAGCAGCGTTATTTACAATTGCAAAGAGATGGAAACAGCCAAAATGTCCATCAACAGACGAGTGGCTAAACAAACTGTGGTATATACATACGATGGAATATTATGCAGCTTTAAGACAGAATAAACTTATGAAGCATGTAATAACATGGATGGACCTAGAGAACATTATGCTGAGTGAGTCTAGCCAAAAACTAAAGGACAAATACCGTATGGTTCCACTGATGCATACCGACATTCGAGAATAAACTTGGAATATGTCATTGGTAACAGAGTCCAGCAGGAGTTAGAAACAGGGTAAGATAATGGGTAATTGGAGCTGAAGGGATACAGACTGTGCAACGGGACTAGATACAAAAACTCAAAAATGGACAGCACAGTAATACCTAAGTGTAAAGTAATCATGTTAAAACACTGAATGAAGCTGCATCTGAGCTATAGGGTTTTTTTTTCTGTCTGTTTGTCTTTTTTTTTCTTTTTCCTTTTCTTTTTTTTTTACTATTATTATTATTTTTTTCTCTATATTAACATTCTATATCTTTTTCTGTTGTTTCGCTAGTTCTTTTCCTAAATCGATGCAAATGTACTAAGAAATGATGATCATGCATCTATGTGATGATGTTAAGAATTACTGTTGCATATGTAGAATGGAATGATTTCTAAATGTCGTGTTAATTTTTTTCTTTAATTAATAAAAAAAATAAATAGGCAATATACATATAAAAAAAAATGAAGGCTCTAGAAAGAAAGGAAATAACCAAACTCAGAGTGAGTGGAAGGAAGAAAATAGGAAAGATTAGAATGGAGATAAATAAGATAGAGAATAAAAAAACAATGCAGTCAACGAAACCAAAAGTTTTTTGTTTGAAAGATCAGTACAATTGACAAACCATTTCCTACACTGAAAAAGTAAAAAGGAGAGAGGGCACAAATGACTAAAATCAGAAATTAGAGGAGTGGGGCATTACTACCAGCCCCACTGGTAATTAGAAATTAGAAGAATTATAAGAATATACTATGAACAACTGTATGTCAAATATTGGATAACTTGGATGAAATGGGCCAATTACCAGAAACACAGAAACAACCTACACTAACTCATAAAGAAATAGAAGATCTTAATAAACCAAAAACTAGTAAAGAGATTGAATCAGTAATCAGAAACCTCTGAATAAAGAAAAGCCCAGTGCCAGATGGCTTCTCATGAGAATTTTACCAAATATTCTAAGAAGAATTAATGCCTATCCTGCTAACATCTTCCAAAAAATCAAAGAGGAGGGAATATACCCTAACTCATTCCACGGGGCCAACATCACCCTCATACTAAAGCCGGATAGATACCTCAAGAAAAAAAAAACTACCTTATGAATATAGATGCAAAAAATCCTTGACAAAATACTAGCAAACTAAATCCAAAAGTACATCAAAAGTATTATGAATTATAATCAAGTGAGATTCATCCCATTTATGTAAGAGTGGCTCAACATAATAAATCAAATGTAATACAGCACATTGACAGAACAAAGGGAAAAAACACGTTCTTCTCAATTGATACAGAAAAGGCATTTGACAAAATCCAGCACTCCTACTTTATAAAAACACTTGGAAAACTAAGACTAGAAGGAGACTTTTTCAACATGTTAAAGGGAATATATGAAAAACCCACAGCTAATGTCCTACTCAATGATGAAAGACGAAGTTTTCCCTCTGAGATCTGGAACAGGGCAAGGATGCCCACTGTCACTATAATTATTCCCCATTGTCCTGCAATTTGTAGCTAGAGCAATTATGCATAAGAAGTAATAAAGGGCATCCAAATTGAAAATGAAGAAATAAGACTTTCCCTGTTGTAGATGACATGATCGTATTGCTTACAAATTTTTAAATCCAAAATAGAACTTGTGGAACTAATAAATTCAGCAAAATGGCAGTGTACAAGATAAACATGCAAAAATGAATAGTGTTTTATGTACAACAATCTGAAGAAATCAAGAAAAAATCCTTTTATAATAATAGCAACTAAAAGAATGATAGTTATCTAGGGAAAAATCTAACCAACGATGTAAGGACTTGTGCACAGAAAACTGCAAGACATTGCTAAAAGAAATCAAAGAAGACTTAATTGGAAAGGCAGTTGATGTTCATGGATTGGAAGACTAAATATTAAGATGTCAGTTCTGTCCAAAGCAATTTACAGATTTCATCCAATCCACAATCAAAATTCTAACAATCTTCTTTGCAGAAATGGAAAAGCCAATCATCAGATTTTTATGAAAGGATAATGGGCCCCAAACACCTAAAACTATTTTGAAAAAGAAGAATGAAGTTGGAGGACTCACACTTCCTGATCTTAAAAGTCATGATAAAGCCATAGTAAACAGCATGACACTTGCATGAGGACATTCAGTTAGACCAATAGAATCAAACTGAGGGCTCAGAAATCACTCTTCACATTTATGACCTACTGTTTTTTGACAAGAGTACCAGGTCTACTCAATGAGGAAAGAAGTCTCTTCAACAAATGTTGATGGGAAAACTGGATGTCCATATTACAAAAGAATGAAGATGGACCCCCAAACTCACACAATATACAAAAATCAACTCAAAATGTAACAGACCTAAATGTAAGTACCAGAACTATAAAACTCCTGGAAGAAAACATAGTAAACCATCTGCAGGACTTTGCATTGAGTAATGATTTCTTAGACTTTGCACCCTAAGCATGAGCAACAAAAGAAAGATAAATGGGACTTCATCACAATTGAATTTTTGCTCATCAAAGGACTTTTATGGAAGGAAAAAAGACAACCTACTCAATGGGAGAGAATATTTCAACATATGTACAATAAAGGTTTAATGTCCTGAATATAAAAAGAAATTCTGTAACTCAGCAATATAAAGACAACCATTTTAAAAATGGAGAAAATACTGGAATAGGCATTTCTCTAAAGTAGATTTTGAAATGACCAAAAAGCACATGTAAAGATGCTCAACATCATTAGTTATTAGGGAATGTTAATCAAAACCACAACGAAAATTACAAGTGTTAGAGAGGATATGGAAAAGGAGAACACTCATTAATTGCTGATGGGAATGTAAAATGCTGCACCTGCTTTGGAAGACAATTTGGTGGTTCCACAGAGAGTTATAAATAGAATTTCCATATGACCCAGCAATCCCACTTCTAAGAATATATCCCAAATATTTGAAAGCAGGAACTCAAACACCAATATTCATAGTGGCTTTATTCACAATTGCCAAAAGTTGGAAGTGCAACCCATCAATCTATGAATGCAGTATATGCATACAATATATATGAATGAAACTCTGATACATGTGACAACACAGATGAACCTTGAATAATATCCTGTGCATGAAATAAGCCAAAACAAAAACAAACATTGTATGACCTCACTGATACAAAATAATTAGAATAAGTAAACCCATAGAATCAAAATCTTACAGGTTACCTGGGGACAGGGTATGGTTAGGGAATGAGGAATTAATGCTTAAGTTATAGAGTTTCTATTTGGTTTCATTATAAAATTTTGATAATGAATGTTAGTGATGGTAGCAGAACATTATGAACATAATTAACAGCATTGAATTATATATTTTAATATGATTAAAAGGGAAAATTTTAAGTTTTATGTATGTTACTATAATAAAAATTTTTAAAAACATAGGGCTGTACAACACAGTGTATCTTATTGTAAACAATGGAATATAGTTTTGTTTTGTTTTTTTACTTTAATGACTTGTAACAAAGGTACCACACTAATACAAGGTATTAATAGTAGAGTGGTATATGGGAACTTTGTAGTCTATGCATGATTTTTCTGTAAATGCTGGACCAATGTACGATATCCTTAAGAAATAAAAAGGAGTCTTGTTTACCTGCAGGACAAAGTACATGAAATAGAATAATAGTTGGATAATCTTTGAAAAGGTAATTTGAACAAAATTGTAGAGACTTTAAAAATCAGTAGACTCTCTAGACCTTTTTTCCATTAAATTATTGTTTGAAGAAAATTTTCCACAGGTGTTTTACATTCTGAGGCACTCGTCCTTTATTCTAGCTTACCATTGGTGTTTGTGTGAAGAGCCTTGGAAGATACAGTCCTTCCCTATGGAGCAAAGGGCAGACATTCTTACTGCCTATTATAAAAGATTCAAATTACCTAATTTCTCAGTTCCACTCCTGACTTCTTTACATGTGCAGACATCATTTGGGCCTCTTCACATTACCCTTTGGAAATTGTGGCTCAATAAAGCAACACAAGAATGCTAATAACCTGTATTAACTAGTGCAAGGATCCTTCATGAGTTGGTAGAAGGTTTGATCCTGTTCAGACTGTAATTACAGAGACACATACCTGTACTGAGCATGAGAGGAGACAAATTTGCAATCACTGTGCTTAGAAGCGTGGTGAATCCTTAGAACTTAAAGGAGTCGAGAGCATGTAATATCAATTAAGAAGAAATGGCAACAGGTTGGCTCTCTTTTGGCTTATCCCATCCTGTGTCTATCATACCAACTTTAAATTCATTCACAGTAAAAGGACTCAATTTTTTTTTTTTTGCAGTGGGTCCTGGAGTATCTAAGGGAATATTGTCCCTCTCATAGATATTTGTCTGAGACAAACTCCCATGAAAAACCATGTATGAATATTTGAGCCTTAACTGCCCTGGATTGGGTCTATAATGCCAATAAAGGTGATCCACTGGGGAATGAGAAATGATATAATATCTCTTTAAATATAACATCTTTATTATATCATTAACTACCTTTACAGAGAGATTATAACATTAAGAGATGTTATTAGGACAATAGGACTCCAAATACCCCAGGTTAAGGTAATCTGCAAAACAGTTTCTGCTGTGGGAGTCAAGGCAGTGACTGTTGAGTCAAATATTCCCAAAAGCTTACCCCTAATGATGACCTACTTTATAGAGGACTTTAGATGGACTGTAAATATTGGTGTTTGGTTCAAAGTGAGTAACCTCTGGATTGCTCAAAACTGAAGGTAATGTGCCTGATTATTGTCAGGGACCTGCTCTCTCTCTCTATTCCCTGATTCCTCCTCCTTCTAATCCAATTGCTCTAAGGAGAAAAGATTATTAGAGGTAAGACTGAGATAGATCTCTTTGTCTTCCAGGGAAACCTAGTGCTTTAAGAACCCCATGTGAGTTCTATATGGGGAACTTTGGGGAGGGAAGACACTCAACTTTGGATGGCTCTGTTGAATCCTGTCTCACAATTCACCATTGCACCCAGTCGCATGGTGAGAAAGGATGCACAAATTCAACTAATATGGTTTCAGTAGGGTTCACAGTGATAGAGAAAGCTAAAATGACCTGAATGGTGGATGAGGCCATTTGGGTAGATTCAATGTAATGTTGCAGTTGTAGCTCCCACTGCTGAATTTATAATGGAATCGAGTTATATATCAGCACTTTTCTTTTCCATACTGTTAGTGGAGATGTTCCAGTCTACCTCCGCTGTCTCTTCCCAGGATGTCCTGCTGAAATGATATATAATTTCAGGGGGAAAAAGGGAAATCACAGCTTAATTAAAAACTTAATGGTAGCCATTTCCCAGCATATCACCACCACCTTCCTGATAGGGCCACCAAAACAGCTCTTTAAAGAAAGAGGGAGAGAGAAAAAAAAAAAAAAGACAGCTAGTAATCTACTACTAAGCTCTTATTGAAACTGATTGCCTAACCCATGAACATCTTGTGTCTCTTTGGCCTAATATTCTCAGTTTGAGGTGGATCAACTTGAGCTCATGCACCAGCAAAACTGAAGGGGCACAAACCTTGTTTGTCAAATGGAAGTGATGTATTCAAGAAAGCAGCCAGCCTGGCTTGGCATTATCTTAGATTTACATGAAAAAGTGGCAGTTTTCCATTTGGGGAACTTTATCCACAACTCTGTTTTCTGAAGCAAAGTATCTGTCACATTGGATCTTTGATTCACAGAGGTTTCCTGAAACAGCTTGGTTCATTTGTGGTTCATCTAAACATTGCAGTGTTGTCTGCTAAGCTTTTTAGCCCCAGCACCAGCTATCAGAATCGAAAATTAAAATGGTCACTTTGCTCAGTGGGAAAAACTTAATGGCCTTTATAGTTCTGGCCAGAAGTACCCTTGTTGAACCTTGTTATATTTTTTCCTGACTCTTGGGCTGTTGTCAGTGACCTATCTGTTCTGTCACTTGAATAATTCAGACTGTCAGATTAATGTTTGTGATGGCAGACTCTGGGAACAAATTGCAGCAACTGATCAAATTGTCTGGACTGCTCATGAAGCTGCACCTTAATAATCATAAGAGACCTTCATGTATTTAAGAAATACAGCTAGAAGATCATGTAGCCCTCAGACAACTGTAGAGATCTCTACAAAATGACACTTCCCTTGGTTACTCGGGAGATTTCTGGAGGGATAACTGACTCACTATATATATATATATATATATCCTGTGAGCAATTATCTTTCTGATTGCAATCATCTACTTAGATAAGATGTACAAAATTTGTTCCTGACTTTAAATGAAGTGGTCAGTGAGACGCTTCAGCCGTGGAAGACATTCAGCTTTGCCTTAACTCATTGGCCAGAGTTGTGATACATGACAGAATTGCCTTAAACTTCCTCCTTGTGAACTAAAGAGTCACTGATACATCCTGCTGTACCTGAATGGATAAATAATTGATTAAAATAAAAATAATTTAAGTTAAATATGCAGATTAATACCATAGGCTAAGTGGAAAGGTCAACATAGAAGCTTAAGGAGGAAGCCATCTGAAAGGAAAAAGCTTTCTAAGGTAGACCCATGTGATTTATGGGACTTGTTTAGCTAATTGGGTATAAGAGCCTAGAGGATATGGTTGATCTCAGTACTGCAAGTTGGACTTATTCTGCTGGTTGGAGCCCTGTTGATGATAGTCTTAATTGTATGCTGTGTGAGACAAACTGAATGGATTTGGTCCTAGACCCTCTTGATCACATTATTACATGTGGTTGAAGGAATTACCATACTCGTGGGAAAATTTACCAGAAGCCACAATGATATGGAAAGCAAGGGTAGATATTGTTGGGAGACATTTCCCCACAAGTCTTTTGCACGTCTGCATTTCTTATGAGTAAAGGCACCAACAGCCTTGGCTTGATTTCAATGATGTTTATTTCATTTCAGTGATGTTTCTATAGTGAACAGCCTTGGAAAATAGAGGTAATGCCTCTCTTTAGAGGAGTGGGCAGACTTGCTTACTGCTCACTATTTTAAAAATAAAAATTTCCTAAGCTTGAATTCTTAAAATATTTTATGGGGGCGAGCCATGGGGGCTCAGCAGGCAGAGTTCTTGCCTGCCATGCTGGAGACCCTGGTTCGATTCCAAGTGCCTACCCATGCAAAAAAATATATATAAAATATATATATATATATTTTTATGGTCTAAAAAAATATATATATATATATTTTATGGTTACATCCTCAGCTTCATTTTTTAGACCATATTCTCCTCACAACATCCTGGATTTGAACTTTCTTTGGAACTCATTTCTTAATTTTAGAATTAAGTCCATCAAAACCATTAAGTCTTGATTGTCTTCTGTTTATCCCTCCTCTCAGTTCATCTCTCTTTTCTCTCATTTTATTATAAGCAGCAAAAAGAAACTAAACAGGACCTTCAACTCTTGGGAAATCTAATTGACTGACTCATGCATTCACAGGGATATTTCCTACTTTCTTGTTATTGAAGGTGGATAATGTTGCTAAGCTTTCTGCCACTTCCTAACTAGAATCTCCCTTCCAGATTTTTACTATCTACCTATTCAAGACTATTTAGGCTTTCTCTAACACACTCTTCAAATTCCTTCCATCCTTTACCCGCTGCCTGTTTCCAAAGCCACATTACCATTTTTCCATATAGAAACAGCACCCACTTCTTTTGCTACACAACAAATTATCCCCAAAACTTAACATCTTAAAACAAGAAATGCACATTACAGTTTCTGTGGGTCAGTTTAGCTGGCTCCTTCTGACTCAAGATGTCTCCCAAGGCTGCAGTTAAAGTATCAGCTGGAGCTGCAGTCATCTAAAAGCTCTATTGGGATAAGACTCATTTCCAAGTGCACTGAAGAGTTGTTGGCAGGATTCAGAAGATCTGCTTCCAAAGTCCCTCATGTAGCTTTTGGCAGACCTCAGGCCCTCATTGGCAATTCACCAGAAACAGCAGTTCTTTGCAATGTGGGCCTCTCCATAGGACTACTGACAACATGGTAGCTTGCTTCCCCCCAGAGCAAGGACCAGAGAGGGAAAGAATGCACCCAGAGGACCAAAGAGATGGAAGTCACAGTTTTATTGTAAACTAATCTCAGAAGTGACATCCCATCACTTTTCATCGTAGTCTGATTTTTGAGAAGCAGGGATTACTGGGGCCATTTTACAGTCTGCCTACCATTGCAGGAAAAAAGAATCTCTGCTTTGGAGGAATAGGCTTTTTAGTAGAAAGGGAACAAAACTAAAGAAAACTTTAAAATTCTATAATATAAAATGCTAATATATGAACTGCCTACCACAATTGCTAGAAAACATTGAGCAGGGAAAGATGAGTTTGAGTTGTTGAAAAAAAACTATAGATAAACCTTAACTCTACCTTGTCAGACTGTTAGAAAGACTAATTTGTCAGCATTATTGCCAATAACATGAAGAGCTAAGAGCCTGAAGGCAAGGAACACAGAAGGCCGTGTCAGTAAATTAGTTATGGATTTTAGATGTTTCTTGACTTGTTGGCAATACTAAAAATGGAGAGAAATCAGAAATATTCTGAGAGCAAATGATTGACAGGAAAATTTTGAATTAATTGATGAAAGGAAAAATGAATGCATATGAGGGGCATGCATAACACATGTTAGGTATTTTATGTATTTTATGTTTTTGAATCCTCTCAGTGCCCTATGAGATCAGTATCTTTTGCACCTATGAGATCAGTATCTTTTGCATCATGGAGAAGGAGACCACAAAAGAGAAAAGCTAAATGACTTGCCCACTATGGTGAAGCTGTGAAATAAAGTTGTTTTCTATTTTTGGGGCCCTGATCTCTCCAACCCCAAAGCCTTTACCCCTTTCATTGCACTCTGTGGTGGCATCCTGGAGAAACCAGGCATGGCAAAAATAATCATAACCCTAAAGTCATCTAGGCATTTAGCATATTCTAGGCATTGTGATGAACACTTTACATTTATCACTATTATAATTCTTAAGGACTTTCCCTTAAGAAAAGGCTCTCCCCAGTTTAGAGATAAGGAAATGACATTCAAAGATAAAAAGTTGCCTAACATTACAAACATAGGGCACACAGAAGCCAGTATAAAAATAATCAAAATAGAAATGTCTTTGCAGAGAAGGAATGCTTTAGCTAAAAACCACCTGGATGGTTGGCAGAGATTTAGGAATTTTAAACATTAAAGCATTAGTTTGAGGTCTTTCTCCTTCAGAGAAAAAGAACTCTATTATCTCACAGAACTGAGTCTGAAAATATATATAACCAAATTCAAATCCAGTAAACAAATTCCAACAAAACTGCATAATTAAGGCTATTTTTATGATTAGCACCATTTAGTTTCCCTGAATTGACCAAAGCAAACTTTGCTACAGCAAAAATTACTGCTAATGGTTGAACATAACAACAAGATAAAATCCCCAAAAGGGTCATTTAGGCCTCAGCTGCAGCTGTGCTTCAATATAGTTCTGATTTGAAAGCTAGCTGAGAATTAACAGGAAAATCAGGCTTTGCTGTGTTGTGCAGATGTGGCTAGAACTGTATTGATTTATTCAGCAAACATTTGTTCAGTGCCTACTGTATGCCGAGCAATGTGTTAGCCATAACTGAGATAACAAGGATAAATCATACATGGCACCCTTCAGGAGCCTACAGTTGAAAGGAGTTGATGAGAGAAGGCAGATATAAAACAGCAAAGTTTTATGGCCGATGTAAGGTATGTAGTGAAATCATAAAGTAGCAGAAAGTTATCAAGGACAGCAGCTTCTTAGCACGTGTCAGGGGTAGATGTTTATTCATCTTGGATGCCTGAGTTGGCAAAATGTGGCGAGTGAGGAGAGCAGAGACATGGAATTTTTCTTGGCTTCAGTAAAAGCTGATGCCTACATTAAAACACTGAATATTGGAAGAGGAACAGGTTTAGAGGAAGGAAGAGTTTTACTTCAGAAATGACCAATTTGCTTATAAAAGAAAAATCCATGTGGAGTGGTCCCTTAGGGATATTATAGTTATGAGATCAAAGCTGAAGTCTAGTTACAAGATAACGCATTGGAAAGACTCTAGCATGTTGCTGTTGTAGTATTGGTAGCTATATCAGCCACAACTTACTTTATTTTGCAACTCCTCACTTATTTTGAGTGTCAGATCTTGTGTAAACACTTTACAGATGTCATCTCATTTAACTGTCATGACAATCTTGCTATAAGATTATTATCCCCACTTTATAGATGAGGAAACTTAAGCTGAGATTTAGAAGTGAACTTTCCCAAGGTCACAGAGACAGGATTTGAACCCTATTTAATTGATCCTCATTAACCATCTGACCAATCTAACAGATATTCTCCATCCTTCTGTGACATCTAGGCTGATACCAACAGCTCTCCTCGACGGCACCCCTCAATGGTCAAGGTTATGTATAGTCATACAGCTCTGCTCCCACAAGTTAAGTTGTATGTTTACCAAGACGCAGAGCTGTTAGCTGTATTTATTATTATAATTATGTAATTAAAGAAAATATTAAGTGTTCTCTTTACTATGAAGAAAAAAATAGGAAGGATGTAGTTGTGTCTATGAAAATTAGGTAAAATGTCTTGGAAAAATTCAAGAAAGACTGGTAACTCAACTTAATTAGATGTGAGGGGAAAATGCGAAAGATGGGGACAAACCATAAAACTTTAGGGGGATTTTGTACTCATTTTGCTTTGCAAGTGTTGTCAAGTTTTCACCCATTTTAAAGACACTGCATTAATTTCATAGATTATATGTTATAGTTCTTCTGATTTGTATAAGAGTAGATGAAACATCAGGCAACAAACCCATTAACCATGAGGAAGATTTGACCCTGCAGCTAAAAAATAAACCAACAAATGAATATTTCTGATTTAAATTGACATAAAATGACATGTGCAGTATTTTTTTTTAACCTCTGCTCTCTTTATATTGCAAATAATCCACCAACTGTTCCCCATTCTTTTGGAGGAACTTATCCTGTACAGTTACCCGGAGTGAGCATATTAGAAGAAAACAAGAACTTTGGAGCTTACTAGAGAAGGGTGCGAGCCTTCAGAGTAGATTAAATATTGATGAATGTGAATCAGAACACAGTAGCATCATATACCAAGGTTTAAATACGGATGTATTATAGGAATATATTCCAGATTTTTCTCTTTTTTTTTTTTGGCAAAGCTATCATTTCTACATGCTGTAAACAGCATGGCATAGAAGAAGGAGTATGGGCTTTGTAATCTGTTAGATGTAGCTTCAACAACTTATTAATTGTCTGACCTTTGGTAAACTCTTCAAGTCTTAGTTTCCTCAAGTTAAGAAAGTACAGTAATACCTAAACTGTATAGTTGGGGAATGTATAGTGCTGGACACACAGTAAGCATTGCCAAATGATCACTATTCATTTTTTGCCTCTGTTTATGGGATTGTAAAAGATATTAAGCAAGAGGATAGATATGAATATGAAAAGGAACTTTTACTTTATCAGTTCTTACCCTAACAATTGTTCTTGTCTCATTTAAAATGGCTCTGTAGGTTAAGACAAAGAACTTCAAGAGTCTCTGCTTACTTGAAAGATATTGAACTTGGCCAGAATGAAAGAGAAGTAACTCACTACCAATGGAAATACTTTATTGTAGCAAATAACATTTGTTTTACATTGCCCACCTTCCCTTATATGTGCCAAGTGCAATCCAATATAATTGTGGTGTTTGTGAAATTCTGCTAACATATTATTCAATATCATTTATTTTATTGCACTGTAACCATAAAAATAACTTCCACTTTCAATAAGGATAAAATAATCCAAATAACCTATTATTCTTAGTCCAATAAATGTAACACTTTTATTCCCAGATGTTTATGAGATGTTACACAACTTCCATCCTTTATTCAGGGTAGGAACAGCACAGAATCAGCAAGAGAAATAACAGCATAAAGTTTTTAAATATCCTACCTAGAACACTGTAATAATGAATACATAGAATCAGGACAGCAAAAGATACATCTTGTCCTAGGATATTTATAAGAATAATAGTAAAGAGAAAACATTAATAAAAGAAAAAGTTTTAGAACAATTGCAGGTAATGTGGTTATTGGGAAGGAGAGGAGATTGCCTAAATCAAAAAGTAAAAGAATCATGAAGAAGAGTTCTTAATTTACACCTAAAAGATAATTTTGATAATTAAAATAGATGGCAAAGCCAGAACTATACTTAGAGGTAAGAATGTGAATGTTGTATAAACTCTGCTTTTGCTAATCAGTATATGGAGTATTAAAAATATGTGTGACAAAAAAAAAGTATGTGACAGAACATTGCTTTCTTAATAAATTTTGCAGTTCCTTTTCTTGATATTATTGAAAATCTCCTTAAGAGATTCTAAGTGTTAGCAAGTAAATACAATTGACATTCTTTGATTTATTCTTTTACAAAAATTTTGTGGGATCCTGTTATATGTCAGGTCCCATTTATATACATATTTATATTAATTGCCTCACACATTGTTAATGACGCTCCATTTTCAAGCTGGGCAAAGAGAAGTCAAATTGTTCCTTTCAATGTTTACGTTTAAAATGTGCCACATTGTCATGGCTTTTCAGACTTTAAATTTAGCTTAGATTTTACTTACTCATTGTGCTGGTTTGAAAGGATGTATGTACCTTTGAAAAGCCATGTTTTAATCAAAATCCCATTTTATAAAGACAGAATCCCTAGTCAATACTGTATGTTTGAATCTGTAATTAGATCATCTCCCTGAAGGTGTAACCCAATCAAGAGTGGTAATTAAGCTGGATTAGGGGAGATGTGTCTCCACCCATTTGGATAGGTCTTGATTGGTTTACTGGAGTTCTATAAAAGAGGAAACATTTTGGAGAATGAGAGATCTCTGAGAGAGCAGAGAATGACATAGCCACGAGAAGCAGAGTCTACCAGCCAACGCTTTGGAGATGAAGAAGGAAAATGCCTCCTGGGGAGTTTCATGAAACAGGAAGCCAGGAGAGAAAGCTAGCAGATGATGCCATGTTCGCCATAGGCCCTTCCGGCTGAGAGAGAAACCCTATGTTCGCCATGTGCCTTTCCACTTGAGAGAGAAACCCTGAACTTCATCAGCCTTCTTGAGTCAAGGTATCTTTCCCTGGATGCCTGTGATTGAACATTTCTATAGACTTGTTTAATTGGGACATTTTCTCAGTCTTAGAACTGTATACTAGCAACTTATTAAATTCCTCTTTTAAAAGCCATTCTGTTTCTGGTATATTGCATTCCGGCACCTAGCAAACTAGAATACTCATTCATGATATTCATTAAATTGATGATGTAGGAGTGAATATTATTGTCATGGTTAGGGACAGGTGTCAACTTGGCCAAGTTGTGGTACCTGTTCATCTGATTGGGCAAGCGCTGGCCTGTCTGTTGCAATGAGGACATTTCATAGGATTAGGTCATGATCACATCAGCTACATCCACAGCTGATTCCATTTGTAATCAGCCAAAGGGGAGTGTCTTCTGCAATTAGTGATGCTAAATGCAATCATGGGAAGCCTTTTAAGGAGACTCAGAGAGAGAGCAGAGAATGCTGCAGCACTATGAAGCAGAGAGTCCACCAGCCAGCGACCTTTGGAGATGAAGAAGGAAAACGCCTCCTGGGGAGCTTCATGAAACAGGAAGCCAGGAGACCAAGCTAGCAGATGACACCGTATTCGCCATGTGCCTGTCCAGCCGAGAGAGAAGCCCTGACTGTGTTCGCCATGTGCCTTCTCACTTGAGAGAGAAACCCTGAACTTCATCAGCCTTCTTGAACCAAGGTTTCTTTCCCTGGATGCCTTTGATTAGACATTTCTATAGACTTGTTTTAATTGGGACATTTTCTCAGCCTTAGAACTGTAAATGAGCAACTTATTAAATTCCCCTTTTGAAGAGCCATTCCATTTCTGGTATATTGCATTCTGGCAGCTAGAAACTAGAACAATTATATTCCTAGGTAAAGTCTTTATTGTGAAGGCTTGGCTTTGCTGCTGGTTGTAATTACAGGGTGAAAAACAAACACACAGTTTTATGCCTGTAAATCAAAACTCTCAGCAAGGCATCTTGAGATTGTTAACTTACCAGTCTTACTACATTCCTATTAATTAACATGAGATTTGAAAAATACTGTTGGTTCTTAAACACACACAGACACATTCATGCATATACATACACATACACACACACACACACACACACACACACATATGAGATAGACTAATTTACAGATTACCACCAAAAAAGCCACACTAAATCTGGAATTAGAGTTTTTTAAGATCTCACTGAACCAAGAATTAGGAATTATGTGGAGCCAACTACCCCTACCAGTGCCAAAGATACTTGGAATGATATTTATAGTTTAGACATTTTCTGACTAGGTTCTAAAGAGTCCTAGGATTCCAGATTGTAAGGAGCTAGCTGTACAGAATCAAGGTAGGTCCACCAACTTCTTTCCCTTTTAACCAAAGTAGCTGAATTATTTCTAAAAAAAAGTTTCTAACCTCAAACCAGTTTGGAAAATCACTGCTCTATATGAAGTATCCTGAACCTACTTTTATATACATATAACATTACAGTCAAGGTCTTGATTAAAGCCTCTACATGTGGGTGCAGAATCAGAGGGATGCTGAGGCTGTTCACTGATTGTGGTCATGGCTTCCTTATAAGAAATTGTGTTGACTTCTGGGCTCCACACCTTAAGAAGAATTTGGAGATCTTGGAGAGAAGTCAGGGAACAACCAGAAAGACAATTATATAGAAAGTAAGACCTATAAGGAAATTAGAATTATTTTACTTGAAAAAGAGAAGTCTAAATGTTTTCAAGACATTAGGAATTATTACATTGAGACTGATGAACAGATTTCCTTTATATGTAAATATAGTATAAAGGAAATAGGGTTTCAGCTTTAATAGGAAAAATGTAAACTAGAACCAAAAGAAAAAACAGCAGCTAGATGCTAAGCCTATTGAATCAAAGGAATAGATCATTCAGATCACTATTTATAAAAGTTTTTAAAAAGACAACATGAGGGCTGGCTGTGGTGACTCAGCAGGCAGAGTTCTCACCTGCCATGTCGGAGACCCGAGTTCGATTCCCAGTGCCTGCCCATGCAAAAAAAAAAAAGGCAACATGAATTCTTATCTGTGTTTTATATGTCAGATATAATAGGACCTGAAGAAGAAGGGGTGGATTGAAAGGACTTTGTCTTTTCAACACTGTGACTCAATTTTTTCATAATGTGTGGATTTAAAGCAGTTATTTTGAATTGCAGTCTCATAAGCTGAAACTGCCAGGAGGGAAACTACTTTTCAATAATGTTAAGGAGGTTAATGATAAGAAGGGCCATTTCTTCCAGGATCATCAAATACCTACAGAAGCCCAAAGGTATCACACAGGAGTGAAACTAACAGTGTAGAACAGTATGAAATTATGAGAGTTGTGGTATATGGTGAAGTGTGTGACATCTAAAAGGAGAAACCACTGCTAACTCTGGCTAATTGTTAACAAGTAGCAATGTACCAAATATATTGACAGATCTTTAGCTTTCTCAAGGGAAGATGGAAATCTAGAATTTTATGTTAACTCATTATTTTTTTAGACATTGGCACAATACTCAAGTTTATATAACTATTGCACAGACAAAACGATATACTTGTGTCGGTGCTAGTTAGAATCTTTCATTTATCCTTTAGGTGACTAGTTAACAAACATAATATAGTAAAGAGCAAGCAAGCAAACAAACCAAAAAGAACTGATTGAACTCCAAAGTTTAGGGGAATTGATCTGTTAAACTTCTCCAAAGTTTAAGGTCCCTTCCAACTCAATGAAACTTAGATCTCCCCTTCTCTCTTCACTGCTACCAACATTGGGTGGTTATTCACACTGCAGGTGGGGATTTAAAGGCATTACTTATGTTCCTTAGGAATATAACTTTATTTACTGAAACCATAAATAAGATTGAAAAAAGAAACTCTGTTGTTATACTAAATATGCTACTGATTCCATTAGTAGATTTTTCGAAATGCACTTAATAAAGCTTGAACTTGCCACTTTGTATCTTTGAACTAACATTTGTTTTTAACATTGACTGCATGAGGCATGTTTGACTTACAGGCCTGCTTACTCTTTTAATACATTTGTGATATGTTTTATTTCTCTTTCATAAAATATTTTCAAATAACCCACCTCCTCCTGAGGTGAGGTCGGCTGGATTTCTGAAATCCTCTTCCTTTTAGACAGGAGAATATGCCACAGATGAGGAGGAGGATGAGGTAGGACCTGTTGTTCTTCCTGGCAGTGACATGGCCATTGAAGTATTTGAGCTGCCTGAGAATGAGGACATGTTTTCCCCATCAGACCTGGACACAAGCAAGCTCAGTCACAAGTTCAAAGAGGTAAGTTGCTCATCTACAAAGTATTTCTCTATACCTATCCATTTTACTATTAAGTGTTTGAAGAATATGTTAAGAATAATAGTTTTCAAAAGAAATCTTTTTGATTCCAGAATATCTTGAATCTCTTTGACCTTGCTGGTAAAATTTAAGTAGCTCTCATTCCACAATCATTGAATAATTGTTATTCATTATGGCGGCAGGTTGCAACTTCTTTAGCCCATAATTTCAATAGTTTAAACGCATACTTTCATGGCAAATTCAGTTTTTATTTTTTCAGTATTTACAGAAATTTTAGTACCTGGTGATAAGCTTTCCTTTAAGATAGTGACTTTCTTTGAAAGTGTTTTTGTTACCTTTTTCTTAAAAAAAATCAGATCCTCAGCAGCAATCAGGAGACATATCCAAAGGGTTTAATTGAAGGGAGTTTAATGAACAGACTTTTAACAGGGTTAAGAAAATTAACAAGGTACACTGAAGTACACTGGGACTGGCAACAGCAAGAAACTTCTACCATCATTTGACTTAATGGGCTAAGAGAGGAAAGATATTATCTCTTTGACAGAGCATCATCCAGCACCTACAGTTTTGTAAGAATGCATCCTCTGCTAAAAACTACATCCTGGAGGCAGAAGTGTTACAGACCCCTGCTCTCCTCCTGCTGATGCCTCCTGTTAGCCAAGTCCAGGCAAGAAAGCCTGATTGATGCAGCTTGAAGTCTGAGGAACTCAGCCTTCTGAGGCAGGGAGCTATCAGCTTAATGCCATGAATAGATCCTGAGGGGACGAGGGGGGTTAACTACATAAACTTTTTCCAGCCTCAAAATGTAAAACACAGTGATAAATGAGTTCACAAGCAGTTTATTTGTCATTGTTTTGGGGAAGAGACTCCATTATTTGAAGACAAATATCCAGTATTTGCAGCCTTCCTAAAATAACCCTAAAGCATTGAGGCTTGAAAATCACTGTTTTCTGGTTTTAAGTCAGTTGGAAGAAAATGTTTCTTGTATGTGAAGAACAGGTTTGAAAATTGCAGGTTTATAATTTTCAATTCTCTTACATTTCTCATTTTTCTGAATCATAAATAGGTCAATTTTGTGTGTTCTTATCTAATATAGTGACTTACATTTTCAGGACCTTATTACAAATTTATATCTGTGAAACTAATATCAAAATGAATGTACTTTTTAAAATGTTTTAATTTTAAAACAACATGTTCATTTTAAACTTTTGGAAAATACAAATATGTATAAAAATTCTAAAAAATTATTCACAATCCCACTGTTGTTGGATTGGGATTCTATGATATATACTGTGTTAAATTCCTCCTCTTGGTACTTTTCCCATTTCATCAATTGTTAGTCCATAAATTATAGTTATTCACTAGTTCATCTTATGGATATACTATAATTCATTTACTAAATTCCTCTTTTGGAGATGTTTATCTTATTTCCAGGGGCTATTAGTACTGGTCTTTTTTTCCTATTAGAAATAATACTGCAATAAATATCTTTGTGTTTATCCTTAGGATAATTTCTCACAAGTAGAATCATTAAATCAAAAGACATGAGTATGTTGGAACTTCTGGTACTTAATGCCAAGTTGCCATCAGAATGGCTTTTCTTGGTGATAATTAAATGTATTCTTGTCAACAAGTTTGTTTGAAAGCCCCCATTTATCTTTTATTCATGTTTAATTTTTTTTATTATGCTATTAACCTTAGGTTCAGCTCTTTATTTTGTACAGTTCTATGGGCTTGGTTTGTTTGTATGTTTGTGTTTATTTGTTTGTTTTTGGTGATGGTAACTTATACACAACCTAAAAGTACCCTTTTTATCCCTTTTTTGTATAGTCTTACCTCGCAGATATTGCAGATTTGGTTCCAGACCCCCACAATAAAATGAATATCACATGAACTTTTTTATTTCCCAGTGCATATAAGACTTATGTTTATGCAAAACTGTAGTCTATTAAGTGTGCAATAACATTATGTCTAAAAAAATTTACATACCTTAATTTAAAAAGACTCTGTTGCTGAAAAACACTAACCATCATCTGAGCCTTCAGTGAGCTGTAATCTTTTGACTGGTGGTGGGTCTTGCTTCAGTGTTGATGGCTGCTGACTAATCACTGAAGTTGTGGTAGTTAGATTCAGGTGTCAGCTTGGCCAGGTGAAGGTGCCTAGTTCTATTGCTGTGAACAGGAGCCAATGGCATGTGAACCTCATCTGTTGCTGATTACATCTGCAGTCGGCTGGGAGGCATGTCTGCTGCAATGAATGATGTTTGATTTAATTGGCTGGTGCTAAAATGAGAGAGCTCAATGAAGCACAGCCCAAGCAGCTCAGCATACCTCATCTCAGCACTGGCAGCTCAGCCCAGGCCCTTGGAGATGAAGAAAGAAATCACCCTGGGGAAAGTTGTTGGAACCCAGAGGCCTGGAGAGAAGGCCAGCAGAGATCATCCTGTGCTTTCCCATATAAGAAAGAACCTCAGTTGAAAGTTAGCTTCCTTTCCTCTGAAGAACTATATTTTAACTAAATAAATACCCTTTTATTGAAAGTCGTCTCTGGTGTGTTGCATTCCAGCAGCTAGCAAAAGTAGTGACTGCTGAAATTTGGGGTGACTGTGGCATTTTCTTAAAATAAGACACTGATTGACTCTTGCTTTCATGAAAGATGTCTCTATAACATATGATGCTGTTTCATAACATTTTACCCACAGTTGAACTTCTTTCAAATGGAAGTCAATCCTCTCAAACCCTGCCACTGCTTTATTAACTAAGACTATGTGATATTCTAAATCCTTTGTAGTCATTTCCTGAATGTTCATATTATTTAAGAATGTTCAATGGTATGAAACACATTCTTTGCTCATTCATCAGAAGCAACTCCTCTTACATTCAAGGTTTATCGTGAGATTGCAGCAATCAGTCCCATCTTCAAGTTCTGCTTCTAAATCTGGTTTTCTTGTTATTTTTACCAAATTCCCCCACAAGACTTCCTCTGCTGAAGTCTTTAACCCCTCAAAGTCATCCATGAGGGTTGGGATCAACTTCTTCCAAACATTAACAAATGTTGATATATTGACCTACTCCCATAAATCTTGAATGTTCTTAATGTCATCCAGAATGATGAATTCCTTTCCAGGTTTTCAATTGATTTTGCTCATACCCATCAGAGGAATCCCTGTCAATAGCAGCTATAGCCTTCCAAAATGCATTTTTTCAATAATAATATTTGAAATTTGAAGTTACAACTTGATTGCTGGGCTGTGGAAGGCATGTTATTTTAGCTGGCATGAAAACATTAATCTTGTTGTACATCTCCATCAGAGCTCTTGGGTGATGAGGTGTATTGTCAGTGAACAGTAATATTCTGAAAGAAATCATTTGGTCTGAGCAGTAGGTCTCAACTGTAGGCTTCAAATATTCAATAAACTATGTTGTAAACAGATCTGCTGTCATCTAGCCTTTGCTGTTCCACTTACAGAGTACTGACGGGATAGATTCAGCATAATTCTTAAGGGCCCTAGGGTTTTTGGAATGGTAAGGAAGCACCAGCTTCAACTTAAAGTCACCAGCTGCATTAGGCTCTAATGAATGTACCAGCCTTTCCTTTAAGGCTTTGAAGCCAGGCACTGACTTCTTTCTAGCTATGGAAGTCCTAGTTAGAATCTTCTTCCAGTTTAAGGTTGTTTGATCTGCATTGAAGGTGTAGCCAGCTTCATCAATTATCTTAGCTAGAAGGTAATTTTTTTATATAATGGGCAGCAAGAGCTCATCTTCATTCTTTTGCATATACCGATCCAGTTCTCCAAGCACCATTTGTTGAAGACACTATTCTTTCCTTACTCAGTGGACCTGTCACCCTTCTCAAAGGTTAATTGGCCAAAGGTTTGAGGGTTTATTTCTGAATTCTCCATTTGATTCCATTGATTCCAGTTATATTCTCAGTTTTATTGCATTTGTCTGTTTGTCTGTCCTTATGCTGATATCATGTTGTTTTAATTACTGTAACTTTGTAATAGTTTAAAAATAAAGATAAGTGTGAGAGTTCTGTGAAGATGGTAGAATAGGGTAGGTCAATTTCATCCCTGCTCCAAGGAAAAGGTCGAGGAGGGATGGGAACATGACTGGGACAGCGTAAGTGACCTGGGAGGGTCTTCTACACCACATAGGGAGACTGGGGTTGCAAAAGCTGAAGAATTGAGATGCAGAGAACCAGAGACCATCCAGCTAGTGCAGACAGGTCAGGTGTGCACAGACAGGGAGACGGGAACTAGGAAATAAGCCAAGCAGCATTCCTTAAACGTGCTACCCCCGTCACCCAACCCCTACCCTGCTACAAGCACTCCCGCTCTTACCCTCCACCCCCCAACCCCCACCCGCGCATGTCCCTGCTCCACACCACTACACCCCACCACTGTGCACACACACACACCTGCCCCACCCTGACCCAACTCTCCTGCAAGCACACAGTCTCTTCTCTTCCCTCTGGAGACCTGTACACCCCAACCCAGCCCCTTGACCTCGCCTCCCCCTCCCTGCCCCCTGCAGATGGTCACCTGTGCATCCAGGCCATGGCCACTCACTTTCATACCCAGGCCACACCCATCCCCAGCCCATACAGCCATGCAACCCCGCTATGCCCCCCTGAGTACATCAGTGTAAGGACCTCTCAGATACACACATGTGAACACATGCGACCAAGCCATGCCCCCGCCCTGGGCAAATGCTGACTTGCACATCCTGGCCACACCCACCACCAGCCCAAGCAGGCCCCACCTCAGCCAGCTGCCCTGAGCTGTGCACATGTACACACCAGGGCTCTGCCCCCTAGACCCGTGCACAGCAGGGCCCTGCCCCACAGACTTGCACATGCTTACAGCCACATCCTTCCTGCCATGTGCCTATGCATCTCTGGACCAACCTCTTCACCTCTGTACCCCAAACACCCTACCATGCACATGTGCACTCCCTTGCCCCACTCCCTGGCACAACGCCCTGCTCCCACACCTGATGGATGCTCACATGTGCATCTGTACAACATAGCCCCCCTGTACACACATGCACCCCTGCCTCAAACCCACATCCCACAACTGCACACCTCCAC
Source organism: Tamandua tetradactyla (assembly GCF_023851605.1). Taxonomy (NCBI): domain Eukaryota; kingdom Metazoa; phylum Chordata; class Mammalia; order Pilosa; family Myrmecophagidae; genus Tamandua; species Tamandua tetradactyla. Next base: position 120,698,206 of record NC_135327.1, on the reverse strand, counting down.
CAGAGCCCCACCCACCTGACATCACCTGCCTCTGACCCATGTCCTGGAACCCCTGCAAAATTGTGTCCTGCTCCAACACACTCGTACATCTGCATCCCAGGGGCCCTGAACCCCTCCACCTGCACAATGACGCACCTAGGCACTATCCTCCCAATGCCCTGCTCTCTATGCCACCTACCCTGCACCCTGATACCAGTGACTCCCACACTCCACATGCCATACACCCACCCATGCCCTACCTGCACACCAGCCCGCAGGCATCTTCTCAGCTTCCTGGTGCACCCTAACTCTGTCCCCCACACTGTGCCCTGCTTCTATGCTCCAAGGCCTGCCTGAGCTGCACCCTTCACCCACAGCCCCTGCAACACACCACACCTCAACAACCCCATGCCCCACAACTCAGGTTCACAGGTGCCAGCATAGTATTCCCAACCCATGCCTATACCTGCACTGCAACCCATCACTACACTGTTGTGTTGTGCCCTGCATCCTTCTCCACTCCACCCGCAAATACAAAGTTTTAAGTTTACCGAAGGAAATCAACTTCCAAATTAACCTTACCAAGATATTCATATGCCTCAAAGGCAACAGAAGATCACTGAGTATATTATGATGCAGACAGATATAGCCCAGCCTAATGACAAATTAAAACACCAGAGGCAATGCAGACTTTGTACAGCTAATCAAAGATGCCCATATAACTATACAAAATAAAATCAATGGGATGCTTATTGACATAAAGGAGATCAAAAAGACACTAGAAGAGCATAAAAAGGAATTTGAAAGAAAAAATGGAAAAATAGCAGATATCACAGAAATTGAAGATGCAGTAGACAAAATAAAAAATATACTAGAGATACAGAACAGCAGATTTGAAGAGGCAGAAGAAAGAATGAGTGAACTAGAGGACAGGGCAAATGATTTCAAGCACACAAAAGAGCAACAGACAAAAAACATGGAAAAATTTGAGTTAGATCTCAGGGAAATGTTGGACAAAATAAAGCACACAAATATAAGAGTCATTGGTGACCCAGAAGGAGAAGAGAACAATAAAGGGCTAGGAAGATTAGTTGAGAGTATAATGGGGAAAAACTTCCCCACCCTTATAAAGGACATAAATATGCAAATGAAAGAAGTCCAATCAACTCCATATAGAATAAATCCAAATAGTATAGTCTTTCCTAAGACACATCCTAATCAGTCTGTCAAATGTTGAAGAGAAATAGAAAATCCTGAAAGTGGCAAGAGAAAAACAATCTCAACATACAAGGGAAACTACATAAGACCGAGTTCAGACTACTCAACTGGCACTATAGAGGTGAGAAGGCAATGATATGATGTATTTAAGATCCTGGAAGAGAAAGACTTCCGGCTAAGAATTCTGTACCCCACCAAATTGTCCTTCAAAACTGAGAGAGAGATTAAAATTTTCACAGACAAGCAAAGGCTGAAGGAATTTGTCAACAAGAGACCAGCCCTACAAGAAACACTAAAGGGAGTTCTGCTGGCCAAAAAAAAAAAAAAAAAGAAAAGAAAGAAAAGGTAGGAGAGATAGTCCTGGACTGGGGACACAGAATTGAAAAGAAGCAGTAATGGTAGCTTAAAGGATAAAAAAAAAAAAAGAAAGAGTGAAATGAACATATAGATCTGACAAATAAAATCCAAAGGATAAGACAGTGGACTAAACTTACCCATTAAAAGATACAGATTGGCAAAATGAATTAAAAAATATAATCCAACTATATGCTTCTTACAAGAGACTCACCTTGGAAACAAGGTTATAAATAGATTGAAAGTGAAAGAATGGAGAAAGATGTACCATACAAGCTATAACCAAAAGAAAGCAGAAGTAGCTATACTAATATCAGACAAAATAGACCTTAAATGTAAAGACATCATAATAGAGAAAGAAGGACACTATATATTAATAAAAGGGACAGTTCACCAAGAAGAAATAACAATCATAAATGTTTATGCTCCGAATCAAGGTGCTGCAGAGTACATGAGACAGACATTGGCAAAACTGAAGGGAGCAATAGATGTTTCAACAATGATGGTAGAAGATTTAAATACACCACTTTCCTCTATAGGTAGAACAACTAGACAGAGGATCAACTAAGGAATAGAGAACTTCATCAATTTGATAAATGAATTAGACCTAACAGACATATATAGGCTGTTACACCTGTGAACACCAGGTTATATATTCTTCTCTAGAGCTCATGGAACATTCTCCAGGATAGATCATATGCTGGGATGCAAAACAAATCTTTATAAATTATAAAACATTGACATTATTCAAAGCACTTTCTCTGATCACAGTGGAATGACACTGGGAATCAATAACCACCAAAGAACGAGAACTTCCACAGATATATGGAGATTAAATAACACAGTCTTAAACAACTAGTGGGTCAAAGAAGAAATTGCTAAAGAAATCGGTAGCTCCCTGGAGATGAATGAAAACACAATACAACATATCAGAATTTATGGGATGCAGCAAAGGCTGTTCTGAGAGGGAAAATTATTGCCCTAAATGCCTCTATTGAAAAAGAAGAAAGAGCAAAAATCAAGGACCTAACTGCTCACCTGGAGGAACTCGTGAAGGAACAGCAAACTAACCCCAAAGCAAGTAGAAGAGAAATAACAAAGATTAAAGCAGAGTTAAATGAATGGGAGAACAAAAGAACAATAGAAAGAATAAAACCAAAAGTTGGTTCTTTGAGAAAATGAATAAAATCAATGGACCACTACCAAGGCTGACAAAGAAAAAGAGTGTATGCAAATAAAATCAGAAATGAGACAGGAGTTGTTACCACAACCCTGAAGAAATAAAAGAAATCATAAGACAAACTATACACGAACAAACTAGACAATTTAGATGAAATGGACAAATTCCTGAAAACATACAAACAAGATACACTGATGCAAGAAGAAATAGAAGATCTCAGCAAACCAGTCATACGTAAAGAGATTCAATCAATCATCAAAAATCTTCCTACAAAGAAAAACCCAGGGCCAGATGGCTTCACAGGCGAATTTTATCAAATATTCCAAAAAGAACTAACACCAATCCCGCTCAAACTTTTAAAAACAAGAAAAAAGAACACTACCTAACTCATTTTATGAAGCTAACATTACTTTAATACTAAAACCTGGTAAAGATGCTACAAGAATGGAAAACTACAGGCCAATCTCCCTAATGAACATAGATGCAAAAATTCTCAAGAAAATACTGGCAAATCAAATCCAACACATTAAAAAGAATTAAACACCACAACCAAATAAGGTTTATACCAGGAATGCAAGGATGGTTCAACACAAGAATAATTAGTGTAATTAATTATTACATTACACAATTAATGTAATGCAGCACATTGACAAAACTAAAGGGAAAAATCAAAAGATATCTCAACTAATGCTGAAAAAGCATTTGACAAAATTCAACATCCTTTTCTGATAAAAACAATTCCAAAGCTAGGAATCAAAGGTAACTTCCTCAATATGATAAAGGACATATATGAAAAAACTGTAGCCACTATCATACTCAATGAAGAGAGATTGAAAGCTTTCCTCCTAAGATCAGGAACAAGACAAGGATGCTCCCTGTCACTACTGTTATTCAGCCTTGTACTAGAAGTTCTAGCAAGAGCAATTAGGCAGGAAAAAGAAATAAAAGGCATCCAAATTGGAAAAGAAGAAGTAAAACTTTCATTATTTGCAGTTGACATACTATACTTGGAAAATCCTGAGAAATCTATAACAAAGTTACTTGAGTTAATAAACAAATTCAGCAAGTTGGCAGGATATAAAATTAATGTGCAGAAGCCAGTAGCATTTCTATACACAAGCAATAACCTAACTGAGGAGTCAGTTAAGGAAAAAATTCCATTCAAAATAGCAACTAAAAGAATCAAGTATCTGGGAATGAACTTAACTAGCAATGTAAAGGACTTGTACACAAAAAACTACATGACATTGTAAAAAGAAATTAAAGAAGATCTAAATATGTGGAAGGACATTCCCTGCTCATGGATAGGAAGGTTAAATACAGTTAAGATGTCAATTCTACCCAAATTGATCCACAGATTCAACGCTGTGATGAGGAGAGCTTTGTCACTCAACATGCTAAACACGGATGGTCTGAGGGCTGGTGGCACTCATTTCCCCACCCAGCACTTGAGCGAGTCTTCCCGGACCCTCAGCGCCAGCACCCAGGGGCTGGGTCCCCAATGAAGCCAACAGGACCTCGGTGGATGCTGTGTCTCAGGAAGAGATGGGGGAGGGTAGGTGGAAGCCTTCCCCATCTCCCTGCCTCACTCCCCACTGCCTTCTTCCACCATTTAAGGCTGCAAATTTGACAATGAAAAAAAAATTCCAACAGCCTACTTTGAAGTCTTGGAAAAACTAGTTACCAAATTCATCTGGAAGAAAAAGAGACCCCGAATAGCTAAAAGCATCCTAAAAGACAATGAATTGGGAGGATTAACACTTCCTGATTTTAAAACTTATGATAAAGCCACAAGTGGTCAAAACAGCATGGTACTGGCACAAAGGTAGAAGTATTTACCAATGGAATCAAATTGAGAGTGCAGAAGCAGACCACCAAATCTATGGTCAACTGATCTTTAACAAAGTCCCCAACTCCGCTGAACTGGGAAAAAATACTCTTCAGTAAATGGGCCTGGGAGAACTGGATATCAATAGCCAAAAGAATGAAAGAGGACCCTTACCTTATACCCTATACAAAAATTAGCTCAATGTGGATCAAACACCTAAATATAAGAACCAGTACCATAAAGCTCCTAGAAGAAAATGTAAGGAAGCATCTTCAAGGCCTAGTAATAGGAGGTAGTTTCCTAAATTTTGCACCTAAAGCAAAAGCAACTTAAGATTAAATAGATAAATAGAAACTCCTGAAAATCAAATGCTTTTGTGCCTCAGAAGACTTTGTCAATAAGTGAAGAGGCAGCCAACTCAATGGGAGAAAATATTTGGAAATCACACATAGGATTAACATTTGGTATCCTGTGTACATAAAGACATCATACAGCTCAACAACCAAGAAATAAGCAACCAAATTTTAAAATCGGCTTGAAATATGAATAGACATTTTTCTGAGAAGCAAATACAGATGGCTAAAAATCACATGAAGGAATGCTCATTCTCATTAGCTGTAAGGGAAATATGCATCAAGACTACAATGAGATACCACCTAAAATCTATAAGAATGGCTGCTATTAAACAAACAGGAAACTGCAAATGTTGGAGAGGATGTGGAGAAAGTGGGACTGTTACACACTGCTTTTGGGAATGTATAATGGTTCAGCTGCTATTGAAGACAATTTGGCAGTTCCTTAAGAAACCAAATATCAAGTTGTCCTATGACACAGCAATATCAGTACTTAGTATATACCCAGAAGACCTGAAATTAGTGACACAAACAGATATTTGCGCACCAATGTTCATAGCAGCTCTATTCACAATCCCCAAAAGATGGAAACAATCCAAGTCCCCATCAATAGATGAGTGGATTAACAAAATATGGAATATCATGCATCGGTAAGACGAAATGACATCCTAAAGCACTTGACAAGATGGATGAGCCTTGAATACTCAATGCTGAGTGAAATAAGCCAGACACAAAGGATATAAACTGTATGAATCCACTTTTATGACCATGGTAAAGGTAAAATTGGAGGCTTAAAATACAGAATATAGGGGACCTAGAGATACACAGAAGCTTAAGGTGGGTGAACAATTAGCTAATAAGGTTGAACTTAATTGTAAGTGAATAAATAGAAGTGAAGGCAGTTCACTAGTGAGTCTATAAGTAATTACCATTTTGAAGATAAACATGATAGAAAAGGGTTGTATAGACTCATGTGTCCCACTGATTAACACTACAAATACAAATAAGTTCTTATGTGAACTACTGCAAAGGTATGAATCTTGTACAGAGTGTTTAATTTTTGGGTATAGGGAGGAAAATGCTATTGCAAGCTGTGGGCTAGATTTAAGAGGAAAACATCAACGTTTCGCAACAATACCAGGGTGCATAATAGGGGGAGGAACAAGAATTAGAGAGAGATTTGGATATTCTCTTTGAAGAGGGTGTGTTTATTGGCTATCTTTTTCTTGTAAACAAAAAAATTATCTAAAATTGAAGGACTATTGACTTTGGGCATTATACGTGAGACCCAGCAGATAGAGGTGACTGAAAGTTGCACTGACAGAGAAGTAGATTGGTGAATGATGGTGTATACATATGATCGAATATTGTGCTGCTAAAAAAGGAACGAAGTTGTGAGGCATGCAACTATGTGAATGAACATGTAGGACATTTGGTGAGACAAGATAAGCCAGAAACAAAAGAGCAAATATTGTATGGTCTCATTTAGAAAATACTTATAAGAAACTGGAGCCTGGGCTCTAAGCTCCTATAGCAGTTACATTTAATTGGGAACAGTAATTATTATTTCTGGATTTTGAGGGGCCGTTTGTTTTATATATATATATATAACCTGGTATTCAGAGAGAAGGACAAAGCTGATCAGGTCAGGATTAAGGTAATTCAGAACACAGGAGTAAGGAAGACATTACCTGTATTTTAGAACTTCATCTACTCTTTGAGACCAAAGGAAGAAAGGTTTATTTTGTCCATAACCTAAATTTTCAGTAGCACATAATCTAACTCAGCCTGTCTGGATAGATCATTTAAACAGTCCAAACACAGAGAGCCCAGTATAAGAATGAGAGCCTTTAATTCTATATGGTTTAATGTAATGCCTGGATGTATTCCAGAGTATTTTAAGCAGATAATCAAAAAGTAGTGGCAAAGACCCTTGAAGGATGGGAGAAACAATATGGAACTCTTAAACTTTACCACCAGGGAAACTCCAATACTGTGTCAAACAGTAGGGACACCGAAATGTTCGATATGTAGTAGAGAAACGTAGCCTACCTATAGGTATGCCTAAGAGTCACCTCTGGGGACCTCTTTCGTTGCTCAGATGTGGCCTCTCTCTCTCTCTAAGCCCAACTCTGCAAGTGAAACCATTGCTCTCCCCACTACGTGGGACATGACCCCCAGGGATGAGTCTGGCCCTGGCACCATGTGATCAACAATGCCATCCTGACCAAAAGGGGGAAAAGAAGTGTAACAAATAAGATATCAGTGGCAGAGAGAGTTCAAGTAGAGTCGAGAGTTTATTCTGGAATCACTCTTACCCAAGCTTCAGTTAGACATTGCTACTATCATAACTTGCCAAACACCAAACAAAACTATTCCTGCCAATCCTAAAGAACACTTAGGGTATTATATAGGATTCTGCAAAGGTTCCATGCACTAGGGTAACTTCCCAGAAACCTGCATCCTCCACATGCATTTCTGGGTCAGATAAGTCCTGAAATGCAAAGGGGCCAGCCTTTCCAGAATATCAACTAGTTCTTTCCCCCTATCATATTATCAATAGTCCCTTCCAACATGAAAAAGTTAGAATGGCCATAGAGCATATACCCCTAAAGAGTGGAAGAAAGGTCAAAGGTGATGGTGGAGTTATATAGAGAAGGTCAGGTTTAACAAATGAGTATGAGTGCTGAATCAATATATTGATATTTCTTTTAGTCTCCAGTACCTGAGAGCAGCTAGAAATAAAAACCTAAAATTATGGCATTAGAACCCATGCTGAACTCTGAAATCTGTTCTACAACTAATTGTTGCAATGTACCTTGAAATTTATTGCTTTTTTATGTATATGCTATTTTTGACAAAAAAAAAAGAGGAAAAAAGAGCAGAAAGAGTATAATAGAGAAGATAGGATTTAACAAATGAATATGACTGCTGAATCAATATATGGATGTTTCTTTTGGTCTCCAGTATCTTGGCACAGATAGAAGAAAAAATGAAAAGTCATGGACCTGTAATCCATGCCAAACTTTAAAATCTGTTACAGAACTATTTGTTAAAATGTACTTAGAAATGTATTGCTTTTTTGTATATATGTGATTTTTCACAATTAAAAGAAATAAAGGTGTAAGTCCTCCATTTTGGTCTTCTTTTTCAGTATGGTTTTGACTATTCCAGGCCCTTTACCCTTACACGTGAATTTGATGGTTGACTTTTTCATTTCTTGCTATTTTGATTGGGGTTTTAACTAAATCTGTAAATCACTGTGGGTACGATTGACATCTTAAGATTTAGTCTTTCAGCAATGTTTTGTGGTTCTCTGTGTATATGTTCTTCACATCCTTGACTAAATTTATTCTTAGATATTTGATTCTTTTAGTTGTTATTATGAATAGATGTTTTTTCCTTGATTTCCTCTTGAGACTGTACATTAATGGTACACAGAAACATCATCTGTTGAGATCTTCTGTTTCTTTCTGAGTCCATATAAATAATTTGTGTGCTTCTACGAATTTGTCCATTTCATCTAGATTATCTAATTTGTTGGCATACACTTTTAATAGGATCCTCTATTTCTATGGGGTTGGCAGTAATATTTTCCCCCTTTCATTCCTGATTTTAGTTATTTTCTTCTTTTTTCTTTGTCATTGGAAGTAAAATTTGTTGATTTTATTGATCTTTTCAAAGAATCAACTGTTGCTTATGTTGAAACTCTTCCTTTTTTATTCTCTATTTCATTTGACTTTGCTCCAATCTTTTTACTTCATTCCTTCTACTCTCTATGGGTTTATTTTGCTCTTCTTTTTCTAGTTCTCCAAGTTTGAAGTTAGTTCTGTGTTTTCAGCTGTTTCATCTTTTTTAATGTAAGCAATTAGAACTATAATTTTTCTTCTAAGCACTGCCTTTGTTCCATCTCATAAGTTTTGATATCCTTTATTTTTGTTTACATTCATCTCATGATATTTCCTGATTTCCCTTGGAATTTCTTCTTTGACTCATTGGTTGCTTGAGTATGTTGTTTAAATTTCTTATATTTGTGGGTTTCCAGTTCTCCCTTTGTTTTTGGTTGCTAGCTTCATTTCATTGTGATCAAGAAGATACTTTGTATAATTTCAAGCTTTTTAAACTAACAGGTCCATGCTGCTTTCCATCTTTGTGTGTGTGTCTGTGTGTGTGTGTGTGTGTGTGTGTGTGTGTGTGTGTTTTCCCCTTTGTTTCAATGATTTTCTGGTCTTTCCTCCGTGCCTATCATCTCCTAAAGTTCCAAGCAAGTTGAATCTGTCCTTTGATTTAGTTTTCATAAAGAAGAAATGCTCTCAGGGATGTTTTATGCTGCCATGTTGATCCCCATTTCTCTATACCCATGATTTTTAGTTAGGTTGAACCCATTCCATTTATACCATTCACAGAGTCCTTGAAGCAAAATACATTCATTTTTCAGATGATTTATTACTATTCCTATCTCTAAGGTGAACTACAAATGTATTTATGATTACAGGATATTACAGTACTCAAAATTCCCTTACAGGAAGGATAGCTATATCTAGATTTGGGCCATTTCTTATAAAGCCTTTCTGGATTAACTGATACCATCAAACTAAAGTGCAATGCAAAGGAAATGAAACAAAACAAAATAACATTCTTCTGCAAGACGTGGCCTGAAAGCTAGGGGAAGAGATAAAACCTCTGCAGCTTTAATTTAGTCCAAGAATATAGACTATCTGGAAGAATAGTTGTCCTTTATGAAATGTTCCTTGGATGCTTTAACCCTCAATCCACTTTGACAAATATGGGAGACAGCAAGATGAAGACTATGCCCTGGAACATTTTTATAATATAGCTCTTTCATGTTACCATGTGAGTATGTCCCCTAGTCTTTAGCTATAGAAAGGGCTACCATTCTTTAATGGAAACTAAGGAACTAAAAAACAGCAATATTTATGGGAGGTAATATCCTCCATTTTATGGATTAAGCCAAGGACTGGATGCTCCATAAATATTGTTTTAAGTGTGCACCACTGTATAGACAAGTTCACGGTCTAGAACAGGGTCAGCAACCTATGACTCATTCACCAAATCTGGTCTGCTGCCTGTTTTTGTAAACAGTTTTGTTGAAATACAAACACACTTATTTGTGTATTTATTGGCTATGGTGGCTTTCACAGTAAAGCTGAATAGGTGTAGCAGAGACCATACAGCCAACGTTTCCTAAAATATTTACTATCTATCCTTTACAGAAAAGTTTACTGATCCTGGTATAGACAGTTGTATAAACTAGACCTGCCCTATATAGCATGTTTGATTTATTCTTTGCCTGGATAACCAAATTAGTAGTTTTCTTTTAATTTTAGTTTTAAAGAATTGGTGATTTGTCCTCACCTCAAGAACAAATATTACATGATTCTACCTTTAATTCTTTAATTCTCTTTTTAAAAATGTTTAGCATATAAGGTGATTTCCAGTGAGTATCTTCTGTGTGGCACTCTTTCACAACATTTCTATCTTGTATGCTGCACTATCACAGTTTTAAATTTGTTTGTGTTATTACTGTACATGCCCAAATACCATATAGCTCTAGATATTTTTACCAATAATTTGCACAAAACCTGGGGTGGAATGGAGGCTCATGTTGTATTGGAGTCTTTACAAAGTCTCATGTTACAGATGGTTCTCTTAATGCCACTGAGCAAAAGAATCTGTACTATATAAGAAAACAACATTAGACTGACATTGCCTCAGTCAGTACTACTTTTGGCCTATTGTGTATGTTCCTACTAGATTCTAGGCTCCTCTGTTTTGCTTAGTTTTTGCACAGTTCTTGGCATATAGTTAGTGGTTAAATATTTTTTGAATAAATGTCAAGTGTACTGGAATTTGTTGTATGATATTAAACATATAAGACATATTGATGTAAGGCAAGAATTTATTGTATAATTTATCTAATATAAGTTTTCTAAGTCAATGACAAGCTGGCTAGCCTTTTAATTAAATGCTCATTTAGCCATTTCTCCCTAGTTGGAAGTGGTTAATGTTATTTGCAGAATTTGTGCCTTTACACCATGGACTGCTTTAGGCCTTCATATTCTGTTTTGTTTTCTCATTTTCATAAGTGCAATAATACTCTTTTAACATTAGTGTGATAAATCAAATCCATCTAATTCTTTTCTTCGAAAATTGCTTCACTTCCCAATTAATTTATTATCAACAAAATGTTTGAATTACTTTATTAATTCCCTTGAAAAACCTTTTCAATTTTGATTGGTTTATATTGCATTAGTAAATTACTTTGCAGAAAACTGGCATTTTTATCACAATGAATCTTTTAATCCAAGTTTATGGGATGTATCCGTTTAATTCAAGCTTTTTTTCTGACCTGTAAAATTTTATAATACCCTCTATTGTTTAGATAAATGTTCAGCTAAGTGCAATTGAAAATCTGACTAGAGAGAATTAATCAAAAACTGCTAAAAGATTTATTTTAGCTTCAATATGTTCAGAACTTTTCCCTATTTTTATATATTCAGATTGACTTATATTAAGAGAGACTTCATGATCTTTACAAGATAAAATTTCTGTTCCCTGAAGATTTATTATTACTCAGCTATAAAACCATCTGGCCTGGTGCCTTCGTGAAAGAGGGAGACATTAAATACTTGTTTAAAAACTATTTTGTAATAGCTTAACTATTATAATAGAATTTATTGTAATTAAATATTTTATAATAGTTATTACTTTACTCAAGTATTCAGTTGTCATTTAGATATAATTTCTTTTGTGACTTCCTCTTAAGTACAAAAATTTTTTAGCATATATATGTGGCTGTTCTTTTAATTCCAGATTTGTGGAATGTTTTTTGCTATCGTTTTGTTATTGAGTCCTAATTTTATTACAGTGGTTGAAAAACATGAACCATATGATAGCTATTTTTAGAATTTTATTTTTTTTTTTTTTGCGTGGGCAGGCACCGGGAATCAAACCCAGGTCTCCGGCATGGCAGGCAAGACCTCTGCCTGCTGAGCCATTGTGACCCACCCTATTTTTAGAATATTTGAGACTTCTTTTGTAGCTGAATTCATAAATAATTTATTTTAATGTTCCTCATGTATCCAATATGTGTTTGGGTATGACATTTATATGTGTTTTTTGTTTAAATAAGAGTAATAACACATATGTGCATATTTCTTCATAGCATAGGTTAGATTTTGTCTACTTTATCTACCAATTCTATCTTAGTTGTTTATTTCTTCCTGTAGTTCTATCAGTTGTAGTTTTATTTATTTCATATTTTTGTTGTTAGCTACATATATGTTTAGGATTATTACAACTTCCTGATTTATTGAAGCAGCTCTTTTTTGATGCATTTTTTTGACCCAAATTTTATTTTGTCTGATACTAAAAAGCCTTTACTGGCTTTCTTTTGCTTCTGTTCATTTCACAGCATAATTTTTTCCTTCTCTGTATTTTCAGCCATTTTGAATCATTTTGTTCAAATTTGGTTCCTTTACTCAGCCTATTGTTTGCTCTCATGCTATTGTGGAAGTCTTTGTCAGTTATTTGGTGAATTTAACCAATTTATATTTATTCTAATCACTTTAATATTATAACTGATATCTACAACTTTATTTCGTATTGTATATCTTCAATAGCTTCTTCTTTTTTTCTTTTTTCCCTTTTAACCAACTTTGCAGTAGATATATAACATTATCATATGTTGTTTAAAAATTATTGATTTTGATTCTCTTCTTCTAGAAATTATCCCTAAGTTACCTTGACACAGTCTTAGGTTATTTTTTCCTAGCAATATATAAGTCAGATCAAGATATGTCTTCTTCATTTAACAAAATAATAATTATAGCATATTCTCATCTACCTCTTATAAAAGGGCTCCAGTGTGCCCTGATGATGGTCACCAACATCTCTTGTACTGTTACTTTCCTACCACATAGTAATGAAAGTTGAATTAGTGATCAGCAACTACAAGCATCAGGGCAGTAGAATAATCTGTCCCTGACTTACCGCCACATACAGGCTTACCCATGATACATGGAGAAGATTGCTGTCCCCCATTTCTGGTTTCTGACATTATCCTTCTTTAGAGCCTCATTTCCCTGTCCCCAACACATAGAAACAACAATGTTCTCTTTTTAAGAATTTCTCAGAAACTTTTTTTGTTAATTGTTGAGTAAGACTCTGAAGCCCTTCAGTGTTCCTGCTTTTGGCATCTCCTAAATTGAATTCAAGAGAGACAGTGAGGGCGGGCCGCGGTGGCTCAGCGGGCAGGAGTGCTTGCCTGCTATGCCGGAGGACCCCGGTTCGATTCCCGGCCCCAGCCCATGTAAAAAACAAACAAACAAACAAAATATAATAAAAACAAGAAAATGTTTAAAGATGTTTCCCTTCCTTCCTTCCATCCTTCCTTCCTTCTCTGTCTTTCCTTCCTTTAAAAAAAAAAAAAAAAAAAAAAAAAAAGAGACAGTGAATAGCTCTGGTTAATATGCTATATTATACCAAACTGGATATTTTCTCCTACCTAATTCAGTCATTTATGCCTTTATTGTTTGATTGATTCCCACATCTCTTTTACCTTAGGAATGTTTGCTCTTATTCTAACTACTTGCAATAAGTGCTTAATTTAATATCATACTTTATTGCTTAAACATGAAATCACATGAGATTATGCAGGTTTGTTATTCTTTTTGGAGAATGCCTTTGGTCACACCTTAAATTATTTTGTAGATAGCTTACAATTTTCACCTCTTCATTTTCTATTTGACTTGAATAATTGAGGAAACTTTATTTGCAACCTTTTTTCACCACATAGTTCTGTATTCATTATCATGATCATTTCTTAGAACATTTGCATCAATTCAGAAAAAGAAATAAAAAGAAAACAGAAAAAAAATTTATACATACCATACCCCTTACCCCCCCTTTCATTGATCCCTAGCATTTCAATCTACTAAATTTATTTTAATATTTGTTCTCCCTATTATTTATTTTTAATCCATATGTTTTACTTATCTGTCCATAAGGTAGATAAAAGAAGCAACAGACATAAGGTTTTCACAATCACACAGTCACATTGCAAAACCTGTATCATTATGCAATCATCTTCAAGAAACATAGCTACTGGAACACAGCTCTACATTTTCAGGCAGTTCCCTCCAGCCTCTCTGTTATGCCTTAACTAAAAAGGTGATATCTATTTAATGTGTAAGAATAACCTCCAGGATAACTCTTGACTCTGTTTGGAATCTCTCAGCCATTGACATTTTATTTTGTCCCATTTCTCTCTTCCCCCTTTCAGTCAAGAAGTTTTCTTAGTCCCTTGGTGCTGAGTCTCAGCTCATTCTAGGATTTCTGTCCCATGTTGCCAGGAAGGTCCACACCCCTGGGAGTCATGTCCCACATGGAGAGGGGGAGGGCAGTGAGTTTGCTTGTCATGTTGCCTGAGAGAGAGAGGCCACATCTGAGCAACAAAAGAGGTTCTCTTGGGGGTGACTCTTAGGCCTAATTTTAAGTAGGCTTATCCTATTGTTTGCGAGGTTAAGTTTCATATGAACAAACCCCAAGATTGGGGACTCAGCCTGTTGCTTTGGTTGTCCCCACTGCTTGTGAGAATATGAAGATTTCTCCACTTGGGGAAGTTGCATTTTCCCCCTTTCTCACCATTTACCCAAGGGGACTTTGCCAATACTTTTATATTCACTGTTCAAATCCTTCTGGTATTTATTTAGGAATCACTCTGGACAAACCTACAAAATCTTATGCCCTACTCAAGGTACCATGTACTTCTGGTGTTCAATTAAGCTGTCCACATAAGTTATATTAGGAAATGCACTAGTCAATATTTTAAAACTTTAACTTACGTGTGAGACTAAAGCAAAAAATATTTATTTGGTACAAAATATTTGCAACTTTTAAATTAATGTAATATTGTATTATGGTTATATAATGTGATCTTTGCAATATTTTTTTTTAAGTGATGCTTTTATTGTAGAGTAGTATGGGTATTTTCTGATAAAAGTGATATGTGTTTTAGACCCTCTGCCTCCTTATTCATTTTTCTCTTCTAGACCTAGAAAACTGAGAGCAATACAATAAAATTATACCTCATTATTATGCTTTGTGTGTAACCGCTTTTGTTCTCCACTTTGATGCTATGTTGTAAGTCATTAATATAGTGACAAAGATTTTTTGCCTTTAAGTATACTTTGCCTGGTATTAATATTCTAACTGCTACTTTCGTTTGTAGTTGCTTGATTAACACATCAGTGTGTAAGCATATACCTACTTTTAGGTATACCTGATTGCAGCACATTGTTTTATTATAATTTTCAAAAATATAATCTTCAAGTTTGCATCTTTTAATAAGAAAATTTAGATAATTTAACATTTATTGTTATGATTACTCAAGGCCTATTTGCTCTTGTCTCATTTTATATTGTACATTTCTTTTATGTTTATTGGTTTTTACTATTTTCAAATTCTTTTAAAAGTGTTCTCTAACTGTTTCCATAATTTTCAAAAGTAAGAACAAAACAAAATGATTTAAATGCTCCATAATAAATGTTTTTGTTACAGTCTTGGTTCCAGGATAAGATTGTTGTTGAATTTTAATTTTTGCATTTTTAGAATCTTATGTTTTTTATTTAGCTTTATAGTAGTATTTATAACAAATGGTACAAGCTATGCTTAATTAATTTTGACTATTAGTTCTTTTACACTGTTTCCTAAACTTTAAATTCTGAAATTTTTCTCATCTCTTAAAATATATTTAAAGTAATTTATTAAGTGTTCATGGAGGATACAGTGTACATGAATTTTGAAATCTGAAAGTGATACTCCAATTGTCATGACATAGGAATGATACTTAGCTAGGTCTAACATTTGGATTCACAGCCTTTTTTCCTACAAAATGTTGTAATAGAAGCTTCATTTAGCTACCATTGCATATTATAAAGGAAAAGTCTAAAACTAACCTGACATTTGGATAGTTGTATTTATTAAACTTGTACTTTAAATTTTTTATCACAATTTCTTAAAATGGATCTCTTTTCATTGATACATTTTCCAATCAGCTTTCTTTGTTTTGTGATTGTGCTTTTGTTTTGTTTTGTTTTTTACTCCGTGAATATTTTCTTCAGTTTTTGTCATTTTTTTTCTATTTGTTGTCTCTGTTCCTTTCCTAGAAACACTTTGTCTTCTTACTTATTAACTTCTTTTCATGGTTTTATTTTCTTCATCTGTTTTTTCTTGTCTGAGGTTGTTTCTCAAATGGTCCTCCAATATTCTGTAACTTTCCCTCTTCTCTAACATTAAATATCCTTTTAACTTCAATTGACAGTATGCACTTTAGCTCTTCTAATACAAGATAATTCTTTTGTTTATTTTTAGTTTCCTTACTCTGTTCTTTTCCCATTCTTCTTCACTAATACTAGTATGTAATTACCTTAAATGTCTTCTGTATGGAGGTTCTTGATACATCATTTTCACAGGTTTGCTTATTTGAATTTTCAAATTGATATTCTCTTTAATTTGATCTGAAGTATTTGTTAATTAGGCCAGTGTTGCCTCCTTTTCCCTTATTTATCTTGAAATGAGACAGAAATCATTTGCATTGGTGTTATATCAATAATTGTCCACTTTTGTGATTATAAATCACATTTTTAGACCTACAGCAGCAGGACATATTGATATGCCTAGCTTTCCAGCCCAGTTACTTTTTTTGATTAGACTTATCATCTTGTACAGTTCTCTGTACTGAGGTGAGATATTTTCAGATCTCGCCATTTGGTTCTCTAAGTTTGAATTTAAAAAGACAATTCCCAGTGTTCCCTGCTACCAAGACATTTACCGAGACCACTCTGTCTATACTGGTCTCATTTGAAGTCTGCAGCTTAAGGTGTACCATATACCACTACCAGCCATAGTCCTGCCTTCTTTCCCTGTTTCAGTAGTTGCTTTCTGAATGAACACAGAATACTGAGACAGAAGAGAACCTGATTTGAGGACAAGTACCTTGGCAAGACAGTAGACGTTGTCAGCCTTTCTCATTGGATCTCAAGTAGACAGTGAATAAGGCACAGTGTCTTCCTGTCTTTGGAATGAAGCTTATAAAGGTTTTTCTTAATTCAGCTTCATGAATCTCTCACATCCTATTGACACTTGTTTTTAGTTTTAGTGTTCATTGTGGTTGTGAGATTTTCTTTGTTAATGTGACTGTATAGGAAATTTAGTGGGAAACAGAATGCATCAGGAACTGCAGGCCAGGTGCTATTTGAACTATCAAATGTTTCCTCCCTACCCTTCCTCCAAGAATCATGGGTATTAGCATCATTTAAAACCATTCTGCCTTTTCCTAAGGAAATGATATAGTCAAAAAAAATGCACTGTTATTTATTTAAATCATAGAGAATCTATAAAAACTAGAAAAAGTTACAAAAGTATTGGATAAAATAGTGTTTTCTTTATGAAACTTTCCAATTGCAGGTATAGAAGCTATATTTTTTTTTTTTTTTTGCATGGGCAGGCTCTGGGAATTGAACCCGGATCTCTGGCATGGTGGGTGAGAATTCTGCCACTGAGCCACTATTGCACCTCTCGAAGCTCTACATTTTTATCTACCATTAAACTAAGGTAGATAAAATTATAGGCTGTCATCTACATCCAGAGCCTTCATCATTAACCAGTTTATTAAGTATCTACTTAGAGGGTGACTTTGTTGGAGAATCTCATCCTATGCTGTATTAGTTGCAATTAGTACTTTCCTTAAGATTAGATTGTAATGTTATTCAATATGCTGATTTAAGCTAATTTTATATATACTATTCCCTGAACAAAAGCAGTTTGGTAACGCGAATATAGGTTTGAGCAGAAATTGCAAATGAATACAGCATAGCTTCATCTGACTATAGGAAAGCACAAATCCCTAAGGTCATTGTCTATCATATTTTTTATTTTAACAGCACTGAAATTTAGGCAAAATATCTCTGATTTTTGTTTTGGTGGCACTTACACTGTTGTGGGTAAGCCAAACATCAACCAAATAATCACAAAGATAACTAAAATACTGATTTCAATGCCAAAACCAGTTTGTAAAGTTCTAGACAAATATGTTATTTGTAAAATAATAGCAGAGAACATTGCTCTCATGTGTAAAATTTCTTGCAGTATAGCTCTCTTAACCTTCCTATAAAGATAATATTTTTCACTTGTTAAAGAAAAATGTTTTCTGTGTTTGCACAAGATAAAGAGAATACAAAAGTTCAATTCACTGTGTTTCTGTATAAGGTTGTTTCTATTTTCAGCGCACTTATACTTGGGATATATTGATTCAGTAATACAAGTGCATGTTATTTATTCATCTTTTTTTGAAAGAAATAAATAGAAAATATACACAGCAGGTACACCCACCAAGAGGTTTAATAAGAGCTATTGTTTTTTGTAAGAATATATATGTTTATTTGTGTCATAACCCTGGGGTGGATAACTATGGCATTAATGAAAAAATGATAGAAGAGATGAAAGAGATTGTTTTCACAAGTTAAGACACTGAAATGCAATCCTTAATGTTTTTCTTTTATTTATGGCCTCACACCCCATGTCTTTCCTCCGAACCTAGATTCTCTGAAGTCCAAAAGTTTCGGCTCTATTTCTAGTAACCACCCTGTTCACCTCCTCTCCCTTTCATCAGTCAGACTGGCCATTCAAAAAGGATAAATGTGCAAACCTTTTCTCTCTTAAGAACTGCTCTATTAGAGAATTCAACCTTTTACCATCTTTTGTCAAGAGCCTTCACCTCTTTGAAAAAGAGTTTTCTCTTTCTCGTGAAATGGAATTACTTCAGGCCCACTGCACCCACTTTGCCTGTAAAGTAGATCTCACAGTCAGAGCTAAGATTGGATAAGCAGGTTCTGTTGATTTCCTAGGGCTCCCATAACAAATTACCACAAACAGTCTTGCTTAAAATAACAGAAATATATTCTCTCACAATTCTGGAGGCCAGAAGTCTGAAATCAAGGTGTCAGCAAGGCTGGTTCTTTCTGCTATAAATAGGGAAATCCTATTCCCTGCCCCTCTCCTTGTTTCTGGTGATGACTAGCGATCCTTGCATTCCCTGGTTTGTATATGCATCACTCTAATCTCTGCCTCCGTCTTCAAATGCCTTCTGCTCTGTGTATCTCCATGTCTCAATCTCCCCTCCAATCATTTGGTTTTGTGCTCAACCTAAATCCAAATTAATTACATCTACAAAGACCTTGTTGCCAAATAAAGGCATATTTGGAAGTATTGGGACTTAAAACTTAGACATATCTTTCTGGGGGATGCTATTCAATCCACCACACAAGCCAAAGCCAAAGGTCATTTGACCTGGTTATAAGAATGAGACTAAATAAGGAGCAGGCTTCTCCGAATTTTCTCTTCATGTGATCTTGGGAACTTCTTTTAGGAGATAGTATTTATTAATCTTCTTGTATAAGCATCTTGAAAGTATGTTCTATATCATTTTTACATATCCTCAGTTACTATCACAGTACCTGGCACAGAGTCTCATTCAGTAAGTGCTGGTAGGATAATAAGTAAGATGCTCTTTTCCGAGTTCATTAATAAAAGCAGCTGATTGAGCACCATTTTGAATACAGTGTCTGGATTCTCAGACTACCTGGAGTAACCCAAGGCTTCCAATCTGAGTAATCAGTTCTCATCTGAGAGATGAAGATGTTGATGCATACCTCAGGATTTTTATGAAGATTAAGTGAGAAATGTATCCCAAAGCAACTGGTTCACATTTGGCCCATCGAAAGTGGTCACTGCATTGAAAGCAGCTTTTTGAGGGCAAAGATGGCACTTCTGATCTCTGTCTCTCAGCCTTTCAAGAAGGAACAGTGACAGAACTAGCCAGACCTGGAATTATTTCCATTCCACCACTAGATCTGGTGGAAACTTGATCAAGCCCTGAAATTTTTTAGCCTTTTTCCTTATCTGTAAAATGAGGTATGCATGCCTATCCTGCCTACCTCATAGGGTCATTTACAATGATAAAGGGGGCTGATAAAAAAAAAAAAGGTAAAGTATTCTGTAAGTATAAAAAAATTAGTATTAACAGAAAGATCCATCAACTAAGATTTATAAAACCTGGTGTTTTAGTTTGTTAAAGCTGCTGGAATACAATATGCTAGAAATGGAATGACTTTTTAAAAAGGGAATTTATTAAGTTGCAAGTTTACAGTTCTAAGGCTATAAAAACGTCCAAGCTAAGGCATCCAGAGAAAGATACCTTAACTCAAGAAAAGCCAGTGGGTCCAAAACATCTGTGAGCTGGGAAGACAAATGGCTGGCGTCTTTCGGGGCCTTTGGCTTCTCCTTTCAAACAGTTTCCCCAGAGGCATTTTCATTCTACATCTCCAAATGTCTGGGTCTCATATTGACTCTGTCTGCTCTGAAGCATTTTCCAAAATGGTTCTCTCTTAAAGAACTCCAGTAAGCAACTCTACCTTGAATCGGTGGAGATACATCTCCACAGAAACCACCTAATCAAAAGGTGTCACAGCTCCATGGAAACAAATTAATAAAAAATATCCCACCCAGCAATATTGAATCAGGATTAAAGAACATGGCTTTTGAGGGGTATGCAGCAGTTTCAAACTGGCACAATTGGCTTTGGCACTTATTAGCTCTGTGAATTAAGCTTACTGAGCAGAGTTTCTTCCTATATAAAATGAAAGGGTTCAATTAGTTGATTTTTTTTTTATGATTTTCCTGTTAGATTTGTAGAAATTCTTATTGCAAACAGATAAAAATAACTGTCTACCTATAATTTGGGGCCTTATGGATCCTAAGAAAATCTGTCCTAAAGCTTTTGTCCAACATCTGGATACTGTCTGAATTTACACAATACATTCTTCTTTACCACATCTGAAGAATTTAGCTGCACATATGGAGGAATAACGCTCAAACATTTTGTTCTTACCTCACTGCTAAGGCCCCTTCTGTAATCCATTTTTAGTGAGATGAGAGGGGTGGGATGATTGGAGATCAGCTGTGGCTGTTTCACATACCTAGGATTGATCCCACACGTCACTGTATTAATCTAGTTTATATGCTCATAGGAATGGAAATGCTAGCTTGAGACAAGAAATTCTAAACTCTGCAACCTTGGCAGTCACCTTCAGGCTCTTCATTTCATAAATGCCATGCCTATAGTATTGGGAGGGGCCTTAGAAATCTTTATATACAGCTCTCTCATTTTTTCATTTGAAAAACTGAGGCCCAGAGAAGCAATTTGCTAGAGTTCATAGTAATCTGAGGAAAGAAAGTCCAAATTCTCAACAAGTTGCAGCCATATACTTGGATACCCTACCAAGAGTTAACCACCAAGAAAATAAAATCTGACACTTCCTCCATGGTACAATGTTGACTGTGAAATCTGCCCTTTTGATTTTACTACTCTTCAAATAGAACCAGAAGTGGATTTTTGGTTTGTTTGTTTGTTTTGTTTTGTTTTTGGTGTGTTTGTTTTTTTAATTTTCAGCTTGTGATGTTTATAGCATTTAGTGCTTTTAACTGAGAAACAGAGTTGGGATAATCATATTTGAGTTCAGATCAGTCCCTCTTAGTCCTAGCTGGCTTTATTGAAAATTTATCTATGCTAGTCACTGTGCTGAATGCTTTACATGGTTTATCTTATTTAATCTTCTGTTACGGAAAGTTATGTTCTATGAGGAACTGCATTTTATAGGTAAGGAAAGTTAGGGTAAAAGAGATTAAGTAATTTTCCAAGGTCAATGTGGTAGACCTGAGACAAATTCAAGCAGTCTGACTTAACCGCTCTTCACATGTGGCACATTGTAGAAAAGAACAAGTAATAGATCTTCTTCATAATTAACAATTGTCAGTGCTCCAGAATCAGTTAAGCACATGGATTTTTTGGATGCCCTAACATGTTCACACTGAACTGCATCTCCTTGGAAAAGAATTACTCAAATTTATATAGTATGTCTAATGTCTAAATAATTGTGCCCTTTTATATTTATAAAATTATAAAATATCATTAAAAATATTTATATTTATATGTAATGTCTAAATAATTGTGCCCAGTTTATATTCGTGGGTAGTTAGCACTAATATTTATTAGAAGGAGAAAGGCATATCTTCACAGCATCTTGCACAAAGCAACAGTTCAATAAATGCATGTTAAATTAATCATTATTAAGTTCCAGGATCTAATTCTGGTTTTGAAAACCATTCTCTGTAAGAACCAAACCCAGGTCAGTTACTTACCTTCTAGCCTTAGTTTTCTCATGTCTAAGGTAGGCGAGTCCAGAAATCTAAGGATTCATGATTCTGCAGTAGTATGTGTAATACAGAGCCAGTAGTTGGATGATCCACTTGAGTATTCTCCCATGTCAGGCTGCTTGCCTGGCATTGTGTTAGGCTCCTGAAAGGTAGATCAAGACTAGGGATCTGGGTGAACATGAATCTTATCAGTTAGATGGAAGGAGTTGCTGTGATTTGAGAGCAACACCGCCGTGTCTCTCAGCCTCCTCCAATTCAGTCATTGACAAAGCTTGTGACTCTTTCCTTACCAGATACAATAATGCTCTAAACATCTGCTAAAGGTAGATAAATAAGAGTTGTACCACCAGAGGTATGGTAACAAACTAGAAATAGCCATTTGGGCCTCAAGGCTATTGGCACAAGAGAACCAAAACCCCCAGGAACCAGAGAGAGGGAAAGGAGCAATAGCCACATCAGCAGGGCTTCAGGAATGACTAGTTCAGAAATAGTGTAGCTAAGATAAGTGATGCAAGTGAAGCAAAGTCAAATTTGCAATTTCACTATCACCCACCAGTACAAAGAGCAGGAACACAGCTGCAATAGTGCAGACTACACGGCCTGCCTTACCCATAACAGAATTCAAAGCATCAAAGAAGGGAGTGCTTTGCCGTTAACTTTGGGGCACTTGGGTTGTGGACTTTTTGCCATTGGCATCTAAGAGCATTGAATCAGCCTCCCCTTGATTATTCTTACTTCTTTCCCTCTTCACTCTTCCCATATGCCCCACCCACTGAGTAAAAACCAAGGGACTTCAGGTTACAAATGGAAGGGAGAGTTGAGGTTTGTAGAGGTATTGTGGTCTCCAAAGTTTCATGTTGCTGGTCCAAGAACTCTACGTCAGTGGAGTCACCTGTACAATATTTTTTCTGATTATAAAACCTCTTAGATTTATTTGATTATAGTAATATTAGAGGTTGTTAGTCCCTCATATACAATCCTAAATCCAAATGTTTGGAAGCAGTCTTTTTTGTAAGTTTATAGCAGACTCATTTGGTGATAAAATCTGACCAAAACTAAGAGGATGCTGTTTGTAATCTTTATGCACCTGACTTAATGGGAATATTCATATGTTTGGTGGTAAAATATTAATGTTTTGATTACAGAGAGCTCCCACAGACCCTGCTATGGGTAATACACAATTTGTGGAGGATGCGTATCTTTCTTTCTGAAATGGGAAGAATTCTGAATTCAAAAAACATCTGGCCCCAATGGTTTCAAATAAGGGATTATGAGCCTATTTAAATTTGGGGGTACTTAGTGGCCCCTTAAGGAAATGAATGTTTCTTTCTTCTTCCCTTACAGGAAAAAGTAAGATGGGAAGGAAGGGACCATTGAGGGGAGGAGTGAAGCAAACTGCTGTGAATTGTGGTTTTCCTGCAAATGAGCTGTCGCTGAAGCTTGTTAGAGTCTGGGTCTTCAGTAGGACCGAAACTTTTGGAGTCTAAAAATCTGGATCTGTACTTTTCCGGCAATTTTAAAAAATCACAAATTTCACTGTTGTGCTATATCATTCTTGTCTCCTTCTTTGGAGCAGTCTGAGCTGTAAAAGGCTGCGCCTCAGAGAGTGTGTCTCATGGAACCAGACTGCCACCTTTCTTCCAGTTTTGGAATAGGATGTTCACACTGCCACAGGCTGGCTTGCCTGCTTAAACAGTTCAGTCTGCAAGACTCTGCAAGGAAACAATCCCTTGTGGGATGTCTTGATACTCAAATCATAAGGGAGGAACTACAAAGAGGGCAAGAAAATATGCCTTCTTCTCTTTGGTCCCTGAATAATTAAATTGGTAACCTAATCTGATGTCAGGAAGTGTGAGCCATAAACCCTCTTAATTAGCTTGCACCCAATGAGTCATTTTATACACTGGACATTTTAATTTACAACCTGCTGTGTTGCAGCACTTTTCTAGGCCTTTTCCTATGTAATTAGGTATTCTTCTAAATTCTATAGGCTGTACAAATATAGATATACTCTCTTAATTCAGATTGCTTTTTCTTTCTTTTTCATTTTCAGTTGCAAATAAAACATGCAGTTACAGAAGCTGAGATTCAAAAATTAAAGACCAAGGTAAGAACCAATACAGGGTGCCTGAATTGTA
This sequence comes from Tamandua tetradactyla, assembly GCF_023851605.1. Lineage (NCBI taxonomy): Eukaryota > Metazoa > Chordata > Mammalia > Pilosa > Myrmecophagidae > Tamandua > Tamandua tetradactyla. The sequence goes on along the minus strand of NC_135327.1, from coordinate 120,673,861 downwards.
CTTTTTAAACTTCAGATACTATGAATAAGTTCAGCCCTAGGACTAAAGAACTTTTTTCCTGTGCATTTGAAGAATATGAATACTAGAGACTAATTTCCTATGTTAGATGCACAAACCCGCCTGTGAGGGCAAGCACTCCCATTTCCCTCCTCAGTGCAAATAACACAATATTTTAAAGTATATACATTCATAAAATTGTACATATGTGGCCAGTTGCCTCTGAACTGTCCTTTTCAAAGCTTCCTTTTGAACTTTCCTCAAAAAAACATATTTTAATGGTTCAAGCATGGGAAGAACACTGCATTCTTCTTTTTGTTCTTTTCTTCCTCTCTCATTTTAAATAGGCTTAATTCTTTATTTATGCTTAACATATTCAACAGAAACAGTATATTGTTTTAACAGTGTATTGTGCATCTAACATAGGAAATTAGTCTCTAGTATTCATATTCTTCAAATGCACAGGAAAAAAATAAATTATTTTTGATAGAAAAATGTCCAATTTTAGTAATAAATATTAGAGATTTAATATGTTATAATACATGCATAATTGGTTTTATGTGCCAGGTGCTAATGGAAATTTTTAGACAAGTTCAGTTCACATTACTTAAATTTTGGGGAGGAAAAAACAAGCTTTGAAAAAAGGAAGTATGTGCTTGTGGTCTACATAGGGAATAATACAAGATTCAAAAGGGCGTTATTAATTGGTAAGTTAAAAAGCACATGTACATACAGGGTTTGGGAATTGTGTCTAGTTTTATCAAATGGGTAATTTCACAGGTTTAAAAATATCCTTTGAATTACTTTTAAAACAGTATTCTTTGTTGTTTTTATAGCCTTTCAAAAATTAGGACTTAATTCCTCCCCACCCTAATGATCTATTTTCCTGTTCACATTTAACACTGTTTTGATTTTTCCCCATATTTTAAATAGAGATGAATTAGCAAGGCTGTTTTGGTTAAATGGTATTCTTAACTAAAACATTCTATAAACTCTTCGATCAAAACATGTCTATACAGCATTCACAGTGTTAGCCCAGCCCTGTGAATAATAATTTTTAAATTAGTAATGGTTGGTAAATAAACAACTTGAATACAAAACTTATTGCTTAATAAAAGATGTATTTAAAAAACCTAGTCTTATTTTAGGTTTTTATTGTTTCTTGACAGAATAGAAGTTTTTTAAGTTTTGCTTAGATAGAGTTTTAAAAGCTTTAACAGAGCTTCTTATGTTAGACTATAAACATTTGATTTAGGAAAAGCCTATAAATTCATATTTTACATTTTCTCATAATTATATTAGCACATAAAATATCCAAATTAGGCTTAATGTACTATGACTCTTTATTATCCATGTTGGTAATAAAATTCCTGATTTTGAAATGTTTTTGGCTTCTTTTTTACTTTGTAACCTATTTTGCCAATGTATTTAGTTTAAAATATACATAAAAGCGCCTTTGTTGAAATGCTATCTGATTATGAAATTGTCTTAGATTTTGAACAGTCATAGTTTACAATGAATCTACATACTTTTGAACTTTACAGGAGGCATATATGAAGTAGATGACTGGTTTGAGGGTCAAAAGGTTATTGTGAATAAATGACTTTTGACCCCTCACCTCATGGCTCAACCTTGAATTTCTATAGAAATGAGGGGGTTGGACTAGTCTGCTGTCTCTTCCTAAGTGTCCCTGGAAGCAGATTCTGAAACAGGCTGTTTTTCTGTTCCATTGGAGGGATTTAAATTAATCCAGCAATAATTTCTATTTTTACCTACTCTATTTTATACTTTTATGCAACTATAAAATTTATAAGGCTCTAGAAATTCGTAACACTGCCAGCAAAATAATGTACTACAGAATTTATCCATGTCAATTGAAATAAAAGATATAATAATAATATCAACAAAAGGGTTAAAAGCAAGGTAAAAATAGCTATCATTTATCAGATATTTGCTATGCCCAAGAAGCCGTTCCAAACATGCTGATGTGTTATATCCCAATTCTGTTTATAGATAATAGAATTGAGTCTTAGAGAACTTCATTTACTTGCCCAAAGTGCCCAAGGTTAAAACAGCTAGTAATGACAGAGCTGGGATTTCACTCTAAGTTGAATGACTGCAGGGCCCCCTTTTAGCCATTGGGCCATACAGTGCTTCAACCCCTCTAGCCCCCTCCTTGTCTCTTCCACTCCCTTTTTTGTTAATTTTTTACATATAACTGGACATTTTAAATACCTCTCCAAAAAAAAATCAGAGTTCATTGAATATAATCAATCAAATATAAAATGTCTTTTACAGTTTACAGAATTTCAGACTATATAGTGTGATGGAAAGATCACATGAATTGGATTCAAGTGTGTATTTTATCATTTATCAGATGTGACCTCAGGCAGATCATTTTGCCTTTCAAGATTTCATTTCATAATCTATGAAATGATGAAAATAGTATTTGCTCTTCTAATCTAACAGGGCTGGGTTGATCAAATGTATGTAACAATGGAATTCAATCTGAAACATGCTATAAAACTATGAGGGATTTTTGCTACAGAAATACCCAAGTAACCCTTGCCTTGATATTTGCCTTATCCAGCTGCAAGCGGCAGAAAATGAGAAAGTGAGATGGGAACTAGAAAAAAACCAGCTCCAGCAGAACATAGAAGAGAATAAAGAAAGAATGGTGAAGCTGGAGAGCTACTGGATTGAAGCACAAACATTATGCCACACAGTGAATGAACACCTCAAAGAGACTCAAAGCCAGTATCAGGCACTGGAAAAAAAATACAACAAGGCAAAGAAATTGATCAAGGATTTTCAACAAAAGTAAGCAACTTCTAATGACTAACGAATAATTGCATGAGTCTGAAGAAGATTCACATTTGGTGATTTAGCGATAGCAAGTGTAATAGAAAATAAGACCTCAGAGTTATCTCTCTTAGAGGCATAGTTACAGCATAAATCGACATCTGGATTTGGAAATCACTTCTGTCATATTTTGGCTGGGCCACAATGGCTCAGCAGGCAGAGTTTTCACCTGCCGTGCCGGAGACCCAGGTTTGATTCCTTGTTCCTGCCCATTCAAAAATAATTAATTAATTAATTTAAAAAAGATTATATATTTTATATTATACAGTTTTGGGCAACCTCCTGGGCTTTTTTGTGTTTGTTTGTTTTATAGTTAATCATTTATAGTAAGTGTTATAATATTTGAATATCTCTTTCCTTTTTGACATACCTCTGTGATTTAAAAACAAGAAGCCCTGCTAGTTACACAGAATGGCTATTGGATGAGGATTGTGTAAGGCAGCAATTGGGGCCTTGATCAAACTGCTTCTCTCTCTGTGCTTAGAAACAGTAGCTGCAGAATTTTCCCACTGCATGTTAATACTGACTGGCAAGCCCCTCTGCCCTATCACCCTACCTCTCTTAGCTGTTGAGAGACTCATAAGGGCCTCAGCTCACTGCCGTGAAAGAGACTATCACCACACTCTGCTTTTGCATTTCAGCAGCCTCTGAGGCTGCTGCTTGGCTTCCATCTGTCAGATCTTGGCATAATTTCAGGGAGACTGTCCAGCTAACCAGGGTGATCTGTACTGAAATTTTTCAACAGTTACTTCTGTTAGCTAGGACAATGAAAATTAGTGCCAGCAGTTTTTCTGGTTTCCATGCCAAGCCTTAGACTCTAAGCATATGTGTAAGATTCGTCATATATCTGTTATTTCCTATTGTGGAAATAATATATTTTAATTATTTAGGAGGGATTGCTATTAATTTATTGCTGCAAAGGAAGAATTTAAAATGAAGTTTATAGCTAAAAAGGAGAGAAATTGCTCTTTGTGACCATGAATTCAATATGTCACTATTTAGCTCTTCTTGCTAAAAATATGATAACTGACCATAGCTCATGCAATAATTTTGTATTAAATTTTGTTAAATTTGCATATTCTTTTTCAGGTTCTCAAAATGGAGATATTTCTCCTTCTTTCCATATTACCCTTAGGTGTGTAAGTTAGTGCTCCCCTTCATTGTTTCTGATCAACCCAGCCCCCTCTCCCATGTTAGTGGTAGAGAGCAATTTATTATAAATTTTCTTTTTTGTACTCTTACCATCTATGTCCCTCAGTTTACTGTTGGTGTAACATTGTAAATGTGGAACTATGATTACCTCACATGCAATTATCTCACAAAATTACCCAGATGAGTCATTAGGGCACCTATGTGCACTAATGTAGGGGTACTCTAGAATCAGGAATTACAAATGAAAATCATCGTACACAGAATCAAAGCATTTTTCTTTGCTTTGTGGCTCATTAAAGATAGTTTATCTTCTTTCATTACTATATACTTTTCCCTAACTGTGATCAAGTTTTGTTTATTTAAATAGCTGTCCAGTTGTTTATCTTACTATATAGTTTATTGCTTCAGATAAGAACTTTCATGTTTCCTCATTTACTGAGTGTTTGATGCAATCAGATGTATTATTTTCTTCTTAAGAGAACTTGATTTCATCAAAAGACAGGAAGCAGAAAGAAAGAAAATAGAAGATTTGGAAAAAGCGCATACTGTGGAAGTTCAAGGCTTACAAGTGCGGGTGAGTTATCTTCTCAAAGCCATTAAATAATAGGATGATTTTGCCTATTTTTTAAGAGAGAAATCACTGGTTTAGAGTTTTATAAATGGATTTGTTTTTTCTAGATTAGAGATTTGGAGGCTGAGGTGTTCAGGCTACTGAAGCAAAATGGGACTCAAGTTAACAATAACAACAACATTTTTGAGAGAACAACATCTCTCGGTGAAGTCTCTAAAGGAGATACCATGGAGAATTTGGATGTCAAGCAAATGACTTGTCAAGATGGCTTAAGTCAAGGTTTGTGTAATCTAACCACAGCAATCGCTTTTAATGACTATATAATGTGGCCTTAGGTTCTTTCTTTACCCAGTGATTTAAAAGCTGAAAATGTCTTTTTCTTATGGGAAAGAAGAAAAAGTTTATCAAAATAAGAACATATGATCAATTTTAACTCGTCACAAGAAATAAATGCTTTAATATAAAGAATTAACAAAATTTCATCTAAAAACAAACCAGAGATTATTTTTAAAACATAAAAAATCGATAGATTTGATAAACTGCTTAAAATATGATAGTCATCTAGAGTGATCTGGGCTACTTATGTATTAATGAGGAAGGCTTACATTTTTAAATCCACTAGAATAAAGATCTTTTGCATAACATTTCTGAAGGCTGACTACCTACTTCTAACACTTGGAATTTTATTTAGTTAAGAAGTTGTGTATGGTTTTGTGCTTTTTCCTTTGTGTCCTATGTGTCCTTATCACTTCTTTCTCTTTTCAAAGACCAAATAAGAAGACCAAAACACTGGAAAATTTTTCTATTGTGAATCATCACCTTCTTTCATATACCAACCATAAATTCATCACTTGTTTTCTCACACACATAAAATGTACAGAGATTATGTATATATAAATATATATTTATAAATTAGAAAATGTATAAGAATCTGTAAAGAAAACTACACAGGAAAATATATAACTTTGGGTTTCATCTTTTAAAATATACCCTAGCAGTCCTTGGAAAAAGTGAAAATGAAAGAATTGTGGGTAACAGGATTGTCATGACAAAGCAGAGTAGAGGCATATGACAGGTACTGTTGCAGTGATTTGACATGCAGTAAAGCCCAGTTTGTTAATGAGCTGTTTAATTTTTTGATGATTTAGCTCACATATTAAAATGTTTCCAACAAGATTTTCCTGCTAAGCAGGAAACCTATATTATATAGTTAACTTTTAGAACTAAACTCTTAGTCATTAAAGATAAAAAGTATTGGTAATCTTCATTTAAAATTAAAGGTATGAATAGAGATTGAATTCATTTATTGTGTTTTTCTCCTTTTGATGGCTTTCCTCTTAATAAGATATAATTTAAAAATAATACCTCTATGGCAACCGAAAAAGGAAAATTTAGCACCAGAATTACCACTGACTGGGAGCTCTGTGACTTCAGGAAGGTCATTCAGATTCTCTGGGTTTATTTTACTGTGTTTAATATAAAAATAGTAGTTCTTCTTTCTTCCCCACCTTTTGGAGTATTTTGAGTCTGTATGACTTAATCTATGAAAGATAAAAAGCAACTTTATTAGAGCTATTATGGAGTTATAATTTTTATTTCTGGGGCATTGTAAGATTGATATCTAAAGAAAAATACCAGAAATCAAGCCAGTGTGTCTTTTCACACTTTGAATATTTTAATTTTAAAATTAGTTGTAATTTGTAGTAAGTGTTCCTGCCGTGGCACACACAAAGTTTGATCAGTAACCAGTAGCTTTCCATGGTCTATTAATTATGGTTCTTTCTTTCAGTTAGAAATAAGTATCTTGTCAAACATACAATTAATGGTATTTATTAAATTATATGACTACAGAAGATCAACAGACTATACCATTAACCTGCTGATTTGGATCAAAACCTTACATTTCTTCTGAACCTTTTTTTTATTCTGCACCCTCCATTTTTGCCACATAATTATCAGTTTCCCTAGCAACATTGTCGGTTCACAGTGAGATGCCAAGACTACTAATTCTTACTGAAACCATTCCATGTTCATGCAGTAGAGGTAGAATTCGTCATCTCAGATATTGGTAGCGTACATATCAAGCAGTGCTCTTCCCGTTTTCGTGCCAAGGACAGTCAATGATACAATCTTCTTTAATTTCAATTGCTTGATCACATAAACTAAAATAGCTTGGTCAGTAGTTAGATAGGAATGTTCTGAAAAGCACTTTTCTAAATTGATCCTTTACTTCTGTTGCTAGGGAACACTGAAGTGTGAGAGGTTTAGAAAGGAGAGTAAAGCTGCAGACCTAACATAGGCCATTCAGCATTTAAAGATACCTTCGTACCTTTTTGCATTAGGATGGGTACAGTGGTTGCAGTCAGTTCCCCTGCCTTCTACCCATTAGATGCAGTATGCAACCTCTCCGCCTCCTTTGGACTGTCCAGTTCTGATTTGCTTTATAGGCACTGGAGTGTTTTATCTGAGAGTAGAGTGATTTAGCATATTTTTAGGCCTTGAGGCAACTCCGTAAGCAAATGGATTTTCAAATATATATCGGTGAAAAACTTTCAGAATAAAATAATGAAAGACACGAAAGAAATGGAAAGCGACAGGGAGTGAAGGAGGGAGAAAGGAAGGAAGAGGAAGGGAAGAGCACCAAACAGCCAATTTTTCTTCACATGGACTCATATTATTCTAGAACAGAGCATCCATTTAGGGATGGATTAATTATAAGACTTTGAGTATTGAGCTATTGTAAAATCTTACAATGATTAAAATTAAAAACCATGCAAAAATTTGTCACAGTTAAATTATATTTGAATACCTTTTGTATGGGTCTCTGTATAGGCTACATCAACTCAAGTATCTCATTAAAATTTTTGATAAAGATTATATGCACAAATTCATTATTTAATATATTCTAGTACTTTTTCTTATCATAAATGCAGAAAGCAAACGTAATGGATTTTTTTTCATCAAGATTCATAATGAGACCCAAATTCCCTTTGGTTTACTCTAGTATACTGGTGAAATATTATTTTCCATGTGTGCCATAACATGAAAAATTATACTTTTGCCCTACCACATATTCTGTTTGTCTTTTTCTAAGTGGCTATGTAATGTGATATATATTAGAGTTTTCTGCCTTGTATCTGAGGGCCCTGAACTGATTAGAATGTCTGTGGCTGCCCAGCTGTTCATGTCAGGATTAGAATAAGAGCAAAGGACAAATATGTTAGATCTCTGTAGAAAAAAGAGCTGTGATCTTAGTTTGATTATATTTCCTAGAACTGTCAAATCCACAACGTGTTCTTCCTAGGTACTAGACCTTCCATACAGATATGATGACAAATTTTAATTTCAAGCACTTGAAAGACTGTTTATTAAAGAAAGATTATGCATATTCCATAAAGATCCTGAAGGAAAGCCTAGGACCAATAGGTGGAAATTATATTTGAAGGCAGATTATGATTATCCTTCCTTGAGAAGTCAGGAATAACTATCATATCATTAAAGAAGAGTTATTTTGAACACTGAAAAGTGTACTTCTAGGCTTGTTATTAGCAAGGAAAAGAGTGGCCACTAAATAGATAGCAGTGCTATGACCTGTAAGGTATACAAGGAGGTTTATAACGTGAGCTAGCTGGGCTCAAGGATGAGGAAGTTAAGGGGCTTGATATGAGACAAGTAAATAGAACATTAATGCACTATATGAACATCTTTAGAGATGTGAGGGAGTTCAAAGAAGATAAAAGTGTAATAAAATTAGGATTTTTTTCCTGATTCATAGACTTACATAAAGTTCAAGCCATTTGAAGTGGCATAGGATATTCTTGGGGTTTAAGTGGGCGATATGCCTAAAAATGCATATTGAGCTCTACTTAGAGGGCTCTGAATGCCTAAAAAAGAGGTTTGTATTTAATTGTATAAACATTATGAGTTAACAGTTTTGAGGCATAATGGGAACTGTGTGTCACTTCCAGGTTTGTAACTGTGGCTCAAGAATCCCTGTGGACTTTAGCTATTGCTACCCAGTGCTTCTTATTTCTCATACCCATGTATTCAACCACTATACTACTAGTTAGATAACACTGAATGTTACCTTCCCAAGAGTGTGAACATAGAGGATTATATAAAGTGTTTTATACTTAGTTCTTTTAATTATTTATTATTCTTTAGCTCTCATGATAACTGTGCAAGAAGGAAAAGACGTAAATTGTTAGATGGGGTATTGTAGGAAATTCTAGACTTTGAGAATAGATTGTGATGCTGAAAATTCCTCAATTCTGGATGTCTTTAAAAATAAGAGTATTTTATAGCTACTTTCTAGGGAATTTAAGAATATCCTGGAGAAAAGAGCATAAGGATATGGAAATAATATACTTCTTGCCTTCTCTCATTTCTCTTTCTCTTTTTCCACAAAATGGTTTAGGTGTTGCGATAGGGCCCATATTTCCCAAAAGTCAACCACTAAGATGTACTCTGTAACTGAAGCCTGAACCAAGTTCACAGGATTCCAAACTCAGTAGAATACTGAGCTTGCTTAGGTATTCAAGACAGCCAGTTATCCAGTCATCAATCCTCATCCACATGGTTTGCTTCTTGTGCCCAAGTTGTTAACATATGGTTTGCCTGGAATCTGATTATTCTTGATTGAATCCTCATCTTAAGTTTATTCAGATTTAAAAAGATCTTTATCAGGAAAAGCTAGAGGAAATAACCAACTGTATTACAGCTGTCTGCCTTTCTACCACCTCTTTGTTTACTTAATCACATTATTTATTCATTCGTGCACTGTCTAGAAGTAACTTGGAGAGACACCTGAATAGGATGAATTGAAAGTGGCAAGATAAGAAAGAGCAACAACGATGAGGACAAAGTAGAAATCATGTTGCAAGTATATATTCCATACTTACACTCTTCCTGAGACTGAGCCCTTAATTTGGCTCTAAACTTTCTAGTTGCCAAAAGGAAAAGGAAACCCTTGTCCCATTATTCATTGTTCATAAGATAAAAACAAACAATCTGCTTGTTTTAGTTTGGTGAAACTGACAAAATGCATATACCAGAAATGACTTGACTTTACAATGGGGATTTATTAACTTATGAGCTTGTATTTCTTAGGCTGTGAAAATGTCCAACTCAAGGCATCAATAAGTGGTGCTTTGTGTCTGAAAGTTGTCTACCAGAGAGCTTGGGCTCCTCTGACAGATAGCAAGGCACATGGTGACGTCTCCTAGTCCTTGTCTCCTATGTATTATTGTTTATGGCTTCTGGCTTCAGGGGCTTCCTCTTAGCTTCTCTGGGGCTTTTTTTTCTTTTTCTTTCTTTTTTTTTTTTTGTCTTTTATCCTCTTAAAAATGACTCCAAGGTGGTGCAATGGTGGCTCAGCAGCAGAATTCTCACCTGCCATGCCAGAGACCTGGGTTCGACTCCTAGTGCCTGCCCATGGAAAAAAAAAATGACTCCAGTAAGAGGATTAAGTCCTCTTTGAATGAGGTGGGCCATATCTCAATTGAAATAACCCAATCAAAAGGTCCCACCTACAATAGGTCTACACCTTCAGGAATGGAGTAAAATAATTATCTTTTCTGGGTATCCACAGCTTCAAACTACCACACTGCTCAAAAGAAGTGCAGCTCTTGAAAGTAAGATCAATTCATGCTTAGTAGTGAGCAGTGCTATTAATATTGACAATACCCTTATAGTACATTAATGATTTCATTAGGATACATCACACAAAGAACCTCAGTGTAGTCAAATGGTATAGTGCAAATGTACAATGCAGTGTTCAGTAAAAGCAATTTAAATTTTTGAAATCAGTAGAATGAATAGTATATAATGGTACTTAGTTCTCTGGTTCTGACTTGGTGCTTAGATAGGTGTCAGTCATGTATGTCAGTGAAGTAAAACTGTTAACCATATTGTTCAAAACTTCTGGAATGGGTTAGTGAGAGAGATGTGTTGAAAAGCTCAATATTGTAATTTTGATTTATTTATTTTTTTTGTCATATCAGTTTTTGCTTTATGTGTTAGAGGTGATGTTAAGAGTATATACAATTTAGAATTGTTGTTTCTCCCTGGTAGGCTGACCTTTATCCATTTTTTTACTTTCATCCTTTCTAGTGTCTCATTGTAGACAGTATACATATATGTTTTTAAGTTGTCTCTCAATTTTTATTTTTAAAACATATTTAGAAAATCATTATTTAATATAATTACTGATATATTTGAGTTTAAATCTAACATGTTTCCTTTTTGTTCCATCTTCATTCCTTTTCTCTGTTTTCTTTCTTTTTGGATTAACCAAGTGGGTTTTTTTATTTCATTTTTCCCTCAAATTAACTTTTATTCTTTTAGCATATACTATAAATACAATTTAGAATATTGAAGGAATGCATAGATTGATTGTTAATTAAGAAGTTACCCCCATCCAGGTGTTATGTTCTTAAGTGAGCTTATAATAACTATTGAATGTCAGCGAGCTACAGATTATACTCCCTGGCAGATAACTTGGGTTTGGTTTTTTGCTTATTTAATGTTGTAAAGACCTATATATTTTAACAAACAATTGAGCTGAAAGTAGAGCTAATACATTTTTATGAGCTCTAAGCTGTCTCACACAGTTATGTTCCGGAATAGAAAGCCCTTCCTCCTCATCAGTAAAATAAAAACTCATTCATCCACCCTAGACTGACTTGCTTTAAGTAACAGTATTTCTTGGTGTACTATTATCTAATAAAAATATCTTATTCCCAATATAAAATATTTGGGAAATATGTATTGCTACTAATGAAGTGAGGTAACTTTTATGTAATTGTTATTTACAAACAAATTAAAAATTGGAGATATCTGCCCCAAAATGATCATTTCTGATTTAGAATAATTGATCTTTAGCTTACTTTCAGGCAGTAATTAACAAGGAGATTCAGTTAACTGTTTAAGCCACTACTAATTGCAGAAAATAAAACTCTATAATCGACTTGTAAAAGTATACTCCTGTCTATTCTTTGACTTATTAAATATGATATCAAATAGTTAACAGAGACTTTAAGAAGAAGCAGATTTACACTAAAATACAGATTTCTTTGGATTTTTTGTTTGTTTTGTTTCAGTATTCCAATTGACTTTGTCTCTCAAGTTAGAATTATGGTGCAGATTCTTTATTGAGCTCATGATTCTCTTAAACTCAAAGAAAATTTTTAAAGTTTGAAATGATGTACTATTGCCCTTGGTAGATTTCTTATTTGGTTTTTGGGCTAATGGTTTTATGTGAAGTCTGCCTGTCTATCAGGTAAAAAGTTACCTGGAAGAACTCCAAGATGTAATTGATAAAGCAGGTAGCTGGGATACAATTTGAATAAACTGAGACTCTAACAACTCTAAAATTTTAAGAGAATAGTAGATTGCTCTTTCTTAAAAAAATTGTATATTTTATACTCAAGTCAGTAGAGGAAGGATGGTAAGAAATAGCTGAGTTTTAGAGTCACAGACTTGGATTTAAACAATAAAGCTTTTGCTATTAATTGTGTGATTGTGGAAAGTTATTTGATTTTCTCTGGTGGGAACAATAATAATAAATGGAATAATGAGAACCTAACTTACAGGGTCGTTATGAGGATTAAATGAAACCGTGTTAAATACTCTGCACAGTACCCAGCGCATAGAAACAGCTTATTGCTTGCCATCATTGTAGTATTAATAATAATAGTCACTGTGTTGAGCATCTTAGCTGTCCTTTTACAGTGGTGTGTAAATATCTCTAGAGGCAGAAAGGCACTTTTGATTGCTTTATTCAATTTAAATCATCTGTAAGCTCCACGAAATAATGAAATGTTATAGGGATCTAGTTAGAACAAGTCCTGGATTTTACAAGAACCTGAGTGTTGGCCTAGAGAGTGCAGAGAAGTGTCAGCCAAGATTAGGACCTCCATAAGCTCATTCAGCTTCAGGGACTTCAGTAACTGTGCCACAGACTGCTTTCAAAAAGCCAGGCTTAGTCCTCTCTGTAAAGTTTTATTGTAGTTGTGTTGTTATTTTTTTCCAGAACACTGAGAATTTTATAAGACTTTATTAATCATGTGGGATCTTAAATGGCCACTTCAAATTTTTCTCATGGCACTTTCTAACCTCTCAGAGATATCTTTGACCACCAGTCATAACTTATCAAATCAAGTACCAGGCAGATGAGACCTATGATTTCTGTGAAATTTTATAATTAACACTGATCTTAAAATTTTATAACCAACTAGAATATGGAAATAGGGGATAGCTCTCTCTGCAAGTTAAGTAAGCTAGAATTTTAATTGCCTTCAACAAAGAATAGGTCACCATTATAAATAGTGCTGTAATGAACAACCTCACACATATGTCATGTTGTTTTGCCATCCTAGAATGTAGGATCCTTGAGTTAAAGGACAAATGATTCAAAAGCCTAACAAATTCCAAGTGAGAAAGATAAAAAAATGAATCCATATTTAGGCACATTATAATGAAACACCAAAGACAAAGAGAAAATTCTGAATACATCCAAAGAGAAAAATGCCCCTCCCAAAAAATTACACTGAAACCTAACTTCATAGTAGTAACACTGGAAACTAGAAGACAATGGAGCAGTATCTTCAAAGTACTGAGAGAAAATAACTTCTATCTGTGTCTTTCAAAAATAGGAGAGAAATAAAGATATTTTCAAACAAAATTGATCATTTTTATTAATAAACCCTCAGAAAAGAAACGTCTGAAAAATGTACTTAAAAAAAAAAAATGATCCAAGAAGGACAATCTTAAGGTTCAAGATGGATCACTGAGCAAAAAGACAAAATTACACTGAAATTGTCTAATATCTAAGCTAAATATAAGCAAACTGAATCCAGAAATGCATTTTAAAAATACGTAATGTATCATGACCAAGTTGTATCTGTGCAAGGGACAAGACTGGTTTAATATTTGAAGGCCTACTCATGTAATTCACACATTCACTAGAAAAGAATAGTATGTAACCATCTTAGTGGATGAAGCTAAACATTTAATCAAGTTTAATAACTATTCATAATAAAATAAAAACTCTATTTTATCAAGCCAGAAATAGAAATGAACTTCATTAGCTTGATATTATGAGGCTAACAAAAATCCCCCATTAAACATCATGTTCAATAGTGAATTGTTAAAATCAAGCATCTGCTTTAAAATCAAGATGCAAAAATGCTTTTAACTTTTCACCACTAAATGTGATATTATCACTTCTATACGGTGATGTCTTAGTGGACCCATTAAGTACTAACACACAAGCAAAAGTAATACAAGTTAGAAGAATAGAAATAAAAGTTATCATTGTTCACTAATAATAAGATTGAATACATAAAAAAAGAGTCTACTGAAGTAGAATTAATAAGAGTTTAAAAGGGTGTATAACTCTAAGAATCATTAGACTTCAATCAATTCTAACAAATAGAAAACATAAGTTTTGTAAGATGCTACTACAATAATAACAAAAATATAAGGTAGTCAGTAATGAATCTTAAAAGATTTTCAAGACTTATAAGAAAGCCATTAAAGAAGAGCTAAATAAATTGTGAAGATAGCAAGCCTCATTATTGTAAAACGCCATTTGTGCCAAATTAATCTATATAGCCCATATAGTTTCAATCAGAATTGAAGAAAGTTTTTATTTTCTTTAGATCTTGGCAAGTTGTTTCTAAAATATATATGGAAGAACAACTTGGTCCAGAATAGCCAAGAAATTCTAAGGAAGAAGAATAAGGTGAGGGAACTTGTTCTTTCCGGTATCCTACCTAATGTCATTAATGAAATAAATTCCGTATGGATAAAAGCCTCAGATTAGAAAGGCAGTATTTAAAACTTTTAGATGAAATATAGGAGAATATTTATATGATTTCTGAAACAAGACACAAAAACTCCAAATTGTAAGGAAATTTCGATTAATTTTACCACAGTAAAATTAGTCATCATCAAAAGAGACCATAAAGTACGTGGAAAGAAAAGCCACAAATTGGGAGAAGATATAGAAATATTAGATAAAATATTCTTAAATATAAATATTGAAAGATAGGAATGAAAAAATATGAAGAATTAAAATATTAGTTTAAGATTTAGTAAGGAGAAAGAAGGGCAGTGCCAGTCAGACATTCATATCAATGAGGAGGTCCCCAAGGTCATTGAACTATTCCCAAAAATGATTTTCTACTGTAGCTGTAGCCATGTGTTATCTGTGTCTTTTCTCTTGAGCCCTCAATACATAGTGGCTCTTTTCAGATACCTGTTATATAGGGCCAAGCCAGACCCCTACCACTACAGTTAATTTATTTACTGATAGATTCTGAGAATACATTAAACAATCACTTTTAACATTGGAGCCCAGAATTTTAAAATAAAATTAAAGGCATGATTAAAGCCAACATTCATTAGATGGAAAGTCATTAAAGGGAAGTGAATGCTTACTCTCCATTATCAGGACAGTCTCATGCAAGAGCATTAGGTACAAAGCAATGAGGTAATTATCCCACGCTGTCACATTATTTAGTTCTAAATTGGGGGGGTGGGGGAAGGAATTCTGGAGCAGATTCAAATTTTTTATCATATATATAGATATAATTTCTTGGTAAATTTTCATAATTTGCATTTTTCCTGAACAAATTATTTTCATTTCTTTTTAATCCCCAATAAATAATTTTGACCATGAAATATTATTGAATAACATTAAAGAGTGAACATTTCTGCTAAATCACTATGAAAAATTTTTAATGAATAAGTCAAATTAATTAAAACCAATATTTATTATTTCCTGGCATATCATTGGAGTAAAAATTTATTCTCTTATTCAGAAAACAAAGCACCTAAATTAGCTGTCTAATTTTGTGTGCGTTTTTTGTATTTGTCTACATTTAAGCCTTTCAGACTTTTGTTATCAAATCATTGAGACATTTAAAAGGAGGTGCTCAGTTGCAAAGTGACAGCTCTTTTTGGTTTATATTTCTCTCTACATTTTCATAAGTTCAGAGAAGTTAACATACCCTTTGGTATTACTGAGGTATTAATTAGCACAATATATCAAAAGTCATATTGAAGCACAATGTTATTTTGTGAGAATGAGCTTTAACTTGGTAATTTTCTATTCATTTTGTTGGCTACTTTATATTTTATTTTGGCGTTTTAATTTTATTAACTTGCAATAGAACTGTAAAAATAAATTAGGATCTTCTGGAAACAAAGATAATTTTAACCCAAATATAGGATTTAGCTCCTTCCTGAGAAAACTTCCAAGACAGCTTTATTCCAAAGTTTTTTTTTTTTTCTACATTTTAGAAATATGGTCTGGTCCACCATGAAAGTCAAATTATATAGGTTGGAAGATGTCACTTATTTATTCTAAGGTAAAATGGGCTAAAATGATAAGTTTGGAAATCAGGGTGAAAGAACATAAGTAGGAATGAAAGGATGGTAATGGAGTGTGGTATACATGTGAAAAGCATGCCATAGACTTCTGTAGGTTTTTCAAGTGGCCACTGATTTTACTTAAGATATCTTACAGCCAATAGGAAATACAAATCACTCACGGGGTCTTGGGATCTATAAAAATTAAAATGGAAAAGATGAACAGCTATCCTGAAGTTAGGATCAAAAAATTCTCCTATGTGTATGATTCTGAACAATGTGGCAATTAAATTGCTTCAGTATTGTGGCAATGAGTTCCTTAGAAACTTTTTCTCTTAATTCAGTACACTAATGTCAGGTTATGATGAACTCCTTTAGGTAGACACAAATTAATTTGATCTGCTTCAATACTGTACAGTAATTACTAGGAACTTAAACTTTAGAAACTATATAGATACAATGAAAACTGTTAGTTGTGAGTATTCTTAGGATGCCAAAGGGTTTTTGAGCACTGAGATTAATTCAGAGATTTATTTTAGCTTTAAACTTGTTTTATTTATTTAAGCTACTTTATCAAAAACCTAGCCTTTAAATGTTTCTCTTTAGTTTGAAAATCACTCTTAAGGTGCCTTTGACTATTATTTATTTCCTATTTACAAACTAACACCTAAAAAATATTTAAGATTACAAGTTATAAATTTGTTATATCTATTATCCTTTTAATTACAATTGGCTGACTGCTGGTCTTCCCAAGTTCTTCAGGAAGTCTTAAACATCTGTTAAATTAAATGCATACCAATTTGAGTGAATGTTAAGTCTATTTAAATTTTCTGATGCTGCATTTAGCTAAATCTTCCAATGTTGAAAGATTCCTTCCTAGTAAAGAAGTCAACATTTATCATCCCCAGTAACTGTGATTGCTTTCTACCAAAGGCATAAGAACTGAGTTCTTCCCGTACTAACCAAGGAAGCTGTTATATCACAATAGGTAATTGGGGTTGGGGAGTGTCTGTTTAGCATGTTGGGGTTAATAAAACCCAGATTTGACTGAGAAACTGACCAGATATTTATAGGCAATCCTGAGCAAAAACATGAAAGCTTTCTTATTGTTGCCATGTCAAAGATACTATAACATCCAGAAGAGGACATCCATATATATATACAACCTCCTTAGTCTCAATTTATGCACATTACCCCATAGTTCTATTCTCCAGAGTCAGTATTTCCCAACCGGTTTGCTCATTTGATTAGATTTTGCATTTCTTTGGTTTTTTAGGTTATGGAGATGGTTTTCTGTGACATTCTAAAACATCTGATGCTGAAAGAATTCTGAAATATTTAAATAAATGTTTTTCTTTGCCTAAATCTAAAGTATGCATTCTCTCATATTCTTGGAATAATGCAACTCTTACACTTGTTTCAAATAGTATTTGATGGTAATCAAGGTATCTAAGTTTATTTGTTTTTTTCTGAATTGTTGCCACTATCTCTGTGAGCAGTTTAGAGGCATTGCTGAAGAACTGTTTCTGTGACATATGAAGCAGATTTTGTACCTCTTTGCCAACCGAGACCAGGACTGTAAGCTGACCAAAAGCGGAAGGCCTAAGTTAGATGTCTGAGTGCACTGGAGAAAGACCACACTAAAACAAATAGCCAAATTATGTTTCAAAGCCATACAGATAATTTGGAGATTGCACTTATTGATAGAGTTAAAAAACAATTCCTTAATATTCTTTCAAAGATTAGCAAATGAATTGTGTAGTTAGTACAACAATAAAATCAGACCTAATTAAAAGGTTAGCAAATAGTAATAATCTTCTATTCTAAAACAGTAAGAAATTGGCTTCTTGGAAAATTTTATAAATACTACTTGGGGTACAGAATGTATCAGCTTTTAGGTGACAATAAAAATAAATAATTATTAATAGCATTAACTGTTGCCCATAGACGGTTCTCACCAAAATACTATCATAAGATGAGCTGAAGTTGGGTAACTTGGTCTCAAGTTACCATATCTAGTTCAGTACATCTTCCCATATAAGTCTAAAGCAAATTAGTACCTGGAAGCTAAATCATAGGACCTTATTTAGGCCAAGTTGTCTGACAAACAGTAAAGTAGCAAGGCAGGCTAACAATCATCATAGATGTAACAAAAGTGCATGCTTCGCATGTGGAGAAGACTGACAGTCATATAGGAATTTGACACGTTTCCCTGGACTAATATCAACATCTGGGAAAATTGAGTCCTAAAACAATACAGAATAGAATTAAGATATTTCTAAAATAAAATGCACTGAACAAAATTTTTTCTTTTGTTATTAATTTTAAATACACAAGTAATACATAAATACAAAATATACATAATATAAAACTTTTTAAACATGCAAATTAGATTAAGGTACACTTTGAGCAGCATCCCTAAATTTAATACCTCCTCTGCAGTTAACCACTAGTATCAAGTATGAAATTTATCTTTCCATCTTTTGCTATGTAATTGTTATATACAAATATTTAGCATTAGAAAATATATTTTATGTTACTGACTTTTAAATATTTAAAATAAATGTACATTTTCTGCATCTTGCTTTAGTAACTTAATGTCTTGTTGCCCTTCCCATGTAAGTAAATAAAAAACATTTATTAGTGTTTATAATATTCCGGTTACTCTTCTAAGTATTTTTATAGCTATTAATGCATTTAATCCTCATAACAGTGCACTTATTACTATACAGTATTATTATCATGCCTGTATTGTAGTTGAAGACCATGAGGGACAGAGAGATTAGGTAAATTTTCCAATTTAGTGGCAGAACCACTTGTTCTGGATTCTATTCAAGGAAGACTAACTTCAGGTCTGCTCTCTTGGTAACTATTTTACACTGTTTCTCTGAAATCTCTAACCCTACCTTCTGAATGCAATATTAAGTCAAACCACAGTGGACCTATCTTTTATGAACTTTCAGTGATTGTGAATGATACGCAGGTTTAGTGCAAGTTAAAAAATGCCACCTAAGTGCCTCATTTTACGCAGGATTTCAGAGGATAGTATGATAAGTGAGGCAGTTTGATTAAATGAAATGTAACTGTTTCATGTCCCACTGATTTGGGAAGAAGAATGCACTTAAAAATGCCAAGCAGACCCCACTGTTATGCTGCTCCATTCCCCTGATTCCTTGCCATTTCTATATTAGCATAGGCAGCATTCTATTTGCGTCAATGTAGTGAAAAAGCTGAATGACTCACAGCATTACTGTAGGGATCTGGCCTCTGTGGGATATGATATGTAACATCCTAATTTCACAGAGCATTTTTCATAACAGCTGCTAACATTGTAATTGAAGGCATTAAATTCCTTTAAAGAATCCACTATAAAGCAATATTGAAACTAGTCTGAAAATACAGTTAGCATGAGGCTGAATCCCACCCACTCAAAACTACCAAGTCCTTAGCTGCTTTATATCCTTTCTGTATTTGTCTGTCTAGATTTATTGATCCACTTGAATTTGTTCTTCTTTTGTGTTTCTAGCTGTATTTAAGTTAGAGATCAGCTGTTTTAGAGACAAGAAGGTCTGGAAAGAAAGAATAAAGAGGAAAGCAGAGAAGGAAAAGGAAATTTTCCTCATACCCTCATGGACAACAGGACAGGATAAAACTGGACAAAAGGGATAGTGGATGAACCTGGGATCTTGAGTTTAAGAAGCAGTGTCATACTACTGATTAAAATTTACTATTTTTAAAGTTTGAAAAAAATCTTTACAAGGGATGAATGTTAGCCAGAAAAGCATGGCCATTTCTAAGCCTTTCCATTTAGCAGCACATAATTCAGAAATGTTGAGCCAGTTGGTTTTATCCTACCACATTGCCATTCACAAACTGACAGCTACATTTTTATGTTAGAATTTATTCTTTGGATAAACATAAAGCCCTCTTTATTTGTTTGTTTTACTTCTGATGCTGTGTATTTCTGAAAATTTATAAAGTTAGCCCTTGACATATATTTTTGTTTGGGACATTGGGACTAAAAAGAAGCATTGAAAGGCAAAAGATTGGTGAGTTTACTTTCAAACTTGAGAGTGACCTTCTAGAAAGAGCAAAGTTTATGAAGAATAAGCCCTGTCCAGGCTCGTCTGCAGATGAATTGTGGATATATGTTAGTACACAACTTAGTCACTCTCTTTGAACCTCAGTTTTCTCATCTGGGAAATAAGATTGGACATGAATCCCTGAGATTCTTTTGAGTTGTAATATTATACAGCATAGCATAATGGTAAAAGATAGTTTGTAGCAGTCTAACAGATCACACTTCTAGTTACCCAGCGGCATAAGTCTTCTAAGATATGCAATTTTGTTCTTTCTACTTACTCCTAAAGAAAAATGTTCCTCAGGATGCATCTCATGGACCGCATCCCTTCCATCTCATCCTGATATAAGTGTTGTTCTCAGACCCTTTCCATTTTTCTGATTTTGTACTTTTTAAAAAAAAAAAAACGTGAATCACTAATATAAAGTGGTCTTGGAATATTGCTTTCAGACTCTGAAAACTCAATTGCAGGTGATATGTGGTTGGCAGCTTAGGTAGTGAATTTATGACACTATCCTCCCCATTCTAGCTAACTGCATTTTTTTAATATAATTAAAGAGGTTGTTTACAGAACAGTCATGCGTAAAATATAGGATTCCTGTGTACCACCTTATTATTAACATCTTGCATTGTTACAGTGGTTGAAAGCACATTTTTATAATCATACTGTTAGCTATAATCCATGGTTTAATTTAGAGTTCACTGTGTTATGCAGTTCCATGGATTTTTTTTGTATTAATTAAAAAAAATTAACTAATTCTTAATATCATCACATAGTTGCATATTCATCATTTCCTAGTACATTTGCATCGATTTAGAAAAAGAAATAAAAAGACAACAGAAAAAGAAATAAAACCATAATAGAAAGAAAAAAAAACAACAACAAAACTATACGTACCATACCCCTTACCCCTCGCCTTCACCTACCACTATTTCAAGCTGAATTTATTTTAACATCTGTTCCCCCTGTTATTTATTTTTATTCCATATGTTCTACTCTTCTGTTGATATAGTAGCTAAAAGGAGCATCAGACATAAGGTTTTCACATTCACAGAGTCTCATTGTGAAAGCTCTATCATTGTTCAATCATCATCAGGAAACATGGCTACTGGAACACAGCACTACATTTTCAGGTAATTCCCTCCAGTCTCTCCACTACATCTTGAACAACAAGGTGATACCTACTTAATGCCTAAGAATAACCTCCACGATAACCTCTCGACTCTGTTTGGAATCTCTCAGCCATTGACACTTTGTCTCATTTTACTCTTCCCCCTTTTGGTCAAGAAGGTTCTCTCAGCCTCTTGATGTTAATTCTCAGCTCATTCTAGGTTTTTTCTCAGTCCTTTGATGCTGAGTCTCAGATCATTCCAGGATCTTTGTCCCACGTTGCCAGGAAGGTCCACACCCCTGGGAGTCATGTCCCACACAGAGAGGGGGAGGGTGGTGAGAATGCTCATCATATTGGCTGGAGAGAGAGGCCACATCTGAGCAACAGAAGAGGCTCTCCTGGGGGTGACTCTTAGGCCTAAATTTTAAGTAGACTTAACCTATCTTTTGTGGGTTTAAGTTTCATGTGAACAAACCCCAAGACTGGGGGCTGAGCCTATAGCTTTGGTTGTCCACACTGCTTGTGAGAATATCAAGAATTCAACTTGGGGAGGTTGAATTTCTCCCCACTCTCACCATTCCCCAAAGGGGGCTTGCAAATACTTTTCCAGTCACTCATCAAATCATTCTGGGATTCATCGGGGGATCACTCTGGACAAACCAACAAAATCTCATGTGCTACCTGAGATTCCAAGTAGTTATGACATTCAATCAAACTATCTACATGGGTTATATTAGGAAATGCTCTAGTCAAAATCTAAATTTTGTAACAAATAAACATTTTTTGCTTTAGTCTCACACATAATGTGACATTTTAAAGTATTAGATATCATCTGTTTTCAGCACCCTGCAATAATGAAAATCCTTTGTTCTTCCTCATGCAAAAACATTTTTAAAATTTGTACATTGTACATTTCACTATTATTATACTCTCTAGGCATTCCTAGATTATACCATCTCAATCTTTAACATCTATCTTTCTTTCTGATTACATTTATGTCCCCAGCCTTCCTCCCTCTATCATTCTCACATGCAGCTTCATTCAATGTTTTAACATAATTACATTACAATTAGGTAGTATTGTGCTGTCCATTTCTGAGTTTTTGTATCCAGTCCTGTTCCACAGTCTGTATCAATTCAGCTCCAATTACCCACTATCTTACCCTATTTCTATCTCCTGATGGTCTCTGTTACCAATGACATATTCCAAGTTTATTCACTAATGTCGGTTTATATCAGTGAGACCATACAGTATTTGTCCTTTAGTTTTTGGCTAGTCTCACTCAGCATAATGTTCTCTAGGTCCATCCATGTTATTACATGCTTCATAAGTTTATTCTGTCTTAGAGCTGCATAATATTCCATCGTATGTATATACCACAGTTTGTTTAGCCACTCGTCTGTTGATGGACATTTTGGCTATTTCCATCTCTTTGCAATTGTAAATAATGCTGCTATAAACATTGGTGTGCAAATGTCCGTTTGTGTCTTTGCCCTTAAGTCCTTTGAGTAGATACCTAGCAATGGTATTGCTGGGTCATATGGCAATTCTATATTCATCTTTTTGAGGAACCGCCAAACTGCCTTCCACAGTGGTTGCACCATTTGACATTCCCACCAACAGTGGATAAGTGTGCCTCTTTCTCCGCATCCTCTCCAGCACTTGTCATTTTCTGTTTTGTTGATAATGGCCATTCTGGTGGGTGTGAGATGATATCTCATTGTGGTTTTGATTTGCATTTCTCTAATGGCCAGGGACATTGAGCATCTCTTCATGTGCCTTTTGGCCATTTGTATTTCCTCTTCTGAGAAGTGTCTGTTCAAGTCTTTTTCCCATTTTGTAATTGGATTGGCTGTCTTTTTGTTGTTGAGTTGAACAATCTCTTTGTAAATTCTGGATACTAGACCTTTATCTGATATGTCATTTCCAAATATTGTCTCCCATTGTGTAGGCTGTCTTTTTACTTTCTTGATGAAGTTCTTTGATGCACAAAAGTGTTTAATTTTGAGGAGCTCCCAATTATTTATTTCTTTCTTCAGAGCTCTTGCTTTAGGTGTAAGGTGCATAAAACCACCTCCAATTATAAGATTCATAAGATATCTCCCTACATTTTCCTCTAACTGTTTTATGGTCTTAGACCTAATGTTCAGATCTTTGATCCATTTTGAGTTAACTTTTGTATAGGGTGTGAGATACGGGTCCTCTTTCATTCTTTTGCATATGGATATCCAGTTCTCTAGGCACCATTTATTCAAGAGACTGTTCTATCCCAGGTGAGTTGGCTTGACAGCCTTATCAAAGATCAAATGTCCATAGATGAGAGGGTCTATATCTGAGCACTCTATTCGATTCCATTGGTCGATATATCTATCTTTTTGCCAGTACCATGCTGTTTTGACCACTGTGGCTTCATAATATGCCTTAAAGTCAGGCAGCGTGAGACTTCCAGCTTTGTTTTTTTTCCTCAAGATACTTTTAGCAATTCAGGGCACCCTGCCCTTCCAGATAAATTTGCTTATTGGTTTTTCTATTTCTGAAAAATAAGTTGTTGGGATTTTGATTGGTATTGCATTGAATCTGTAAATCAATTTAGGTAGGATTGACATCTTAACTATATTTAGTCTTGCAATCTATGAACACGGTATGCTCTTCCATCTATTTAGGTCTTCTGTGATTTCTTTTAATAGTTTCTTGTAGTTTTCTTTGTATAGGTCTTTTGTCTCTTTAGTTAAATTTATTCCTAAGTATTTTATTCTTTTAGTTGCAATTGTAAATGGAATTCGTTTCTTGATTTCCCCCTCACTTTGTTCATTGCTAGTGTATAGAAATGCTACAGATTTTTGAATGTTGATCTTGTAACCTGCTACTTTGCTGTACTCATTTATTAGCTCTAGTAGTTTTGCTGTGGATTTTTCCGGGTTTTTGACGTATAGTATCATATCGTCTGCAAACAGTGATAGTTTTACTTCTTCCTTTCCAATTTTGATGCCTTGTATTTCTTTTTCTTGTCGAATTGCTCTGGCAAGAACTTACAAGATGATATTGAATAACAGTGGTGATAATGGACATCCTTGTCTTGTTCCTGATCTTAGGGGGAAAGTTTTCAATTTTTCCCCATTGAGGATGATATTAGCTGTGGGTTTTTCATATATTCCCTTTATCATTTTAAGGAAGTTCCCTTGTTTTCCTATCCTTTGAAGTGTTTTCAACAGGAAAGGATGTTGAATCTTGTCAAATGCCTTCTCTGCATCAATTGAGATGATCATGTGATTTTTCTGCTTTGATTTGTTGATATGGTGTATTACATTAATTGATTTTCTATGTTGAACCATCCTTGCATACCTGGGACAAATCCTACTTGGTCATGATGTATAATTCTTTAAATGTGTTGCTGGATTCGATTTGCTAGAATTTTGTTGAGGATTTTTGCATCTGTATTCATTAGAGAGATTGGTCTGTAGTTTTCTTTTTTTGTAATATCTTTGCCTGGTTTTGGTATGAGGGTGATGTTGGCTTCATAGAATGAATTAGGTAGCTTTCCCTCCACTTCAATTTTTTTGAAGAGTTTGAGCAGGGTTGGTACTAATTCTTTCTGGAATGTTTGGTAGAATTCACATGTGAAGCCGTCTGGTCCTGGACTTTTCTTTTTGGAAAGCTTTTGAATGACTGATTCAATTTCTTTACTTGTGATTGGTTTGTTGAGGTCCTCTATTTCTTCTTGAGTCAAAGTTGGTTGTTCATGCCTTTCTACGAACTTGTCCATTTCATCTACATTTTTGTATTTATTAGCATAAAGTTGTTCATAGTATCCTGTTATTACCTACTTTATTTCTGTGAGGTCAGTGATTATGTCTCCTCTTCATTTCTGATCTTATTTATTTGCATCCTCTCTCTTCTTCTTTTTGTCAGTCTTGCTAAGGGCCCATCAATCTTGTTGATTTTCTCATAGAACCAACTTCTGGTCTTATTGATTTTCTCTATTGTTTTCATGTTCTCAATTTCATTTATTTCTGCTGTAATCTTTGTTATTTCTTTCCTTTTGCTTGCTTTGGGGTTAGTTTGCTGTTCTTTCTCCAGTTCTTCCAAGTGGACAGTTAATTCCCAAATTTTTGCCCTTTCTTCTTTTTTGATATAGGGCAATATTTAGGGCAATAAATTTCCCTCTTAGCACTGCCTTTGCTGCGTCCCATAGGTTTTGATATGTTGTGTTTTCATTTTCATTCACCTTGAGATATTTACTAATTTCTCTTGTAATTTCTTCCTTCACCCACTGGTTGTTTAAGAGTGTGTTGTTGAGTCTCCACGTATTTGTGAATTTTCTGGCACTCTGCCTATTATTGATTTCCAACTTCATTCCTTTATGATCCGAGAAAGTGTTGTGTATGATTTCAATCTTTTTAAATTTGTTGAGACTTGCTTTGTGACCCAGCATATGGTCTATCTTTGAGAATGATCCATGAGCACTTGAGAAAAAGGTTTATCCTGCTGTTGTGTGGTGTAATGTCCTATAAATGTCTGTTAAGTCTAGCTCATTTATTGTAATATTCAAATTCTCTGTTTCTTTATTGATCCTCTGTCTAGATGTTCTGTCCATTGATGAGAGTGGCGAATTGAAGTCTCCAACTATTATGGTAGATGTGTCTATTTCCCTTTTCAGTATTTGCAGTTTATGCCTCACGCATTTTGGGGCATTCTGGTTTGGTGCATAAATATTTATGATTGTTATGTCTTCTTGTTGAATTGTTCCTTTTATTAGTAGATAGTGTCCTTCTTTGTCTCTTTTAACTGTTTTACATTTGAAGTCTAATTTGTTGGATATTAGTATAGCTACTCCTGCTCTTTTCTGGTTGTTATTTGTATGAAATATCTTTTCCCAACTTTTCACTTTCAACCTATGTTTATCTTTGGGTCTAAGATGTGTTTTCTGTAGACAGCATATAGAAGGATCCTGTTTTTTAATCCATTCTACCAGTCTTTGTCTTTTGATTGGGGAATTCAGTCCATTAGCATTTAGTGTTATTACTGTTTGGATAATATTTTCCTCTACCATTTTGCCTTTTGTATTTTATATATCATATCTAATTTTCCTTCTTCCTACACTCTTCTCCACACCTCTCTCTTCTGTCTTTTCATATCTGTCTCTAGTGCTCCCTTTAGTATTTCTTGCAGAGCTGGTCTCTTGGTCACAAATTCTCTCAGTGACTTTTTGTCTGAAAATGTTTTAATTTCTCCCTCATTTTTGAAGGACAATTTTTCTGGATATGAATTCTTGGTTGGCAGTTTTTCTCTTTTAGTAATTTAAATATATCATCCCACTGTCTTCTTGCCTCCATGGTTTCTGTTGAGAAATCTACACATAGTCTTATTGGGTTTCCCTTGTATGTGACAGATTGTTTTTCTCTTGCTGCTTTCAAGATTCTCTCTTTCTCTTTGACCTCTGACATTCTAACTAGTAAGTGTCTTGGACAACGCCTATTTGGATCTATTCTCTTTGGGGTGTGCTGCACTTCTTGGATCTGTAATTTTAGGTCCTTCATAAGAGTTGGGAAATTTTCAGTGATAATTTCTTCCATTAGTTTTTCTCCTCCTTTTCCCTTCTCTTCTCCTTCTGGGACACCCACAGCACGTATATTTGTGTGCTTCATATTATCATTCAATTCCCTGAGCCCCTGCTCAAATTTTTCCATTCTTTTCCCTACAGTTTCTGTTTCTTTTTGGATTTCAGACGTTCCATCCTCCAGTTCACTAATTCTAACCCCTGTGTCTTGAAATCTACCATTGTAGGTTTCCATTGTTTTTTTCATCTCTTCTACTGTATCTTTCATTCCCATAAGGTCTGTGATTTGTTTTTTCAGACTTTCCATTTCTTCTTCTTGTTCATCCCTTGCCTTCTTCATGTCCTCCCTCAATTTATTGATTTGGTTTTTAAAGAGGTTTTCTCCATTTCTGTTCGTATATTCAGTATTAGTTTTCTCAGCTCCTGTATCTCATTTGAACTATTGGTTTGTTCCTTTGACTGGGCCTATCTTCAGTTTTCCTGGTGTGATTTGTTATTTTTTGCTGGCATCTGGACATTTAATTACCTTAATTAGTTTGTTCTGGAAATTGCTTATCTTACCTAGGGTTTTCTTGCTAGATGAGTTTGTTGTCTATCTGTTCATTGACCTTCAGTTCAGCTTTTTCTGTGCCTCTAGCTTAAGTTTTGTTTAACAGAGGGTAAATTTTCAGTTCTTATTTTCTTGTTTCTTGTCCTGCTTGTAAGGTGCCTTTTCCTTCCCTACCCTTATGAGGGTCTGCATAGGTATTACAGACTCCAGCCGGGTTTTCCCGGAGTAAGCTGGCCTCCTTTCGGGGGGAAGGAATCACTTGCATCAGTTTTCCCTGAGTGTGAGACCCAGCAGGTTGAAAGACTTTCCTGTGAAGTCTCTGGGCTCTGTTTTTCTTATCCTGCCCAGTATGTGGCGCTTGTCTGTCTGCAGGTCCCACCAGCAAAAGATGTTGTGGCTCCTTTAACTTTGGAAGGCTCTCCCTGCTGGGGGCCTGGTGGAGACAGAGGGAAGGTTGTAGCCTGGTTTTAATGGCTTCAAATTGCAAAGCCCTGGGGTCTGAATTCCTTGAGAAAGGGATTCCACCTGAGTTGCGTTTCACCCCTCCCGTGGGGAGGGTTCAGGTGGGAGACAGCCCTGAAAGCAGCCTGTTTCTGCGTTTGGGGCAGTTGCAGCCTGTGTAATCCTGGCGCTGAGTCCGGAAGCAACCAACCCTCCGTAGAAACAGCCGCAGAAGGCTCTGTTTCATTCCCTTTCCTCTTTTTCAGTTAGCCCAATAGGCGACTTCCGCCTTTATCAGTTTTGCCTGAGCTGAGGGCCTATTTTTAGTAGTCAGAATTTGTTTATTGATGCCACTATTGGTGTTTGGTTGGACTCAGTCCCTGCTACTGTTGGAGACTCTTTCCTTTTCCTCCGGGAAGCCCCCTGTGGGGGAGGGGCACCGGTCGCTTGCCGCCGTGACTTGGGGAAGTGCGCGAGGCTCGGGGAACTCACTGTTCCGGAGTCTCGCAGCCGGTCCGGGAAGCCGCCTGTGAGGGAGGGGCGCCGGCCTCCGGCTGCCGTGGCTTGGGGAAGTGCGCGAGGCTCGGGGAACTCACTGTTCCAGAGTCTCGCAGCCGGTCCAGCTGGTCCAGACTGGGGTACACTGTGTGTCCGGTCTCTGTCGTGGCTCCGGGAGCTGTTCTGTACTGTTTCTGGTTATTTAGTAATTGCTCTGGAGGACGAACTAAAATGTGCGCACCTTACTAAGCCACCATCTTGGCCCCCTCCCTCCATGGATTTTTTTTAAAGTGTCTTCTGGAAATGCATATTCAACCTAACATTTCCCCTTTTAAGCACATTCACTTGTGTTAATTACATTCATAATGTTGTACTATCATCACCACCATCAATTACCAAGACTTTCCATCATCTCAAATAGAAATTCTTTATATTCTAAGCTTTAACTCCCTATTCCCTACCCCCACCCTGTCCCCTGGTAACCTATACTCTAGATTCTGCCTCCATGAGTTTCCTTATTTTAATTATTTCATATCAGTGAGATCTTACAATATTGTCCTTCTGTGTCTGGCTTCTTTCCTCAACATCCACGTTGTCGCATTTATCAGAACTTCATTCCTTTTTATGGCTGAATAGTACTCCATTGTGTGTATATACCATTTTGTCTGTCCATTCATTGGTTGAGGGCTCTTAGGTTGCATCTATCTTTTAGCAATTGTGATTAATGCTGTTATGAACATAGGTGTACAAATATCTGTTCAACTTCCTGCTTTCAATCTTTAGGGTTTTAGTGGGATTGCCAGCTTAATATAGTAATTCTATATTTAACCTTCTGTGAAACTGCCAGACTGTCTTCCACAGCTGCTATATTATTTTACATTCCCACCAACAATGAATGAATGTTTCTATTTCTCCACATCCTCTCCAACACTTATAATTTCCATTTTTTTAAAATATTAGCCAGTCTATTGGTATTAAATGATATCTCATTGTAGTTTTGATTTGCTTTCCTTAATGGCTAATAATGTTGAACATGTTTATATACGCTTTCTGGCCATTTGTATATCTTCCTTGAGTAAGTGTCTATTCCAGTTTTGCCCATTTTTAATTGAATTTGTCTCTCTCTTGTTGAGGTTTTAAGAATTTCTTTACATGTTCTGGATATTGAGCCCTTATCAGATATATGGTTTCTAGATATTTTCTTCCATTGGTAGGTTGTCTTTTCATTTTGGTCATAAACTCCTTTGATGCACAAAAATTTTTAATTTGATGAGATCCCGCTTATCTGATTTTTTTTCTTTCATTGCTCATGTTTTCGGTTTAAAGTCTAAGAAACAATTGCATAACACAAGATCCTGGAGATGCTTCCCTAAATTTTCTTCTAGGAGTTTTAAAATTCTGGCTCTTATATTTAGGTCTTTTATGTATTTTAATTTGATTTTTTCAGTAGTGTGAGGTAGGGGTCCACCTTCATTCTCTCACAAAAGGTGATCCATATTTCCTAATACAATTTGCTGGAGAGACTATTCTTTCCCAATTAAGCAGTCTTTATCGCCTTGTCAAAAATCAGTTGCCAATAAATGTGAAGGTTGATTTCCGAACTCTCAATTCTATTCTCTTGGTCTATACATCTGTTCTTGTGGCAGTAACATGCAATTTTGATTACTGTGGCTTTGTAATAAGTTTAAAATAGGGAAGTGTGAGTCCTCCAATTTCATCCTTTTTCAAGATGGCTTTGGCCATTTGGGGTCTCTGACCTTCCATGTAAATTTGATGATTGAATTTTAATTTCTGCAAAGAAAGTTGTTGGAATTTTTATTGGGATGGCATTAAATCTGTAAATTGATTTGGATAGAATTGATATCTTAACAATAGTCTTCTGATCCATAAACACAAAATGTCCTTACATTTATTTAGGTCTGTATGATTTCTTTTATTAATGTTTTAAAACTTTCTATGTATTTTACATCCTTGGTTAGATTTATTTCTAGATATTTGATTCTTTTAAGTGCTATTGTAAATGGAACTTTTTTCTTTATTTCTTCTTCTGATTGTTCATTGCTAGTGCCCAGAAGCTCTGCTGATTTTAGATTGTTGATCTTGTACCCCACCTCTTTGCTGAATTATTATAGCTGTCAGTTTTGTTGAGAATTTTTCAGGATTTCCTATATATAGGATAATATCTGCAAATAGGGAAGTTTTACTTTTTCCTTTCCAATTTAGATGCCTTTTACCTCCTTTTCTTACCTAATTGGTCTGGCTAGAATTTCCAGCACAATGTTGAATAACATGGTGATAGTGGCATCCTTAACTTGTTCCTGATCTTAGAGAGAAGGCTTTCTGTCTTTCAACATTATCTCTGATGTTAACTGTGGGTTTTTCAGATATGCCCTTTATCGTGTTGACATAGAAAAGGGTTTTGACAAAATCCATCACCCTCCTTGAGAAAAACACTTAGAAAATTTAGGAATAAGTGTTTTTATCAAGGAGAGGTGATGGATTTTGTCAAAACCCTTTTCTATGTTACTTGTGATGCTCATTCTAATAATGTGGTATATTACATCAATTGGTTCTCTTGTGCTGAACCACTCTTGCATAACTGAGATAAATCTTTCTTGATCATGATGTATAATTCTTTTAACATGCTGTTAGATTCTGTTAGCTAGTATTTTGTTGAGGATTTTTTGCATCTATATTCATAAGAGATATTGGTCTGTAATTTCCCCTTCTTGTGGAATGAAGTAGGGAGTATTCCCTCCTCTTCAGATTTTTGAAAGACTTTAGCAGGATGGGTGTTAATTCTTCTTGGAATAGATGGTAAAATTCCCCTGTGAAACCATCTTGTCCTGGACCTTCTTTTTGGGGAGGCTTTTGATTACTGATTCAATTCCTTTACTAGTGTTTGGTTTGTTGAGATCTGTTTCTTCATCAGTTAGTAGAGGTAGTTTCTGTGTTTCTAGGAATTCTCCATTTCATCTAGGCTATTTAATTTCTTGATGGGTAGTTATCATATTATACTCTTAGAGTCCAATTTATTTCAATGGGGTCAGTAATAATGTCCCCCCTTTTCATTTCTGATTTTTACGAATTTGTGTTCTCTCTCTTTTTTCTTTATTAGCCACGCTAAATGTTTGCCAGTTTTATTGATCTTTTCAAAGAACCAACTTTTTGTTGTGATGATTCTATTATTTATTATTCTATTTCATTTATTTCTTTTCTAATCTCTGTTATTTCCTTCCTTCTTCTCACTTTTGTGTTTGCTTTGCTCTTCTTTTTCTTATTCTTCCAATTTTCAGATTAAATCTCTGATTTTAAGTATTTCTTCTTCTTCTTTTTTTTTTTTTGCATGGACTGACACCAGAAATCAAACCCAGGTCTCTGGCATGGCAGGCAAATATTCTGCCACTGAGCCACCATCATACCTCCCTTTCTTCTTTTTTAATATGAGCATTCAGAACTATAAATTTCCCTTTGGTGCATACCAGTTTTGGTATGTTGTTTTTGTCATTTTCCCTCACCTCAAGATATTTCCTAATTTCCCTTGTGATTTCCTCTTTAATCCATTGGCTTTTTAAGAGTACATTGTTTAATTCCCACATATTTGTGAATTTTACTTCTCTCCCTCTGTTATTGATTTCTACCTTCATTCCATTGTAATAGGAGATGATATGTTTTATGACTAGGTATATGAGTTTCAATCTGTTGTGTACCCCCAGAAAACCCAAGTTCTTTAATCCTCATTTAATGTTGCTGGGTAGGAGCTTTTTGATTGTTTCCATAGAGAAGTGATCCACCCAATTGTGGGTGGTAACTTTTGATTAGATGGTTTCCATGGAGTTGTGTCTCCACCCGTTCAAGGTGGATTTACTTACTGGAGCCCTTTAAGAGGGAACCATTTTGGAAAAAACTTTAGGGCCACCAGGACTGACAGAGCCATCAGAACCAAAAGAGTCCACAGAGCCCGAAATCTTTGGAGCAGAAAGAAAACACCTCCAGGGAAGCCTTATGAAATGATAGAGAACTAGCAGATGTTGCCATGTGCCCTCCCAGCTAAGAGATATGAGAGTTTAGCCCATTTACATTTGTCACTACTGATAATGCAGGACCTTTTTCTGCCATTTTGTTATTTAGTCATTGGATTTTTTTTTTTTTTTGTATCATACCATACAAAAGTATAGTAAGTCCCTTCTCATTTCTAGCTGGATGTATTTTTAATATATTTTCCTTGTGTTTACCATGGGGAGAAATTTTAACATCCTAAATATATAACAAACATATTTAATTCAATACCAACTTGATTTCAATAGCATACACATACACTATTCCTATACCCCTCTATTTCCCCCACTTGTTTTTTGTTATGAATTATATCTTTGTACATTGTATGCCAAAAACCATAAATTTATCATTACTTTTTATGCATTTGTTGTTCAGCACCTGTAGGAAATATGAAGTGGAGTTACATACCAAATGCCAGTTTATTGGCATTTATAATTGCCCAAATGGTTACCTTTACTACAGGTCTTTATTTCTTTATGTGCTTTGAACCACAGTGTAGTGTCCTTTCCTTTTGGTCTGAAGAATTGCCATTAGCAGTGCTCGTAGGTCAGGTCTAGTGGTGGTGATCCCTTCAGTTTTTGTTTATCTGGGAATGTCCTAATCTCCCTCCCACTTTCCAAAAAAATCCCACTGGATGTAAAATTCTTAGTTTGCAATTGTTTGCTTTAAGTGCTTCAACCTACTGCCTTCCTTCCTCCATAGTTTCTGATTAGAAAACGGACCTTAATCTAATTGTGACTCCATTGTACTTAACATGTTTTTCTCTTGTGGCTTTCGAGAATTCTCTTCTTGTTCTTTGCATTCCACAATTTGAACTGGTATGTGATGGGGCTTTTCTTGGCTTTTTTTTTTTCAAATATATCTTTTTTTTGAGGTTTCTGCTGCTTCTTGGATGTATATATTCACATCCTTTGCTAAGGTTGGGGTGTTTTCTGTTATTATTTCTTTGAATACTCCTTCTTCCCCTTTCTTTCTTCTCCTCCTGGGATCCTCATAATGTTTCTGTTGGTGTGCTTGATGATGTTCCAGAGGCTTTTTCAGCTATTTTTTCATGTTGCTTCTGCTTTCTGCTTCTCAGCCCAACTCATTTCAATTGTCTTGCCTTTGAGTTAACTGATTCTTTCTTCTGCCAGCTCCAATCTGCTGTTGAAACCCTCCTGAGAATTTTTCATTGCAATTATGGTCTTCAAATACTTCTGTTTGGTTTCTTTTAAAATTTTCTCTCTTTAGTTGAGGTTCTCATGTTGTTCAGTTGTTGTTTTCCTGGTATCCTTTAATTCTTTCTTTGTATTTTCCTTCATCTCCTTGAGCATAGTGAAGATCATTTTTAAAAAAGTGTTTGTCCAGGTCCATAATCTGGTTATCTTTGTTAATGTTTTCTGGATTTTTATCCCATCCCTTTGAATAAACTTCATTTTCTGTTTCTTTGTCTGTTTTATTAACATTTTAAAATGTTAAAACTCTGAGATTTATTCCCTGAGCTATCTATTTCTTGAGTTTGTATCTAGCTGGTGATATGACTGATTTTCTTGAGTGTTAGTCCTCCTATCCGGAAAGTTTGCCCAAAGCAAAAGTAAAGATCAGAGTACCTCTTATCCTTTCTGGCCCTGTGTCTTGTAATGGGCTTACACATGCTAGCGGTTTAGGAGTTCCCCTGTTTTTAGGAGTTTGAATGCCCCCTCTACTTGCCAGGAAACAGACCTACTTCCAATCTCAGGTGTTCCATTCCCAGACTTGAAGCAGGTAAACCCTTGCCCCAGGCCATCTTCCTCAGTTGCTTCTTATACTGCTCACCTGTATCAAGCTGCTTTTTCTGGAAGGCAAATTCTCAGAAGGGGAGCATGCCAGACAAGATTTTCCCAAGTCATTCCCAGCCAAAACAAAGCTGGGGGCCACAAAGGGAGTACTGACCACAAGTTCCAAACTGACCTAGAGAAGGGCTGAGGGAGGGGACCAAGAAGGGCATCATGAGCTTCTTCTATGACTCTCCAAAGCAGCGCTTTCTTAAGCTGCTCAGAAAATGCAGCCTTCAGTTGTCCTTCGCAATTCTGATGAAGCCCACCGTCTTTAAGTTTCCTCTTCTGCCTTTATCTGGGGTCATTTGGAGCAATGGCTGCCCTCAGGGATCTAGAGTTGCTATTCAAATGCCATGATCAGTGATTGGCCCATGCCCACGCTGGATCCTGGGGAAGTCGATTTTTATTTCTGTTTCTGGAACCAGCAAGCTATACCAGGTCTGTAACCCACTGTTGCCTGGATAACAGTAACTGCCGCAGGGAGGGAGCATATTACTATAAGTTACCAGCATCTTCTTCCTGTTCTTCCTGGATGCTCTGTACTGTTCAGCTGGACTCCAGATGTTTTTGCTTGTTTGTTTTGTTTTTACCTTTGTAGACTCCAGAGTTTTAAAATAATTGATTTGAACTATTCCTGCCTGTTTGATAATTGTTCGGGTGGAGGCACTTATTCTTGGAGCTTCCTATTCTGCCATCTTCCTACAGTCCCTACCTGTATTTTTAATAGGTATAATATCATCTGTGTGCTCAAGCACTTGCACTTAGTCAGTGCTAACTT
Organism: Tamandua tetradactyla; assembly: GCF_023851605.1. Classification (NCBI taxonomy): domain Eukaryota; kingdom Metazoa; phylum Chordata; class Mammalia; order Pilosa; family Myrmecophagidae; genus Tamandua; species Tamandua tetradactyla. The sequence goes on along the minus strand of NC_135327.1, from coordinate 120,639,031 downwards.
ACATTAAAAAATATATACCAGATGGCTTTTGGGGGATTGTCTGATACCAGCCCCAAGAAAATTACTGAATGGTGATGAAGCCAAGAGTCGTAGAGTAAATTCTCTGCCCTCTGCTCCCTGTTAATAAATAGTTCTCATTCTCCTTCATTTCTGTTTGTTCAGTACCTAGTGATAACATAGCTACCATAGTCCTGGGTGCTGTATAATAGGCTGAGTACTCAAGGGTCATGCTTCTATTACAGAGAGGACCACATGTACAAAAGTGACATGAGCTTTTTCCTTGGGTTATTTGTCATTGAGTAGCCAAAGCTGCTGTTACACCACAAAACAAGAAATCACCTGTGAGAATAATTTGTGCTATGGTTTTCAACATGACATTCTTTTTTTACCCTTTCTCTAATGCACATATGTGAGATTAATGATGATATTTCATATTTAGCCTGTTGGAGAAGTAAATTTCCTAGACTAGTCACATCTATATGTGATTTTGTAACCTAAAACACTGAACTCTAATGGCAACACCAGCTAAAATTGGAGTGGAAGGGGTGGTAAGCTAGGAGTCAAAAGACTAGAATATTCAAGTCAGTCCACCAATTAATTTTGTAGAAAGGGTGAGCTGTTATTCAAGCTCTCTGAGCTTCAGGAAAGAAAAAGCATACTTAATTTGTCTGTCTCATGGGGTTGTTTATAAAGAACAAATGAAATGGTGCTTTGTATCTGGAGCATGCAATACAAATATGAGGTAGATAAAATATAAAACTTGCATGTACTGCAGTACTTCTAATTATATTATTTCTTTCATCTATGCGGTATTTCCAATGTTTTATGTGTAAATAAACAGTTTATAAAGTTGACTTTCTACCAATTACCACAAATGATGATCTCTTAGCAGGCAGCTGCAAATTTAGATTTTTATTGGAAGCAGAAAATTAGTAATCAAAGGGATTATTTTTCTCCACTGACATGTAAAAAGCAAAGACTGTACTAAGAAAATATTTAATTGTCTTTTATATATACCCCAATTTTCTAATGTTTCTGAATATTCATTCTACTTTCAATTATAGAAGTAAATAGAACTTTCTGCAAATACTGACATTCAATAGATACATCTCCTGGAGGAAAACATGTTTTTTTTTTTTTCAGAACCATAGAACAATATGTCAAAGGCTAAGTTTCATAGGCAAGAGATGAAAAAACATGAAGGGTTTCCTTGTTTATATTTTACAGTGTAACATTCAGAGTATATATATCTTCAGAATAATATTGTGCAAAAGAATTACTTGAGATAATGAGATTGTAGGAAATTGTTCTATTCCCTATAAATGAGTACATATTTTCTGTGACGTAGTTACTTACTTTATATCTGATTTAAATCTAGAGGCACCTAATTGTTCATTTTTGTACATTATAATTTGATTTAGTGAACCCCACCCTGAAAAGATAAAATAGGATTAATAATCAAATTAATTTGTTTCTAAGGAGTCATTACATATGCTGATGTAAGAGGTAGTAGCATTCACCATTTCCAGACAACTTTTGGGTCCTAATATAGAATCTGGGTTGCAAGATTGAACATGGCAAGAACTAGACTAAAGAGGACTACATTGGGGTCTTTCCCGTTAGGTTTTCTAGTTCATTTTCCTCGTGTTCCATTTTACTTTCTTTTTCTCTTTTAGTCTTTTATTTAACAACTTAGTTTATTCCGAAAGTTCAGGGTAGTTTCAGGTAAGGAGAGGTGGTAAACAGAAAAAGAAATGAGATAGCCAGCCACATAGAAATAACTTGAAATATAAATTTAGAAGTTGATAAGAAAAGAAAATGCTTATCATACCCCATCCATATTACTAGTAAATTAAGTACTTGTGATTGTTTCACAATTTGTTTTTGTTTATTTGTTTTGGTAGCCTGACCTTGTTTAGTATTTTTAGTTCTTCAGCTGTTGAATAAATTCTTCATGGTTTTTCTAGAGGATTCAAAGTAGAACAAGATAGATTTTTAGAAACTCTTAGTTTGAAAATATATATATTAAGACCAAAATAGTATAGTATTTATAGGCTATTAGTAAATCTTGCTTTAGAAAAAATTAACACAAATGCACTAGTATTTATGCTGATGGTAATTTTCTGTTGCCTACACTTGACCTTGCAACCTAACTTCTCTAAGATTTTGTCCTGGGTTTTTAAGACCTCACAACTTGTATACACTTTCCCCTTGTATTTTGTTCATCAAACACTTAAACATGCATACACAGAAATAAACAAATGCAAGTCAGTGCTTTTTTAAAATTATGTGATAAGAAGGTTTGATGCTTTTGTATTTCTTGCCTGTTAAATTTTTTTTTTTTTTTTGCATTTGTTATCTTCAGTATTGGTTTCTTCTTTCAGATTGTGTACATTTTCTCCAAAATCCCACTGATTCCTTTGTTACCTATGGTATATCAGACAAGCTGTCATAGTTGTCACTTGGTTTTTGCCTGGTGTTATTGATAACCTTGAGATTTTGTTATCAGCGCCTGTGGTCTCTGTTAATCTTCTCCAAAGATTTCTCTCACTGATTGTTTTCAATTTTTTTTTTTCTTAGACTTGAATGAAGCAGTTCCAGAGACAGAGCGTCTGGATTCAAAAGCACTGAAAACTCGAGCCCAGCTTTCTGTGAAGAATAAACGCCAGAGGCCCTCTCGAACAAGACTTTATGACAGTGTCAGTTCAACAGATGGGGAGGACAGTCTAGAGCGAAAGGTGAGCACCCTTGACCATTTTCTGATTTATAAGATTGGGCTGTCACTGTTCCTACAGCTTATTGAAGACTGTGGTTTTTCTGTAACCAGATTCTATACCCTAGTTGGAAATATCTGGAAAAGTTCACTTCTTTGTCTCCTGAAGTCTTAATCATTCAACTTGGAATGTTGTAGTTCAAATTGTTTTCTTGCTCATTCAATGAACTAATCAAGAGTATTATGCATATTGTCCTATATCATGATAGTGTTTTTAATATTTAGCTGCTGCTTTTACGTAGTGAGAAATAATGAATGTACAATTAATTATTTCTACATTTAAGTGTCTGTTTTAGCTACTATAGTTATATGGTGAATTGTTGTGAACCATGCATTCTCATCTTTAAACCAACAAGCAAATATTGGTTTTCAGGGGTTTCACTAAAAAAGGTCAGTGTTATTTCGAAGTGAATTTTACATGGAACTGATTTGCAGTGGCATAATTTCCTTTATAATCTCTTATACCAACAGCCTTCAAACAGTTTTTATAACCACTTGCATATTCCCAAATCACTTCTACCCAAGGGTTTGAGACCTTCTTCTCCAGAATCAGATTCTGGTGCACCAGCTCTCACCCCAGTGGCTAGCAGTGCACTTTTCTCATCTGACCACGTAGCTGAATTTCAAGAAGGACCACTGCACCCAGAAAGGGGGGCTTTCTCCTCTATTTGGGGAGATACACTACTCTCCTCTCCTTTGAAATCTGATCACAATATGGAAGAATCTCCTTGCCACCATCAGGCTACCACCAAGGAAATATTACAAGAAAAAGGTATTGTTGATTTTTTTTGTTGTTTTTGCTTTCGCTTTGACTAACTTCCCTAACAACTCAATTTGTGCAATATAAAAAATGGTTTTTCCTCATAGCAGTAAATCCTTTTCTTCTCACATTACTAATAATTAACATAGCTTTCCTTTTATGTTATTGGATAGGAGAAACCAACCACCTCTCCTTGGTCCCTGTACTTTATAGGTTTCCTATCTGGTTAGTATTTTTATCTCTTCAGCTTTCCACAAGTTTACTGTTGAAGAAAATTCTTCAGAAGGTCTTCTAGATATTTCACAGTGTTTTCATTTGTTAAGTCTGCCAGAATACAATACCAGAAATGGAATGGTTTTTAAAAAGGAAGTTTATTAAGTTGCAAGTTTACAGTTCTAAGGGCATAGAAATATCCAAACTAAGGCATCCATAGAAAGCTACCTTAACTCCAAAGAACCACAGAAAGTGCCAGTGATGTTCAGGGTTTCTCTCTCAATTGTGATAGCACATAGAGATGTGTGCTAGCTTTCTCTGCTGGCTTCTTCAAACAGCTTCCCCAGGGGTGTTTTCTTTCTGCATCTCCAAAGGCTGTGTGGGTGCTGAAACTTTTTCCAAAATGGTTGCTTCTTAAAGGGTTCTAGTAAGTAACCCCACCTTGAATGGCTGAAGACATATCTCCATGGAAATCACCTAATCAAGAGGTCCCACTCAACAATTGGGTAGGTCACAGCTCCATGGAAAAAACTTAATAAAAAAGATACCACCCAACAATATTGGATACAGATTAAAGGACATGGCTTCTCTGGGGTACAAACAGTTTCAAAGAAGCACACATAGTTTCAGTAATCACTAACATAGTCATATAGGAAAAAGAAAAGGAATATAAAGATCAAAATGGGGTAGGTGTTAATCAATTTAATTGGTTTTAGCCAGAAGAAATTTTCACAAAAGAAATTTAGGTTACAAAGAAGATGACGGAAAAAACTCTAATAAAAGTTATGAAGAGAGTTTAGTCAAATTTTAAAATAGACTCCTAGGAACAATACCAGAAATGTCATAGCAGTGTCAATAGACTTTTGTCTCTTTAATTGTTTGTTGCAATTTATAGAAGTAATAAATTCTTGTTTAAAAAAGGCAAAGAATGAAGAGATGTAAAAAGAATAGATTCAATCTTCCCTTATCAGAGCTGATCTGCTTCTTTAATATAAGAAGAGATTTGGTTCTACTGTTTTGCACATTTGAAATGCACATAAACATATACATCAGATTGCCAAAACTTAAAGAATTCTGGCAACCAGTGTCAGCTATGATGTGGAACACACTTGTACATTGCAGGTATGATGAATGTGCATCACTACAGGGTTGAAAAATCCATGTCATTTATCTGTGCCAGATCCGAAATTCTAATTATTCACAGGTACATTGTGAACATGGAAATACAATTCACTGTAAATGTTCAAATTATTTTGTAACTCTTAGTAAGCAAAATAGCTTTCTTACTGATATTTTCCTGTTGATTTCCATTCCTAAGCTTGTCAATTGCTGAAATTATCTTCTAGAGATTAAACCACAGATGTTCTAGAAGCCATTATGAAGTAAAAAATAAATATTTAGGGAGTACAAAATACCAGTGTAGGTGAGAGAATATATGTTAGACTTGCTAGTTCATCAGAAATAGTCGTTCACTGGTGAAGGATTTGCCCTGTGATTATGACCTGATTTCTAAAGAATTAAAGCCTTCACAAACTCTCACTAGTTAAATGAAATGAGCACTTCTATGGAAATATATCTGTGATGATCCATCTATCTTAATCCATTCAAAAAATATTTTGTAGACTGATTGGTCCATAGAAGGTAAAAGAGCAGAAACATATACTTTGGGGCTATAACTTATTACTTTGTGGTCCACTGTTTGAGTCTATCAGACATGATGGAGTAAAGGGGAAAAAAATACATTACAGTCAGAGAGTGGATCACTCAAACATTAAAATTCTGTCCTAGAGATTTCTAAAAATGGCTGAGTCTTATGTGGATTTATTTCTCTCTACCATTTTCTTCTAATTTATTTATGATTCTTTGAAGTCAGCAAATGTTTCCTCTCAGGGGAGGAGTAGTTCATGGATATGAATTGTGTTTTGCAGTTCTTTAACAGTAATGTAGCAGTAGCATGAAAGAATTCCATCCTCTCCCCCAGTACCTTCTTTGTTTCTTACTGCCTTTTGGGATTACTTTCCCTGAGATAGAAAGAAGAACCAAGAGATGAGAGGATGGGGGTAGGGGATTGTTTCTTTTCCAGAGACCAAGTATCAGGCTTTCCTATTTTCAGTTTTTCTGGATTGATCATGCTTTTGGGTGACAGAGCAGTAACAAGTTCTTTTATGAAGTATTAATTTTTTAAGTAGTCAGTTACCAGTATAGTGACTGTTGTTAAATGCTAACCATGACCAGGTGAAAATAGTCACTGAAGCCTTATATTCTTTCCTTCCCTTAGTGAAAGTTTCCAGCCTTGAAGAGTTTTCTATATCTTCCATATTTATTTGATATTAATTAATTTGTTCATGTATTCATTAAATAATTATTGAGCCCCTTCTCCATATAGGCATTGTGCTTTTTAAAGGCTGAATATACAGTGATAAACAGGATTCCATCCTCCTCTAAAGGGGTTTCAGACTAGAGTCTGTAGAATGTCTGTCTGCTTTTCTCTTTCTCAACCCTCTCTTTGCTGTATGTTTGTTTTTTTAATTTGTTTGTTTGCCTTGCCTCCCTGACATCCCATGACCATGACCAATAGTACATGGGAAGGCCCTATACTTTATTGCCTTCAGATCTAAAGTTCTCTTCCACCTTGAAAACTGTCAAAGAGGAAGATCCGTCAGCCAACCAGACTCTCAGAGAGAGTCTTTATTGCCAGATAGTGCCTTTAGGGGTCAAGGATCTGGTCCTCGGATTTCTAATCGCAGAAATTCAATAATTCACCCATACTTAATCAAGCACAGATTGCCTGATCATGCAGTTTGAACTCAGAAAACACTGATTTTTAAATCGAAATACTAATTTCCTGATTTATTTTTGGAAGATACAGCTGACATCTAATCGTAATTCATTTGTTCTCTTCTTTCTCTCCTGGTTGGAAGGTTCATAAATCAGAAAGTTGTCCATTGAGCATAAAATTAAAGTTACCTGGATATGTATATATAGAACAGCCTTATTAGACTGAACTTACTAATGAATTGCCGTCTTTCTTTCAGTGTTATCATTACCACACCTCCCTCATGTCCCTCAAAGAATTCCCCTTCCCAGTTCCTAAGAAAAGGACCTAGGAGCCTTGGAACTTTAGAGAAATTCCATACTACCTTTGATATAACATTGCAGAGGCTGATATAGCATCGATAATAAGATGGAATATTGTTTTGTTGTTCTCAAAATCCAATTTGCTGTGTCACATTCTATAAAATCCATGAGTTACTTGCTATATGAGACTAATCCACCATTCAAACCTGGACTCAGCATCAATTAAGTAGGGTTAACCTGATTTCCCTTTATGTATATTTGTAGGTGTGGTTCTTATGATTCATTGGTTCATAAAGGAGATGGCATGGAATTGAAACACATTCACAGATACAAACTGGACCGCATGTTCATACTCTCACCTAAGACTCCACTCCAGGAAAATCCTGATTCTTCTTCAGGGACCAGCTTAAACCTCAGTTCCTTTCATGAAGTCTTAGCCACATCCACCCCGTTTCCAGACAGAGTGAATTAGTCTCCTCGCTCTAATCTCACAGAACTTTTCACACTGTTGTTTCTGCCTCTGTCACCTTGTATATGATAAATGTACTAGTTGTCAAGTTTGAATCAAGATTTTCTCATGCATCTTATGAATCTTTATTATTCCTAGTCCCTAACAAGAGTATGGCATGTAATAGATGCTCATTAAGTTTCTTCTTTGAATTCAAAAGAATTCAGGTCTTTTAATACAGGGATCATTGAGTCAAATCCACCCTCTGACTTGTTTATGTAAATAAAGTCTTAATGGAACACAGCTACTCACATTTAGTTATATTCTGTCCACTTTCATGCCACAATGCAGAGCTGAGTAGTTTTAACAGACCATATGACCCACAAGCCTAAAATTTTTACTATCTGGCCATTTACTGAAAAAGTTTGCCAACTCCTGATCTAGAATTATATTTCCTTCCACTTAACATTGCTAAATACCCTCTGAAAATGTCTTAGTCATTGACTGCCACTTAACTAGTTTTTTTAAGTAACATACCATTACTTTCGGTCAATGAAGTTACTACGTAGATAATTAAATTGCAGCTACATTTGATTACAATCCCCAAGATAATACTCTGGTTACTTTAATTGGTGTTGGGTGTTTTCTAAGTCGCCTTAAGACTATATTCACAAACTATCATTGTGTTTTGAGATAGAAAGAGACCCATTATAAATTGATAAATAATAAATATCTAATTGCATTTCAGTTAAAATTAGAAAAAGTAAAAATTATTATTTCTAGAGGTTTGTAAAACAGATTTTTTGGCAGTAGAAGGCATGAAAATATTTTCCTTATGTCTGCTCTTTGGGCAGCCTAATACATTTTGGTCTTTAGACCTACATAGCAATGGCCTTTATGTGTTACAATTAAGTAGAGTATATTAATCACTCTCAGCTTTCTACTCACCATTACTAGAGATTATTACTCCAAGTTTATGTGTGGCTATAGCACATTGGCTGACATACAGCATGCCTTCAAAAATATTTATTGAGGGCAGGCTGTGGTGGCTCAGTGGCAGAGTTCTTGCCTGCCATGCTGAAGACCTGGGTTCGGTTCCTGGTTCCTGCCCATGTTTAAAAAAAAAAAGAGGTAGTTGAGAGTCTATTGCAATGAAATTTAGGAGAATGAAGTCTAAGGAAAGGCTTTAAGATTTAATGAACAGGAGATTATTAATTATCTATGAAAATGAAAACCAGATTGCCCAGGCTTAAAGCTGAAGCAACCAATCTGGTGACCCAGAATTCTATTTGTTAATAACGGTGTAGAATTGGAAAGATTTTATGCTAATGAGGAGTTCTGATATGCATTAAAAATGTATTTGATGGATTTTAAATGGGGAATTTTAAATGGGGAATAAGTTATTACTTAATCTTATCTCTTCAGCCCAAAGGCTTCCCAAAGGAAGCATTCATTTAGGTCTTCCTTAGAACACACTTCAGTAATTGTGTGAGATAATGATGTGAAGTTTCCATGCAACAGGCTCTGTGGTTTGCAAATCAGGTTTTTAGTCTCAAGATTTCCAAATAACTATAATGCTAATAGGTTACGGAGTGAGTCCAGGTACATCATCTCAGTGGTCCTCTTAACTACCATTTGTTAAAAGTTCTCCCAGCTGTCTTTTATTCAGGAAATAATTAGACAGACCCTTTTTAACTTTATGCAGTCCTGGCCATTAAGAGTTGCATTAGGACTGATCTGGAATCAATCTTTTTTCTTCAGCTTCTATTAAGAAAATCACAATCCTGCTTTTTCTTTAAATGCCCATTGGTAAAATCACCTTGTAAGGTATTTATGCCATGTTTGTGGATTTTTTTGTGTGTATGTGTTACATCTGTGGCTATTTAATTCAGTCACCCGAAGAGTAATGATGCAAATATACATAATAAATGTTTGAGACTAGAAGTAGATTTTGACATGACCATATTTCTGACTCTTGGATTTTACTATGCATATGTCAAAAAATTGATATTGTAATCTGAGCATCATTAACTAAAAATATGAAAATCCTATTGCTTCTGGAGTCTTTTTCAGTGTCCTATGTTTCTTTAGAGCTTTGGCTCTAGACTCCTAAAGGAGAACAGTGTGAGCATTTTGTATCTTTTAAGGATGTTTGTGTATTTGTACTTAAAACTTTCTCCTAAAATAAACAAAATCAAAGGCAAAGTTAATCTGCAGGATTAATTGAACACTTTCTTAGGACCATTTTGTTTTCCAGAAAGTTCCTGCAATTTTTTAAAATTTCGAAAAGAAAGAGGCAGGTAGATGACAACAAATTATTAGGGCGGCGTCATTTTACACACAAAATACACAAAAATGCCCATTAAATTTAAAGCATCAATGTTGTTGATCATCTCAGGTGATTGGATATGCTATAACAAAAAACTAGCAGTGTCCTTTGCTTAATAGTTCAGTTATGGCCTTAGGAGCTATCTACCTTGAATGAGATTTAATAAGTGCCACTAGTGGAATCTAGTTCCTATTTTGATGTTGAACTCTGTTTGCACAGTCTCCCTTCTAACTGGTTTTTGGCATCTCTTCAAGTGTCCCCACCCCTCAGCAGCTGCTTACTCTTTAGGGTGCCAGCATAACTTAAAGAGGCAAAGATCAGTCTACTCCAAACACTTGAGGAGATTTTGTCATCTTCTATATGATGGGAAGCCAGCCAAACTTCTGAGAGGGGCCTTTCACTAGATACAAATGTTTTTTAGCTGAGCACCTGCTTAAGAAGTCTCTCCATGTTCTGCCCTCTTCTGTCCCAGGCTGGCCACATGCCATTAATCAAAGTAGTCTGGAAGGAAAAGCTTCTATTCTCATTTTCTTCCTAAATCTCTCAGACTTTCAGGAGTGATATTCTGGACTTTGAAGATGTGGGGAAAGTGGGCTGGGTTCCTGTCAGAGGCATCAAAACCCAGAGACGAGAAAGGCATGGAGGACAGAGCCCAAGCATTCAAAGCAGAGAGAGCCAGAGAAGGAACAGAAAGAAAGCCATTTTGGTCCCTGCTTTGAATACAAGAGATGATTTCATAGCATTTATTCTTGCTTATTTTGTTCATTCTGGTATGTTTGAAGCAAAAACTTTTTGTAGCAAATAAAAACCTCTGTCCAACAGGACATCTGCTGGCTTAATGAGTGTTCTTCAACATAGCTATGTTTCCTGCATCTTATATAAAGGCACCCATTATTTTCTTTTACAGTTAGGAACTTACACAAACCCCTTAGATTCAGAGATGCACTGATTTTTTTGTTCATGACAAAGAAAAAGTAGTAATTGGTCTTTTCACATATGTATGTACCCTAGATGGTGCCACAGGTCCCAAATCACTAAGATCATCCAGTTTATTGGTGGTACAAGGAGGAAAAATTAAGCAGAAGTTTGTGGATCTGGGGTAAGCACTTTATGATATAAAAAGCAAGCCCTCTTTAAAAGAACAATTAACAGACAAAATTTCAACTTCCCCTTTCTGACTGTATGCTGTCATTATAGGACACCTTTGCGAAAAAATTCCAGCAAGGAAAAGAAATGGAAAGAAAAAGATAAAGAAGCCAATAGGTTTTCTCCAGGTAGCAGGTATGGATGGGTGATTAATAGTACACACTTATTTTTATACCTAAACTATGTGGACCCCTTCCATGTTAATCAAAATCTATGGTTAGTACCTTTGAGCTGAAGTGATATACTTAAAGTTGAAAGAAAAATTGGAAAACTCCCTTCTCCTTATAGCCCACATTGGGCCTTGAGCATATCCATTGGTCCTTAACTACAGAATTGTGGTCACATTTAATAGCTTCAATAAATACTTACCTAAGTATGCCATATCTATGTGATACTTTAGACATATTTCAGAATTTTTACCTGGCTTTAAATAATGCTTTGTGCCTTATCTTTTTGTTAAATCTAAAAGGCTCATTTTGCGTCTAAGTACTGTGTTGGCTTACAAGCTGTCCTTTCCACATGTATATAAGAATGACCACTGTCTGTTGCTGGTCTTGGCCATTTAATTGATTTTGCAAGCACTATGATGATGGTTGCTGTACATTAAAGACTTTCCTAGAGAAGTGAAATTTGTACAGCATGTTGTCAAATTTTCTCAATTTTATTCTGAGGTTACATAATTTTTAAACTTAAATCTGTTAGGGAGATAGTAAAGCGTAGGCTCTGGAATTCAGCTGCTCAGTTTGGATTATAAACTCTCCAGTTTACTGCCTTTATTAATTTTGGACTAGTTATTTAACCTACTGTGCCTCTTTTTTCTCATATATAAAATGAAGACAATAATAGTATATCCCTCATATCACTATGAGTATTAAATGAGTTTTCATATAAAAGATTTAAAATGGTACCTGACATAAAGGAAATATTTAAAAATAATAATAAAGATAATTTGTTATTATTATCATTATTTGCTAGTTACAAAGCATGTGTGTGTGTGTCACTTCATTTGATCCTTACAATAATATTGGGAAGATGAAGTTCTTTATTGTTGAAGAACTTAACCACCAGAATTTAATTGATTTGTCCAGGGCTATGCAGCAGGCAATTAATTTAGAAAGCACTGACTTTTGCCTTCTGACTAGATCTCTTTCCAACACAGCATGTCACCTCTAGTTATTTATGCATCCAATGACCTTTAAATTTCTGTATGAAGTTTGGGATTCATCTCTATATCGTAAAATAAGAAGCAGACAAAATGTTAAGGAAAGAAGATGATAAAATTATTTGGGACACAGTTATCCAGTTTATAGGTTGCCCCATGCTGTTTCCTTTTCTCCTTTTTCTCTTTGCTATCATACCTCTTGATGAGGAAATTGTATCTTCAACCCTAGGATTGCAGGAGAAGGGGTTAGGAGGCAAGAAGAGAGAATTCCCAAATTATTTTTATTAGTCTGTTGTACAATGGAAAAGGGGTAGAAAACTCTTTTGATATTGAGGACAGTAAATAGTCTCAGAAGAAATAATGGCAAATTAGAGATCATATGCAAGTCAAAGGCCTTTTAAATTTGTGTGGCTTGGGAGTAAAAATTATACAACTGTCTACTTTGCACCTTAAAATTTAGAATACACAACTATCAAATATGCTCAGAAAAAAAGAAAACAGCCATTTTAAGGAAGAGGGAGATGCAATAATGTACAATGGAAGAGAAATTTGGATGCTTCTGACATGGTACTGTACTTTTTTTGGTACCTGGGTTTCTGAGGAAGTCAAGAATATCTTCTACTTACCCCTTAGAAGATCTGTTCTAAAAGGCTTGTTAATCACAGGTGAGAAATGTTTGACTGAATTTCAGTTGTCATAATCACCTCCTCCTATAAATTCTAGGTGAAAATCAAACAAGTCTCAATTCTGATGGTGAGTTCTCACCTTATTATAGGCAAAATCATAGGTGTCAGTGTGGGCTGACATGAGCACAAAACTTTACCACATCTTGTGCCAACTTTTGAACTAGCAGCTGGGCTTCTGGCTAGTTACCTAGACAGCTTTATATATTTTAAATATTAAGTCTGGAGTCCCTCTGTTTCAGTATTCACAAAGTGCAGCATTTCCCATATATCAATGCTGTAAATTAGTTTTTGATTAGAATAAGAAATTTATAGTTATTTCATAATTGAAATAGGATTTTGGCAAGACTGAACGAATTCATGACATTGAAATAGTAGTAGAACAAGGGAAAAATAGGAACATTTTTCTAAAATCATTTTTTGAGTTATCAGAGTAATTGGTTAACACTAATCAAATCTAATGATAACTTCTTTTCTCCTATTAGACTGATAATGGGGCCAGCACATTGTAAAGCATATTCCAGTAAGAACAGATTACTGCCCAGTAGGGGCTTAATGCAGTTGAGCTGGTTTCACAGAGTCCCTGAAGGCAGGTAGGTCATAAGTACCCCATCTCCAAGGTCATGCTGCAATTGTGGAGAAGAACACAAAATAATTCCTTACCCCAGGAAGATTTCCTGGAAATAGGAAGGTTATGATTCATGTTTGAGTTCGTTATCTTACCTCTTAGGCTTTTCATCCAATTCTTACTAGGTTGTTAAAATCTGATGAGGTCATTCAGTCATTTATTGCCTGAGGCTATTCAACTTTAAAGAGCCAAGACATTTGTTAAGTTTGGTCTTGGTTTCAGTTTGTTCTTCAAAGAGTAAAGAGTTTACATTCCAATTTAGACAGGCAGGGTAGCAGTGACAAATGCAGTAAACATTTAATTTCCAAAGCTTGTTCATCCCTTAAATTACACACCAAATAATAAAATAAAAGACTATCCTAATTTCTAGAATAAGCAAGTAGCCACCTATGTCAGTAGAGCATGTATTTTGGAGCTATGTAGGAAGAGCTCCTGGTTTAGTCACCGAATGGAAAGCCCTGTAGGTAGATATGTGCTTCGAGGACACTGATGGGTGGTGTAAAGCAAAATGCTGTGAGGCGAGATGTCTCTCCTTTGTGGAAGTGAATTTTCACTTCATTATTTTCCATAAAAGTATGAGTAGTAGAAAGAATGCTGAGCTGGAATACAAGGTATTAGTCATGGCTTTGGCATAGTTTAGTCTAAGAATTCCTTGGACTTTGGTTTCCTAAAATAAGAAGGTTAGACTAAGACTGCATGGTCTCTATCTTCTCACTCGTCTGTATGTGCATAGTACAGTACCAAGGCCCCTAGTCAGATGTGGCTATTGAGCTCTTGAAGTGTTGCTTGTCTATATTGAGATGTGCTATAGGAGAAAATGAATGCTAAATTTCGAAGACTTAGAATGAAAAAGAAAAGAATCTCAATATAATTGTGTGATATTGATTACACGTTGAAATGATAATATTTCAGATATTTGGGGTTGAATAAAATATATTTTTAAAGTTATTTCACTTCTTTTTTGTAGCCTTTACTGTAACTACTAAAAAATTTAAATTTGCACATGTGGTTCACGGTATATTTCTATTGGACTGTGTTTATCTGTGTGATTATGAAAACAAAAACCCTCTTTGGATTTCTGATTTATTATTCAGTTAGTCCTTAAGTCAATGTACATTCATTTGTTCTTTTATTTATCTCCATTCCTCTTTTTTCCAAAAATAATTTGTTTATATATGAAAGTTCCTATAGTACAACTTATAATTTTTTTTTGAAAAAGTAAATTGGACAGGGAGAAAATAAATCGAAAAGTAAATAATGTTGGTACTTAAAATACACCTTCAAAAATATCTTCATAGTAAGTGTAACAGTGGCCCCCAGTGAGAGCCAGTCTGTAGAGTGGAACTGCTTGGTTCAAATCCTAGCACTGCCACTTGTTGTCTGGGACAAATTACTTAATATCTCTATGCCTCAGTTTCATCATCTGTAAAATGGAGGCATATACATACCTCATGGGGTTTTGGGAAGGATTACAAGAGTCACATTTAAGCATGTTGTAAGTTCTAAGAATATAAAATGTTATTATTATCATTATTAATATTTCAAAACAATTCTCACAGGAGGTGTTCTAGTTTGCTAGCTGCCAGAATGCAATATACCAGAAACGGAATGGCTTTTAAAAAGGGGAATTTAATGAGTTGCTAGTTTACAGTTCTAAGGCTGAGAAAATGTCCCAATTAAAACAAGTCTAAAGAAATATCCAATCAAAGGCATCTAGGGAAAGATACCTTGGTTCAAGAAGGCCGATGAAGTTCAGGGTTTCTCTCTCAAGTGAGAAGGCACATGGCGAACACAGTCAGGGCTTCTCTCTCAGCTGGAAGGGCACATGGTGAACACGGCATCATCTGCTAGCTTTCTCTCCTGGCTTCCTATTTCATGAAGTTCCCCAGGAGGTGTCTTCCTTCTTCATCTCCAAAGGTCGCTGGCTGGTGGACTCTCTGCTTTGTAGTGTTGCTCTCTCTGAATCTCTCTGAATCTCTCATTCTCCAAAATGTTTCCTCTTTTATAGGACTTCAGAAACTAATCAAAACCCACTCAAATGGGTGGAGATATGTCATCCCATAATCCAGTTTAACAACCATTCTTAACTAAATCACATCAACCAGGGAGATGATCTCATTACAGTTTCAAATATACAGTATTGAATAGGGATTATTCTACCTTTAAGAAATGGGATTTATATTAAAACATGGCTTTTCTTAGGGGGCATACTTCCTTTCAAACCAGCACAGGAGGGATGTAAAACAAAATTTTCTCCATACATATTTTGCTAACAGTCTTTTCCAAGGATGACTTTTTGTAACATCATGAAGAATGAATGAACTGTATGGATTTACAGTTCAGGCAATCCTTCATTGATGTATTATCCCATGTGAGTCTCACAATAATCTTTGGGAATGAGCAAGAATTTACTATGAGCAAGGTGTTACACCGTTATATAAATTTGAAATATATAATATTTCAAAATGCTGTATTATATTTGAAATGAGATGTGAGAAGGCTGAAATTCATTGTACATATGGGACAGAAATTGCTTAGCAATGGAGTTCTGTTCAGGCAGTTTTAGTTGAAAAGAAATCTTTGTTGTTATGACAGCAATAGCTATCAAATAATGCGCATTCCATCAAATATCATTTGGACTTTGTTCCAAAATGCACATAAAACAGTGCCCATTCCTAACTGGCTCCTGATAATTACTTTTTTCTTAACTACAAGATAAATACAAATATGAAAGTACCTGCCTTAAAGAAAAAAATCTGTTCTCAGACTGTGTTCCTCAAATGCCTCTGAATAAATACTAAACAATAAACATAAACCTTTATATTTTCACAGTTTTCAAAGTACTTCACATATATTATATTTAATTCTTAATAACAGCATATGAGATATGTGAAATCATCCGCAGTTTGCACATGAGAAAATTAATGCTGAGAGAAAGGCGAGAGCCATATACTCAGGAGGTGATAGACCCTGCACCTCCAACTAGGATATTAGGACTTGAGGTATGCATATGTAAATGCACTAAGATTAAAATGAAACCCAATAGAATAGGTATTCTATCTAAAGAATTATGAGTCCTGAAATATCCACATCATTTAAATATATCTTTCTCTAAAGTCTCAGACCCTTGGGAACATGAGTT
Organism: Tamandua tetradactyla; assembly: GCF_023851605.1. Lineage (NCBI taxonomy): Eukaryota > Metazoa > Chordata > Mammalia > Pilosa > Myrmecophagidae > Tamandua > Tamandua tetradactyla. Next base: position 120,622,669 of record NC_135327.1, on the reverse strand, counting down.
CAAAGGCGAATGGAAAAGAAAGCTGGTTATGAGCTAATGTCACTAGATATTTGAGGCCCTGAGAAGTCACCCGGATCAATTGAATGCTGTACTGACTAACCTAATATCAATTCTTAAAATACCGAGCCCCTTCCTGATTTTAACACAGCCACATGACATTGATTAATGTTATTTACTAAATTTTTTATTTTTACTAAAAATTTGCTATATCAAATAGCACTTTGAAAATGTTGGTCATTATTTTAGAATCCACATAGATGCAAAAAAGATAGGTATTTAGGATTGATATTCTAGTTAAAATGCATACTTTTTACTCTGTTGTGTAGAACAATTTCTCAAACTGTTACTTCAGGCTATTCAGAGTCCTTTCAGAATTCATTCAGTCTTAATAGCTGCCTTTCATTGTCTAACACACCCGTTCTTTTCATAAAACAGGGTCTTCAGAGGCAAGCTGGAAAACCGGAAACCCAAACCATCCTCCACAGCTCAGACTTCCCTTCTCTTGCCTTGCATGCCTTTCTCATGGTTTAATGAAAACAGAAAAGGATCCTATTCCTTCAGGAACCTGCCTGCACCTACAAGTCCCCTTCAGCCTTCTCCTGAGACTCTAATTTCAGATAAAAAGGGGTCCAAGGTAGAAAACACATGGATTAAAAAAGCAAACAAGAAAAACCCAAACCTCTCCTCCTCTTCAGTCTTTGGAAGGCATTCTCAACCTATGTGTATACTCTGGATCTGAGAAACGTTTCAATGTGATAACACTGCAATAAACAATGCATGGTATTTGTTGTGTGAGAGAAAAGAAACCCTCATTTAATCATCACCTTCTTTAATACTGCTCCATTCTAGATTACACGTTACTCTTTGATTTGCCTGTCTTTTCACATAATGCTATTTAATCTCAGTTTGACAGTTAAGTCATGCTGGGAAAGATACATTTGAATCATGGAACAATATGATAGATTTGTTTACCACATATTCCACTTTAAAATACATTACAAAACTATTTCACTGTGCTCTTCAAGATTCACTGGAAAGCAAATAAATTTGGGACTGAATATGTGTTCAGTAGCTCTAAATGAAACTCTTTAAAACAAACCTGTGCTTGACGTAGCACCTTACTTATTTCTTCTTTTAATATCACCCAGTTAGCTGAATAACTGTTGTAGTTCTATCACCAGAGTTCTTTATCTCTAGCAGAATTAGGAATTATATGCATGGATGTTACTTGTTTTCAAACGCATGAAGATTATTTCCAGCATGACACTGCAAATCTTATCTAACCTTTTATTGAAACACGTAAGATAGCTAACTCTCACATGTTTTTCGATTTCTTTATCTGTGTTTACCTTTCTTTCTCAAACAGAAATGTGTGATAAATATCGCTTGACTTGCTTTTCTTGAGGTCAACAGTTTAAATGGTTCTGACTTGGTTTTGGGGTTGTGTCTCTGTGGACAATGTCAAATGGTAATGCTCTGTGTTAAATGCCCTTCTGCTTAAATGTACTACCTGCCCAGCTCTGTGTGCTCTGATTCAGGCTCCCTTTCTGAGGTTTAGCAAACCTTGGAGTTTGTTTGTTTGATATAGTATTCTTGACAACCAAATAAACTCAATACAAGGGAACCTAATTGAAAACTGAAGGTCCAGTTCCTAAGGAAGGAAATGGAATACGAAACAAGATGGTGTTAGTCAAGTGCTTGGAGTTCCTGGGAAGCCAACCATTCTAGAATTATTAGCAAAATTAATTTTGACAACAACAGTAGACCACTTTGCTTTGAAATATTTTCAGTATCGGATCTGAGACATCTAAATGCTATTTGAATAATTCTACCATTATCTTGCATATTGGATTTGGTTTTAAATGATTTCCCAGGTGTAGCTAACTATTCAATTGTTCATGTATTTAGTTTCAGTAGTCACTGAACATTTTTAATGACATTCTGAGGAAGTTTTATTTAGTACCCTTCCTGCTCCCTGTGATTGTTTGGAAGCATGTATCTGTTCTGCAGCCTTTTTGGTACTTGGCAGAAACTGTAGGAAAGTTATATTTTAGCATGTAACAACTGGTGTATTATCATACTGTGACCTCCCCCCCCCCCACCCCAGAATTCGTCATTTTGAAGGATACATCCAGGAGAGGATCTGCCATTTCTCACAGTATTTATCACAGCCAACAACCAGCGATCTTTCCCAGGGGGTACTATAGCTACCTTTCTAATACGGATTGCCATCTGTTCCTAATAACTCAGCCTCTCCACACCATCTTGTATTTTTACTTATACTGTTACTCATCATAATTAGGGCCAAAGGAGATAGGTGTGTTAATATTAGTCCTCTGAACAGTTGCAGAGGACAATGAATTCTGTACCCTTGGAGAGAGATTGAAGAATCATTTATCTCAAACATCTCTCCTTTTATCAGCTGGAAAGTGCCCAGAATTCCCTTTTGGCCATGAAAGAGGCATTATTCTCAACCACTGTTTGATTGAAGGTCACCACCAAACCAAACATGAATTCCTTATAATATTGCTTAAAAAGAACCTTTTTCAGAATTTGCAAGCACACTTTTGTCTGGTTTACTCATTATGCTTGCTTAACACCAAGCTTTATTTATTTTCACAGAATTTTACCTTCAATGATGACTTCAGTCCCAGCAGTACCAGTTCAGCAGACCTGAGTGGCCTAGGAGCAGAACCCAAAATACCAGGGCTTTCTCAGTCCTTAGCACTATCATCAGATGAGGTATTTCATGCATCTCTGAGAGTGCTGCTTTCTTAAATCATACATTTTACGCATGAACTATCACTTGGAAAATATTTTTAGGATAGATTTTGCATATAAATCATCAGGAACATGATTTTATATTTAGTATGAAATCATCATGATTTCCCTTCCTTTCTCTCAACATGAAAGCAAGGTGTTGTTTCCAAGTCTCTTTAAGCTCTCCAGGAAACTCCTTTACACACATACACACACAAACACACACACACACACCCCTCCTCCACAGCCTTTCTCTGATTTATATGGCATGAATCTACACCGAGATATGGCAGGGAGGAAACTGAGCACTAGAGAGCAAAGATGGGGAACAACCCAGAAACCACTTGGGTATTTAAAAATTATCCATTCCCTTTCTCTCTTCACCTACCCCACCATCACCACTACTCCAAGGTTCTAAGAGTCCCTCTTAACAGGGTGTTGCCCCCTAATTGAGAATCACTGCAGTATAAGGCACAGTTCCCATAGAAGAGGGTGTTGAACGAGTTGCTACACAGTACAGTGTGGAAATATAGGTGCAGGCAGAAACTTTCAGCAAATATCTGCTTTATTACTTATACAGCACAAAAGGTCCAAAAGAGCAGGGAAAGAGAGCCTATCTGGTTAGTCTCCCAGAGAGGCCAACTGCTCTGATCAAGGTTGGTAGATGGCAGCTCCACACACCCCACTTCCTGTTGGAGAGGAGAAACCCTCTGCTGTTTGAGTGTTGATTATTTATCCACCTCTGGGGGAGAGGGCCTTGAAACTGGGAGTTCCCACCCTGTTAAGGTCGGGCCTTCTGAATGAAAACAGATGGAAACATCTGCACTCAATAGAAAAAGGGGGGAGGGTCTATAAGGGCTGGGAGATGGCCAACTGAGTGGGTGTCTGTAACTTTCCTAACAGGGAAAACAGGTTGAGAACCACTTATTTAAAAATAGTTGGGCTCAAAAATAGCATTGCCAAGAATTATCAGCAGAAAAATGTGTACAGGAGAGGCAAAAATTTCATTTGTGGTTGACTTAGTGCCCCAAGAGATAAGTAGAAGAAAGAAACTGTATTTTTGGTGGGGCTGGGGGCGGGGGAGGGGGATGTAAAAATACTATAAACATTAAAGGTATATATTTCCACTCTAAATAATCTTATTTATTATTTATAACATGATTTTTGTTTGGGAAAACTGTTTTTTTTCCTCTTAAACATTTCTGCCCGTATTCTTCAGGCTTGGTGCAAGTTTAGTTTTATTAAAAATTTGTACTGGATATGCTATGCCTTCTATTTCTGTAACACTTTTCTTTTTGATTCTTTTGTTGCTCCCTCACTCAGAGCCTGGATATGATAGATGACGAGGTGAGCTATCAGTGGGCTGTGTGTGGTGGCTTATGGGATGCTGTTTCTCTCCATTTCTTTCTTTGTAGAGAATATAAAAAACAAACAATACAAGGAAACTTTCCTCTGTGGTAGAGAATTTTCTTGTGTTAAATAGCTTCACTCCCTGCCCTTGTCTATATCTTAGTTTAAAACACTTTATTGAGTCAAGGGGTTCTGCAGATTCCATCTCCAGAGTTCTCAACTTGGCTCCCATCACCATTACCTTGACACAGTCCATTCTGTTTCATCTCCGTTGCCTTCATCTTGGTCTACCTCATCTCCTTTTCTATATCCACTTCGTAGGTCAAGGAGATGACTCCTGTCTCTCCTCCAAGACTTGCCATTGCCTTTATCTCCTCTCAGCTTAGCAGTAGGAACCAAACTGCCCCTTTACACTATGAAAAGCAGTATTCTGCTGTGCACAGAGCCTGCGCTTTGGAATATAAATACTAAATGTCGAGCCCTACCACTTTGCATAATCTTGGACAGATCTTGTACACTTTCTGAACCTTAGTTTCCTCATCTATCAAAAGTAGTTATGAATATTTCCTGCCCTACCTTTCTCATAGGTTTGCTTTGCTGCTCAAATGAAATAATGGATGTGAAATTCCCCCTAAGAATGCTTGGGGGTGTAATGCTCTCCTTTCCAAGTGGAAGACACCTCAATATTTTATAAATGTATAAATAGCCCTAATGTCTTATTGGAGGACAAATTCAGAGTGTTGCATTGCATACAGAGAAGATTTAATAAATATTTGTTTTCTATATCTGATAATCTTTCCAAAGTATTTTAATGTGAAAGCTTGCAACATCAGAGCATATCCTCAATGTTACATTTCCTACATTAATGATGCTTTATTTGGGGGAATTTCTTACTTTCAAATACCTAAAAACAAATTTACTTATTTTAGCTATGAGTTTGTATGTATATACGTGTATACACACACACACATAAAGAACTTTTAGCTTATTATTTTGTGATTTAAAAATAAAGGTGGCTCTGGTGGTGCAACTGTGGCTCAGTGGCAGAATCCTCACCTGCCATGCTGGAGATCTGGGTTCGATTCCCAGAGCCTGCCCATGCAAAAAAAAATATATATATATTCTATGTAATTATGGGTGGTGCAGTGGTAGCTTAGTGGCAGAATTCTTGCCTGTCATGCCAGAGACCCAGGTTTGATTTCCAGTGCCTGCCCATGCCAAAAAAAGAAAGGTGGCTCTAGTAGGCAAGGAATTCCTTTTTTAGCCTAACATGCCATGCTGAGCCATAGCATTTTGGTCCTTTAACATCACTGCGTAACATTCCTATCTCAGATCCTTGATGATGGACAGTCTCCCAAACACAGTCAGTGTCAGAATCGGGCCGTTCATGAATGGAGTGTGCAGCAGGTTTCTCACTGGTTAATGAGCCTAAGTCTGGAGAAGTATGTGTCTGAATTCAGTGCCCAAAACATCACTGGAGAGCAACTCCTGCAGTTGGATGGCAATAAACTTAAGGTAAAGAACTATATGTCTGTGTGAGCACCTAAAATGTTTTCATTAAATAAGAGCATTCTGCATATCTGAGAGAGAATTCTCACCAGCAGTCAACAGAAAGTTGAATTGTTTTTGAGTAATAAATGAAGTTTTGGAAATCCCATCAGAGGTTCTAAATCAGATAGGAGGCTGCTGATTGGGTAAGCCAGGGACCCATTGCTTCCACCTAGCAACACAAGGTCCAGGATTAAGTCCACTTATTTTACATGTAGTATTAGTTTTAATAATGGCCAGTGTGAACCTTTACATCACATCAGAGTTAAGACCCAGGTCCATGAATTCTCCTTTCTTTATTCATTTCTCTTCTACCCCTATACTTCCCTGCTCACCACCCCAGAAGTCTCCCCAGAACTTTCTTCCCATCCCTTCCTTCACACTCTCATCTCCACTCATCAAGTCCATCTCTCTTGAAAGGCTGAGGTGGCACCCACCCATGTAGAAAAAGGGCAAAAGTTACTTAGAGCCAACCTCCTCCTTCCTCAACCCCTGCTGGGCTGACAGGCAAGTGAGTATCTCCTGAGAGTCGTGAAAAGGTTAGAGATCAATCAATAGCCTGAGAATATGAAGGTCCCCATTGACAAGGCTGTCCCTGTTGGGAAGATGGATGCATCCGACTTGATTCTTAAGGTCATGAAACATTTAAAGTATGTAACCAGCCTCCCTTATTTTACATTCCAAGCTCATCTAGCAACCTCCTCATTGTAATAAAGCTTCCTTTATAGGTCTGACTGCAGGGAGAGAATGGCTAGTCTTGCTGACATAAACATTCTGGCCTCAAGGACATTTTAGGTACTCCCTGTAAATGAATACATTGGCAGAAAAGAAGCCATTTCAGTTCTTCTGGCCATCTTAGTCTTCTGTGGCAGCAGGTACCCACTCATACCCCTTGGAAATATTGACAAGTGTAGCAAATCTTTTGTCTGTAAATGTCTACAGCCCAAATGTTGGAGAAGCAGTATTGTGCCCTTTTTCCATTCATTTGCTCATTAATTGCCTAATTGAAAAGAATTTATTAAATGAGGTTTAGGGTATACTATGCTAAGGATTTCAAAGAACAAAAAGACAAATAAAGCACCCACTTCCCATGTAGACTTTTAGCAAGTGTAATCAGCTCTTCCTCAGTTCTTACCCCTTCTACCTATGTTTAAATTAGTTTCTGAGTTTGAACACAGTGTGATGTCAACCTTCTTATAAGCAAAAGGGACATTGGTTTTTCACGTTCAGTTTGTATATATGTGTCTCTTTAGGCTCTTGGAATCACATCCTCCCAGGACCGAGCAGTTGTCAAAAAAAAACTCAAGGAAATGAAGCTGTCTTTAGAGAAAGCTCGGAAGGCTCAAGAGAAAATGGAGAAACAAAGAGAAAAGCTTAGGAAGAAGGAACAAGAGCAAATGCAAAGGAAATCCAAAAAGACAGAAAAGATGACCTCAGATGTTACAGAGGGTCCTGGTGAGCAGTAACACAAACACACACACACACACACACACACACACACATACACACACACATCATCCTTGCAGGGGGGGAAGGGGGGAGGTTCCGAGAGAAGTTCCCACTTTTTCCTGCCCTGCTCTGCTCCAGAGAATGAAAAAGAAACTTAGGACAAGGGCAGTGCTGCTCTAGGCCTATTGAGGAACTGTGTACCAAACAACTGCATTTTCTGCAATAATAGAGTACACCCTTAATTTTAATCTTCAGAAATAATCCCAAGCCACCTTTGGTTAATTAACAACCAGGGATCTCATTTGTGAGAGGTGCAAAGTAGCTGTGTTTCTCTCTTCTCTCATTTACCAACATTCTGTGTTGTGATGGGTGTGTTGTATCACTTGGAGAACAAATATGACCCTGCCAGACAAGACCATGATCCCCTAGGGCTGTTAAGGGAGCACCGTGAATATTCCATATGAGATTCTGAAACCTGGTAATTACACAGTTCTGTATGGTGGAAAGTATCACTCTGCCCTGAGATCTATCATCAGTACTTACTTCTAGAGCTGAAGAATCTGCTTGAATGAGTGAGAAAGGTTTCCCCTCATATCCGTGTCTGGACAGTGAGACAACCCCACCCTGGAAATGTGGTGTTTTGCCACACGAACTGTTCTGCTTTGCTGGACATCAGAAAGAGAGAAAAGAATTGTCGTTGTTTATCAATCCCAGAAGGAAGTAAAAGCCTTAAAAATATGGATGTGGGTATTACCTTGGGGTTCCAAGGGTAAAATGTATCCTCCAGTTAAAGCTGAACAAAGAGAAAATCAGACATTAATGCAGCCATTGGGTATTGAGATCTGTTGGGTATCGTGTTCCTGCTGCATGTTCAGTATGTCAGTGGTACTGACACCACGACTAGCCCCCATGCCCCACTCCCAACAAATTCTATAAAGGAAATTGGTTTTTAAAGAAATCAACATTTTTAGGTTTCCTCTCCTGGGAAACATTCTGGCTGGTCTTCAGCCTGGCAATGACAAATCAGGAGCTCATTACATGTATCCTGATCAGGATTTCCTTAATGGGCTCAGTTAGTGTTTTAGCAAATGTACCTTCAAGAAACATAAAAAAAAAAAAAAAGAAAACAGAGAAAATTTAGATTTGAGTAACATTCAACCAGAGAACCAATTTTTTGAGCACGCAGAATGTTCCTTTAAAGGAGAGCTGTCAGTTACAATTTTGTTTCGAATGGTTTTTCTAAACCATTATCTTCTGTACTTTAGAATTTCTACTTCTCAGTTCAAGTTTGTTTAAGGTAGTACATAAGATACAGTGTGGCAGTGGAGGAAGTTATATTTATTTTAAAGCCAGTATTAAGGATTTCAGTATTTTACAAAACTTAGTCAAATGCAGGAGACTGGGATAGAAGGAGGAAAAAATAAACTTGTCTTGAGAAATTTTAAAAGATGGGTTTTTGTTTTTTATTCTCATATACCTGGTTCTCTTTGATACATTGGCTCTAAAAATGAAGTCATCCATTAACCTTTCCAAGGGACAAGTTTCAAAATAAGACTTGAGGCTGTACGAATTCTTGGACACGTAACTTCTTTTTTGACTAAATAGGGGTTTCTGCTCTGTTCCCAGCACTGCAGATACCTTCCACTGCATGTAACATATTCACAGAGCTTGAAGATTTCAGATGACAGATAATTTTAGGGAGCTTTTACCTATATAGCCTCTTTACACATTTTAAAAATTGTAATTTTTTTTTTTGGCTTGCTGAATATCTGAGTTCTTGAATTGTCTCAACTAGAAATTTATAATCCTATCCTTTCTCCAAGGCCTGTTTTCTTTTCAGTGCCAGAGTAACAAAGTTAAGTTTCAATCCTTTTGTCACAAGGTACAGATTATGCATTCAGTGCTCAGAAACACTGAGGTAAAGTATTATTGAGTTTTACAATTCTCAAAGTCCCAAAGTATGTTTTCCTCTATATCTTTATTTGGGGTATACAATGAAACTGCCATCTGGATACTCTGTTAATATCTTGAGATGCCTGGTGCTTTGCTATTTATTAATACCAGAAGAAACAAGGAACCACTATTAATGAACCACAAGATGTGGCAAGGCTTTTCTAATACTTAAAGACTAACTTAGTCAGAAATCTGGTAATATTAGTGCTTGCTATTGTAAATTTTTATCATTTTTTGCTTATCTTTGGAAAAAGTGACCTGGATCACACTGGAAATTTCATTGTGCTCATTTCAAGAGTGGAAATAGAAATTGGGATTATCTTAAGTTATGTTTACTCTTTGCTAATATTTGAAAATGGATGTATATGCTAGAAATCTCTATAGGTCTCTGTCTCTGCACATAATTTATAATCTATTATATTGCATTTTCTTAAATGTTTAGAAGGGTTGTTCTGCATTATAATGTTATTTTTACATTTCTAATGTTTAAATCAGTGTCCAACTGACATTGTTGTAAATCAGTTCTTTTTTCTCAAATCACTTAGTTTATAACTATTTTTATTTTTAACATTAAATTATAGTAATTTTAGATCTTAATGAGTTATTTTAACATTGTTGCATAAAATTGCTGAATTTGTAAAGGGCATTTGATTTGATTGTCCAGCAAAGGCTAAGTTGTAAACTGCTTGATAGAAGGATATGAAAAAAAGTGAAGGACCTCAGATCTCGTGAACATTTTCTTTGCCTGTTATTGCTTTTATTGAATTTAATGCATGAGGTTCCTTTGTCTTGCACATCACCGCCTTTAATGCTAGAAGTTTTTATCCTCCATCAGTTCAACACTGAATTCATGAATCTTTTTAGTTTTTTTTTTAATTGTCAGAAAATGAATAAAAAGGGTGTATCTGGTTATCATGAACTATATTCCCTAAAGGGCAGCTCGGTATGACATTAAAAACAGCCAAAAGTCTTTCTGAGTTAGGTAATGCTTTGGTTTGGGGAGTAGGGGAGGAGATGTGTGGGGATCAAAACAGAGAACATTGTAGGAGCTAAATATCTGAGTCAGGATTTGCCATTAAGAGACTTTAGTTTAACAACAGGTTATTTGGCTTAAGACCCCTCTCCCTTAAAGTAACTTACAGTTTATGTAGTACTTTTCTTATTGCTTTTTGCCACCTGAAGTTCACTTCAGATGATAGGTTAAGTCAGAAACCTAATTTTGCCCTTTTTTTTATCGCACTGATGAAGTCCACTTTTTGTTTTATAACAATAAAGTGTTATTTAGCTGAACTTGACACTGATTCCCCATTGCCAATATTGCATAAACATTTTTAACTTACAACAGTTCCTGATAGCAGTATGATAGGTGCTAGTGCCAAATCAATTTTCATCAGAAGTGAAATGGGATCATCTGTAGTGTTACTCCCTTATTATTGTTGTTGGAAACAAAGGGGCAAAAAGACAAGTGAGGAATCAAATTAACCCTTGCCACTTCCTGTGATCCTATACTCATCTCTAGCCTGAAATCTAAGATTAGCCCAGGCCCAGGCTAGAACCTGGTCATAGGTTGTTTGATCTAGTACCTCAGCTTTTATGGTTTGTAGCTGACAACAAAGTATTCTCACCTAGGGTTCTTTGTACAATGGCATTTCACCTAAGGTTTTAAGAATGTAAAAAAGACTGTAATGAAGTTTTTCATTTATATGGAAATTCTAACTCATTTATAAGTGTTAAAGGTTCTATAGACTAAGCTTCAAGAAAGGAAACCCAATTTTTAACAATAGTGTTCAAGAAATGCCAATTTTCCCAACAATTCTAAAATGATTTTCTACTTTTGATATGTTGTAGCACTCTCCCCCCACCCCACCCTCTTTTCACTGAGATATTCAAGAAATACTAAATTCCATTTGAATATCTAAGGATATATTTCAATAGAGTTCCAGATCAGGGGCATTTCTCTTCAGTGAAAAGTGGCCTCCAAGGTTCCTATCACCTAGTTAATGCTAAGACCTTAATGCTTTTGAAAAGAAAAGGTAAAATGGAAAAGAAAGTCCAGTCTTTTTATATCTTTTCAAATATACCTTTAATCAAAGATCTAACTGTACAGTATTCTAAAGCTAAGCATTTAAGTGTGAGGGTCAGAAATAAAATGTCCATATATTCTACTAGGTTTTCATTATGATGCGAGGGGGAAAGTTAACTCTCAAAAGAAATCAGTGATGTGAGAAATCTGAATGTGCTTCAGTGCTTCACTCCTGAAAATCAGCCTGGGTATGTAGGCAGGTTTTGTTTGCATCTGTCTTGGATGTTTAAAGTCTCTGGAAATTTGTTCTTGGTCCAGAACACTGGGGACAAAATACCACCAGATAAAACACATTTGAATAACTTGAAGTAACAACTTGGAAGAGGCCCAACAGAGAAGTTAGGGGACCAAAAAAAAGCCTAAAGAATCCATTTCCCCCTGGAAAATGAAACCATCAAGTTTCGTTTACAGTAGACCTTGGGTCCCTGCATGCCTACGTGTGGGTATCTGCGTGGGTATGCTTAGGGGCTGGTTGTTACTTGAAGGCTCCATATATGTGAGCATGTGGAACAAGCTCAGCACAAGACCTGCTTCCAGATCCTCAGTGGAAAAGGAAGATAGCATGATGGCTTCCACACCTTGGCCCTACCCCAATCCCAGAGTTGCTAGAAATTCAAGGAAGAATAAGAGGTAAGGAATAAGAGAGCAACAGACAACTTCTTAATAATGTGCATGCCACTTATTAGGTGTATGGAACTGTGTGTGTGTGACTATATCTCCCACCTTGCTTACACATGCAACACCAACACACACAGCAGTCACATGGCATAAAAAAAGGAGGACTGTCTAAGGAGCTTGAAAAACAGAAATACTGTATATGGAACTTGGTAATGTCAGTTATGACCCAGAGCTGTAATCATAGCCTTATTGCCACTTTCTGTGTTGTGTGTATATTGAACGGCTCATGAGATTTTAAGAGATTTTTTAATGCAAGTATTTCTACTAAATGCACTTATCCTCCCACATGTTTATATATTTTGGTAAAATTGGTTTACTAGATACTTGGTATTTTAGAAAAATAATATTTCCTCAAATATTTGATTTAATGCTTTGATGTCAAGATTGCACATTGCTGAGTTGGAGCTCAGAAGATATTTATGCAGCTTCGGATATTTTCAACTGCAGACTGCAGTTTTCTTGGCTAGAAATTGCACTTCTTGTTATTGTGCATTTGCTCACACTTCTGAAATGCATATTTGTTAGCTGTGATGCCTAAATCACAATTACTGGCTTTTTGATGGCAGCGTTGCCATCACCTGACCATTTATTTACTTCTTATGTCCAGTGATGGCATGGTTAGATTATCAATAAAAATAATGCAAAATGGATGTGAGCATGAGTATGTTGTTGGAAGGTGTATACTCCTCTTTCTTTTAGTGATTTTATTCATATACTCAGGTTTTCTGTTAAGGATTTAATCATTAATTCATGAAAGAACAATTGGCCAAAAATAAATTGCCTTGAAATGTAAGAATTAAGAGGCACTCCAGCTAGATAACACCTCCCAACAACATCAAATTTAGTTAGTGCTTAGAGAAATACTTAAATTATATATGTCTATACTTTCCTTAATGTTATTTAATGTCATAACTACTGCTTTTGAATTTTTTATTGGTGTTGCAATTAAACCACTAGTTTACCTGCTACATATTACTAACAAAATTGGGCAGCTGGGTAAAGAAAAAAGAGGTTGAATTCCATTCCACTGTTAGAAGCTGATTTATTTTCATCTTTCTTTATGTATCACTGAAGGAAAAAGAGTTGTTTGAAAATAATTTTAAGTCCAATGAGTATGAATAGCATGTTATCTGAAACTTTTAATTTGTACATTTTGGTGTCTCATCATTTGCATGGAAGAGATAATAGTGCCATGTCCAAATTGTTTTCTTGTGCTTGGTTAATATGTACTTCTCTGGATTGTTCCATTTCAAATGACATTCCTTACTCTTTGGTTTTCAGAGGCATTCAAAGCAAAATATCACAAAGGTCTTTTGTTTTCTGATCAATTTAAAAATACCCGTGATCAAATTTAATTTGTCAGTGTAAATAAATTTTTTGCCAGTGAGTATTATTGTTGTTAGACAACGAATGCAATAATAAAAAAAGAAATACTGAGATCTATCAATGTAATTTCTTTTTCTTCTTCCATTTTCACCTTCAACTAAAACAAGCCTTCACTGGGTAAACCTGTATTAACTGTCAAAATACATCTATCAATCAAGAGCAAAGTGCACATTTTCCATGGAAATGAAACCAAAAATGAGTTTTAACTCTGATAAAGTGTAAATTGGCAGCTAGAATTACATTTGAAAGCACAATTATGGAACTGGGCATAAAGTTAAAAGAGCAAACCCTCCACCAGAAACTCCCTCAGCCATCTTTATGTCCTCTGTCACTTCATCATCAAAGTTTCCAATACCTTTCAGCCAGAAAAAGGTCTGTGACAAATCCATTAAGCAGTTGGCCTCACACAGTGTAAGGCAGTCTATGAAAGAGAGTCAGGGCCATGCAAAAGCATGGGGCTATTTTTTTAAATTTTATTTCTAAAACCTTAAAACTTTGGATATATCCAATGAGGGGTATTAGTCTCCCACATGCAGGCTATCCTTTATGCAGCTAAAACCTTTAGTAATGCAAAAATTTCTATCTGGGTATCAGTGAGTAAATTAGGCATTTTTCCTTTTCCTTAGAGTGTTTTATGAAATTCCTAACCAAGGGGAAGCATGTATCCTTTGTTGAATGCTCGAGTGTAAAGCTGTGTCAAATTGGATCACTTTCGCTTTTTGGCCAAATGTGCTTATTCTACAAAGAATGAGAGCACAGAGAGTGGTTGTTTTATTGATTATATTATAGAGACCAACTACTGAAATACGTCTTTTGAAAGAAAATATACTGTTTTTTTTTTCCTAAGCACACCACCTTCATTGAGAGTCTTAGAAAATATATATTTCAGAGAAACTAACTCCCTAGGTTATGAACAATACCTGTGAAATAATTGAGCAGTCATAGAGTACATGATTTTATGCTCCACTGAAATAGCAACTGAAAAAATAACTCTAATCCGGATATGAGGAAAGGAATTTTTGATCCAAACAAAATGTTTTCATTTCTTACTTAAAGTAAGTGGTCTCAAACTGCCAGTGGTTTTCAATTTATCACCAAAACATTTTTTCCCCAAATGCCAGATCATCATGGTAAGTGCATGAGAAAAACCTTGCTTCCAAAGTGACTACCTTAACATCCCAAAGAAGGCATGCAGCACTTAGACCACCTTCAAAACAAGCAAACAACCAAATTAATGAAGCTTTGTAACCTATATAACCAGCTTTTGCAAGAAAATGACATCATGTTTTCTTCCTACTCTCGCTCCTCAGATGATAGCCAAAGGTGCTTGACCCTTACTGTTTTCGTGTGTACCTTTCAGTTTGTTATCTCTCAGTGTCCACAAGTTAGACTGGGGAAAAAAAACACCACCATCACTTTTAGCTTTATCTGAGTCGATTATTGACTCCAATGCCTATCCAATCACTGATGTGAACAAACTTCCTCCTTAACTGGGTTGAAGAAATCAATGTGTATAATTTGTGTTCAGGAAATACTGTAATCCCCACCCTGAGGTAAAGGTTACTCCTAATTTTCAGGTTGGAAATTCTTTACAAGAATTGTAAAATTTTACTACACACCATTGCTAGAGGAGAATTGAGTAAGCAAGAGTATGAGGAGAGCTGGGGTAATTAGGTTAATATTTACAGAGAACGCCACATCTAGAAGAGGAAAAGTCTGATGCCTTAGCCAAAGAGGTAAGTATGAAGTTATTAATGATACCTAGTGAGCTGGAGTCACTGAGTGAGTGCTGGAGTTCTGAAGTCACATGAAAGCTTCCTGCTTTTCTCTATTTTCTGAACAAGACACAGTGAGGCAAAAGTTTCAAACATAAGTTCATGTGCTTTGAGGAAACTACTCTTTAGGTCACACTTAAATTATTTAAGAAACAATAATCAACATGACAGGTGTAGCCATTTTATTGAAAAGGATTTTTATTGGGAAATGGGATTTGCAGGTATTCCAAGACTGATTTGAAACTGTCCTTTCAAAGCAGCCTTACATCATATCTACTTTCTATTAAGTAACACTTCCCTCCCTCATGAGGTCTAAATTTAAGATCCACGTTACTGCTCACATGAGATTAATGCAGCCCCTTAGAAAGTGGCCAGGAGTTGAAAGCAATGGGCTCAGTGTCCATGGCACAGATGCCTGTGGAACCGTTAGAGCTCACAGTAAAGAGCTTTTTGGAACACGGTCCCAATCAGCAGTTTCCCTTTGTATACAGAGGCAACTGTACTTCCTTGCAGCATAGTGCCATTTTCTGCATAAACCACTGTTACTTTCGGTTCTTCTGTTAATATGTTCTGGATTCGGAGAACCTGTCAAAGAAATAGCATTAGGTTAATATTTTAAAAAAACAGTTAAGCCATTTCTCCATTAAAAAACAAGACCATTTTTGAGGTAAATCACACTTAGTTCCATAATTACTACAAAGTTAAGACATCTGTTTCCTCCCTTATAAAATGACAGGTTTTGATCAGATGAGCTTTAACAGGTAGCTAGCCGAAAGGCCTGCAATGGGGTAGGCAGGAAATATAATAAGTGGCATATTCCAAATGTAAGATGTCAGGGAGTAGTGGGTACTGTGGTAAACCGGGATGGGCAAGGGGTGGGGGCACCTAATACTCAGTATCAGCCAATCTTTGCATGTTGCAAAGACTGCAGTTTTCTCCCCCTCCCATCAACCCCCTCCCCCAAGAAGCTAGGAATTTGGATTTTGGCTTAAGACTCTGGTTCTTAAATGCTGGCAATCAGAGGAGAATTAAAAAGTATGGCCCCCAAAAAAGAACACATCTCTGCATTGCACCCATCCATTCCTCTAAACTTAAGTCTTAGCCCTAAATATAAGGTCAGTTTCCTTCATTAGCTTGAATCATTTGCCTGTATCATTAGTAATCTGTTAGGTTGACCATTTTGACCTATAAACCTCATAATTACAAATGATTCAAACAAATATAAAGAGCCCTATACTGTGAGGTAGAAGATTTAGATCATATTTTGGATCTTCCATCTACCATTTGTGTTCATCTTTAAAAAAAAAAAAAAAAAGAGAGTGGGACTAGATTATTTCTAAGTTCCCCCAAACTCAAATTTTTTTATTTCAGTCATAGTATAGCCATTAGTATAAATGACAGTGAAAAAAGGATATCTCTATAAGGAGAACACCAAGCATTGAGGACTGTGAAGCCCAGGATCTGGATATTAAAGGGTCAATGGGAGCATTTAAAAAGTGACTTCTTTAAAACAGCTGGGACCAAAGATAGCTGTATTAGGAAAATGCCATAGCATTACCACATAGTCATTACTGGGAAATAGTTGATGGTGCACCTTGGCTTAAGTAAGCCTCTTCTAATAAAACCAAATCACTCTTTAATGGAGCAGTACACTAGATAATGAATTGTTACATTTTCTATCCAGATCAGATCCATCATTAGAAAGGAAATATTTTTTCCAGACAGCAAACCAAGTCTGTGCTACAGCAAATGACCCCAGTTCACCGAATGAGTTAATGAGCAAAAACAAATTAGAATCTCACATCTTGCTCAGTTCTAAACAGTGAACTCTCCACAGCATACATTTCTTCAGTTCTATAAACATAGCATACAGCAACGATAATAGCTAAAACCTACCACTAGGCACAAAGGATTTCCATTCAACATTGTCATAATTAGCATGTAAACATAGAGATAAAATATATCACGGTCCATAATATAATGTGGAAATACACATTCGTTGTTTTATTTTGTTTACCCAAGAAATAGGCTTTAAAAAGAAATACATCTGTTTGGGGGTAAAACTAACCCTTAAAGCAAAGCTTTAAAAATACATAGTAGAAATCAAATACATCAATAATGATATTGTGTACTTGATATAAATAAGTACGATTTGTATATACTGAAAACTCAAAATAGAAAACAAATCATAGTAAAGATTTAAATGCCTATGGCAAAGTGGGTTTCAAATTCTTGTTTGTACTGCTTAAACAGGCTGCTAAATAAAGATTGTGGACACAAACAGAGTTTTTGGATACTATAAGGTAGAATAAAAAGGTCTTTTAAGCCAAACATTTCCAGCACATGATTTATCTTCCCACTCTGCAGGGAAGGTCTAGAGAGAATGGGTAGTTATGTCTTAGGACTGGTCCTTCGCATTAACTTGAGAGATGAGGAAGGACACACAGGAAGGGGGAGTTGAAAAGTAAGGCAAGTAAATTATTAGACCACAGTATTGTGACCCCATTATGTTTTGTAAACTATTATGAATTCCCAAATTGGAGAAACTTAATATTCAAATAAAAATGTGTAGCCCCATGCTATCTAGTGTTGGATACCTCCAGGCCCATTCTCCACTCTGCTCTGATGTCTATGGCAGCTTACTTTGGAGGGCTTCCCTGCCCTTTGGCTTCAAGTTAGTCTCCTCCAGTGAGGAACAGCATCAGTGAAGGGGAGGACTGTGAGGGAGGTGGGGTATTTACTCTCCAGGTTGCTTCCCTTTGGGTGGCCACTGGCTGGCTACATTCCTCATCCAAAGGCCGCACACCTGTCAGGCCACCCTCTCCAAATGGCGCTTTTCCTGTTCCAGCTTCTGGTGCCCATCCCCTCACCCCCTGGCCATTTTTATACTTCCTTAGCCCCTGCCGATTTCCCTCCTTTCTGCCCACACCTTTATATATATAGGCCCTTTATTAAACTCCTTCAAATTAGTAATTTGAGTGTTTATCATCTGTTTCCTGTCTGGACTCTGAAACACTTCCCAAAGTCAAGTTCCTTCTAATTTTTGATTATGTGGATTATCTATTCACTTTCCCTTTTTTTTTTTTTTGCAGAAGTAAGTGAGAGATATGTTTTTCAACTGAAAGACACTAGCTGGGAGTAAGGTGATTCATTTATTGTGATTCATTCATTCATTTTCAAACTAACCTCTGATCCAGGGGGATTCTCTGGGTCGTAGAAGAAGATTTTCATGCCATTGGGATGGCATCCAACCCAAAGGTCCCCTGTCACAGGATCCACAGATATGTTATCCACGAGTGTGTTCAAGTCGAGGGACTTCAAGATTAAAAATGAGGAGAGAACAAAATAAAGTAAAGAAAAATTGAGATGTGATGCAGCAATATGTCAGAGAAACTACCCTGTTATCCTTGGCCACTAACACTGCAGGTAACAGGGATACCAGAATCCCACCCCATTTCCACAGAGCTGAAGGAACCTCTGCCCTTTCATCTACGCTGGTGCTTTGTCAGCTTCCTCGGCAGTTGGGGTAGGGGAAGATAAGGAAAGCTGAGAGAGACTGTTAAAAGTTAGATGAGATCATTTTGGCTTTAACATCTGTGCAGAAAGAAACCTAAAACTAAAAAAAAAAAAAAAAAGTTTTAAGTGCAGCATAAAAAGTTACTTCTAAGATGGCATGTGCAAATGATATTTTTGTAAGCATTCAGAAACAGCCTAGAAAATGTAGCTTCATTTCTGATGAGAACATCAATGGAATGTAGGTTCTTCTTTAATAGCTAATCATCAGCTGTGCAGCCAGAGAAGAAATGATCACCCAGGGTCTAATTTTCACCATACAGTAGAAGGAAAGTTCAGTTTCCTGTTAGTCAACCCCCTGTTCCTCTGCTGTTTATTTTCTAAATGTAAGTTGCAAGCATGTGATGGCTGCACAGATTGCTGTCAAGGCTTTGTACCGGGATCATAAATAATGCCAACGATTCTTAATTCCACCATTCGTCATCTCAGCTGCCTTTTACCAAGAAGAAATTCCATCTATTTGTTTACCCCTAACTCCCAGTTGGAGAAACAATTTCTACCCTGTATTTTATACAGAATCCAGGATACAGCATCTAGAGACCCTGTAATAATCGGTAATGAGTCATCACAAAGACCAGAGCATGTACATGCAGCCACGGCGAGCCACACTGCCCGCCACTTCCCACATGCCCAGGGAAGGAACTAGAGGCTTCCAGCATCCTGGCAGAGCTTCATTCTCAGCTTCCTGCAGAGCCCTCTCTCCTTTTCACCCTGGTAACAGGCCTCCTCCTTTAGGGCTAAGGAGGAGGCCGAGCAGAATCTTGTCAAAATCACCCCCAGGTCCCACAACCCTCAACCCATCACCGTATGAGACACTCCACTCTGATACATTAATTTCTTTCAGTGAGCAACATATTTGTCTCAGAACTCTGCTGTTATCCTTGAAGGGGGTAATTGCACCTATTGGTGATTTCCATGGCAAATGAAAATCTGCCAACATGAGAGTTGGGGGGTGGGGACAGGAGAAGCACAAAATGACCCGGCTCCCACTCATTGAACACCCAACTAGCCTCAACTGAGCGCCCACCAGAAGAGACCCACGTGGGCTTTTGCCTAAAGTGGGAGCCAGACCTGAAATAAGCCTTGGCTTCAATCTTGCCTTATCAGGAGCAGCACTCTCAGCATTATGTGTTAAATATATATTAGATTGGGTATACTCTTATAAGATTCTTTAACTTTCAATTTACAGAAGTACCTATTGTTATAGTCACAGTTTGTTTTTTATTCCCTTCAACCAATACATGTGTGAAATTCCATTTTACTCTGGCTAAAACTCAGCTAGCCCTGCCAATGACTTTTAATGTCAAACATGATGTTACACTTGGCGTTGCTTCGAGGTAATTTTCTCTAAGTGAGGCACATCATGACAGGACCTCAGATATGCTGAGTTGGGAACAGTCATGCAATTTAGAGAAATAGCACTGGAGCCGTGGGCGTTAACAACGGGAGAGAAATGGCTGGTTGGTCTTCAGGGGGAACGGACTGCTTTCAAAAAGCTCCACTTGGCTCTGTGTCTCTTTCCTCTCCTTTGCCCCTTCCCACTCAAAGCTTCAGAGTGATCAGAATCGGTGTGTGGGGGGGGGGGGTAAGGAGGGTGGAGACAGTGAACCCCTGAAGTGTGCCCAGCCCCACCCTGTTCATTGACAAGTGTTTCTGTGTGCTTACTGGGTGTTGGGAACTATTCCAGGAACAAACAGGAAAAAAAAAACAAATAGGAAAAAAAATCTGTCCTCGGGGGTTTACGCCCTAGCAGGGAGTCAGATAATAAAGAGGAAAAATAAATATAGATTATGTTAGTAATAAATGCTAAAGAGAAAAATAACAGGGTAAAAGAGATAGGAAATGCATGTGGTGTGGTGGCGGGGCGGAGTCACAAGCTTACATAAAGTGACCAGAGAAGACCTCATTGAGGTGACATTTTAGTAAATACCAGAGATGAATGAGGTAGCCATGGGGATCTGGGGAGAAGGTCACTGGGAACAGAGTGCTGCCGCCATTGTCCTGAGGCAGAGCCCCCACTGGGCGGGCTCCAGGAGGCAGGAGAGACAGAGGATGGGAGCTCTTGGAGATGGCAGTGGTGGCAGGGAGGTGAGGGGTGGCTGGGGTGGGCCCCTGGGCTTTATAAATATTGTCGTGAGCACTCTGGTATTAAATATGAGTTGAGGCTATTTCTTGGCTTTTCTATCAACATGGAGAAAGAATGGAAAGGAAGGAGGAAGGGAGGGAGGAAAAGAGAAAGGGAGGGAAGGAGGGAAGGAAAGCCTGGAAACACAATGACCAACTTACAACTAACTAGAGCAGAAAGAATCGAAGTTCCACAGAGTAGACTTCCGATGCGCTGCTTCCCACTCTGCAGCGGAGCAAAGCCGAACAACAAATAAACGCGCAATGATGCTGCTGACTCAGCAAAGGAGTGAAAAATTGCTTCTCACCCACTCCAATTAAACAACCCTTTTTTCTTTGCTTTTAATTTCTCAAATCAATTAGAATCTAATTATCACTCTACAAACTTATAATGTTAATACATCTTACCTTCAACAGAGTTAAAGTCCAATTAGCATGCTTTTCATACACATGAATCTTATGAGCCAGGAATTCAGCTATGTAGACATACCTTCAAAGAAGAAAGAGCTACATCAAAGTGCTTGAAGTAATGCAATTCAAAAGGTTACAGCGAAGTGGTAATATCTCTTCCTAGGGAAGAACTTTGCTTAGGGATTGGAAAATGGAACCCATTTCAAAGCACACCAAATTCTGAAAGAACTCAATGAGTTTACAGCTGAGTTCAGCTTCTGAAAAGTTATTTCTAAAGGTGAGAACCTGGTTGTCCCTGATCAGTAGGAAAGCAACTTAGTCCTAACACCAGCTCTCAATATCTGGGAGCAAAATAACATTGTAGGGCTTGTCCTCATTTTTTTTTTTTTTTTTTTCAATATAGTGGCAAGCTGAGTTCTTACCTACCAGCTATAAGAAAACTTTGACAATAAGCCCCTGGTTTCAGGCCCGGGAAACAGTGAGAGAGGATTAGGTCTTTGGCTTGGATCTGAGAGAATCTCCCTACCCTGAGTCTATCCTGGCCCTGTGGATTGTGTATTATGTACAAAGTGCAACAGCACACCCATCACAAACACCTGTAGTTAGTCTAAGCACACAGTGCAGCCCGAGACAAAAAGAGAAACAACTGCTTGGTCATCTGCTGCTTTTCGAAGAACAGAAGATGATATAAATAACTGAAAGCTGTCCATATTATTTTTTCTAAGTATATGTGCCTAACCCTTAAAAGGTGTGGAAGGGTGTAGATTGACGGATATGCAGATTTTATACATATACTAATGCTACTCAGACTGTGGTCTGTGAGGGGTGCACAGGTGGTTCAGTGGTAGAATGCTCACCTTCCTTGTGGGAGATGTGGATTCGATGCCCAGACCATGCATCACCCCACAGAAAAAAATAAATTGGTCTGTGAATTGTTTGTTGCAAAACTACCGTGGGATAATAATGTGAATCAACTACATCACCAAGCAGGTTGCTTAGTTAAGCTGACTTTCTTTTCATAGTAGGACCTGAAGAAGAAAGCAATACCTTAATTTGCATTTTGGTGCAAGCTCCTTATCTTGTCACAGACCAGTACTACTGATACAAATACATACTTGCTATTAATTATACACCAAAAATCTTCCCTCAAGGCAAATCTATTTAGGAATGTAAAGTGTCTATCCCAGTTTCCCCTCATGAAACGTACCTTTTATTCAATAAGAAAATAAAGATAACTTGCCTCTACAAAATAGAAAATTATGATTTGATAAATTTTACCCCTGTTGAAGATATATGATACTTTACATTTTTACTAATTTCATCTTAACAGGACAACATGCTAAAATACATCACATTATTGAGAAAAGTAGTATGTTGCAAAGATATCTAGTGAGAATCAGGGAAATGCATTTCATTTTAAAGTGTTCACATACTTGCCATCAGGTGAAAGATTGATTCCATTAGCAAGATCAAAGCCGTCTGCCACCACTCGAACTTCATTTGGACTGTAGTAAACAACATATGACCATGCTAAACCCAAATATGTCTCCCAAGATCGTAAGTAGGGGTCAGTAACATAGTGGTCATTTGTAGCATAAAAGTGCTCAGGCCCCATAGCGACGATGTCATTCAAACTGCAATTAAAACACAGACAACACATGGCAAACAGGTAAAGTACAGAACATTGCAGGATTATGAATTGGCATCCATTAATGTCTATAACTAAAATCAAGATATGGCACAGAATTAATAGGGGATCATTTCCACCTATACACACCTCAGAGACAATAATTGCTCTAAGAAATCCCAAACAGGTTATTATAGCAATGTAACATAAGTCTCCTTAGTTGTATCCTTAAAACAGTGTTAGAGTTTGTGTGTGTGTGTGTGTGTGTGTGTGTGTGTATAGATGTACTAAATTATGTAGACATTAAATTAGGACAGGAAAATTAATTTGTGCTCATATAGAATCTACTCCAGTCATTCCAAGGCATCATAAGGCAGAGGAAAAAACAATACTGGCATCTGCAGACTTGAATTTTAGTTAAAGCTCTGCTACTATTAGCTGTGTGACTGAGGGAAAATCATATCACATGCTTGGACTCAGTTTTCTTATCTATAGTAGGGAGATGATGGACTGGTCCATCCTTCAGCCTTAAGAGATCACTTTCAGCCATGAAGTTTCAAGATTCTAAACTGAGTAAAATGTCCATGAACAAGAGTACTCAGAAATAGGATGCTATGATGCTTTTTTTTTTCTTATTTTGGTTCTCTGTTACTGAAAATACAAGATACATGAGTCTATTTTTCTGATTTAATAGGTACAGCACCAAATACATAAGTAAGTCATTCTTTGCTGATTGAGGTGATGGAAGTTCCTAGGGGGCATTATCTAGGAGAGAATTTTCTTGGCTCTATTGTGGATAGGGTAATAGCCAAAAAACATCAGCTCTTATACAGGTCTGGGCTCTTGGACAAATTACATAAACTTACAGAGCCTCCGTTTTCTCATCTGTAAAAAGAGGTCAAATGATTTTCTCAAAGTCATAAAGCTCGTTATTAGAAAATTAAGGGTTAGAATCTTTAGTTTGTGGAGTTGCAGTGGGAATTGCAATGAGACAACGCCTGTTGTGTGTTTTTCAGGGAGCCTGGCACCCACTAAATCCTTAATCAGTGGTAACCACTATTCTCCATGAACAAAAAGGTCTAGGAATTTAGGATTAGTTGCTACAAGCTCTAGACATAAACATGGAAGCTGTTTTTTCTGTCTTTTCTGAAAGTAAATTTCAGAAACTAGCATGCTTTGCTGTTATCTGCTGTTTTTCATAAAAAGAAGGCATGTGGAATGGTTTAGATGAATAGTTTTGAAATCTGATGGACTCTAATTTGAATCCTGATGCTGCTTGCTAAATTCTACAAGGCCTCAGCACATCCCTAAGTTCTGAACCACTTCTCTGCACCTCCGTGTCCTCTCTGTTCCTTGCAAAGTTGGGACAAGAATAAAATAAAATACTGAGTGTATAAGACCTTGGCATCATGCCTGGCCTATAGTAACTGATCAGTAATGACCACTGTTTTATTCTTAATAATAAAATGCTTAAATTATAATATATTTAATTAAATGAATAGGAATGATATAAACAACAATCACATTGGAGACAGAAAATTCACCTGGCTAATCCCTGGTTGAGAGAGTTGAATTCTGGTTAGTTGTGGTGCAGTCATGGTTATTTTCATTCTGGTTTTATACTGCCATAGATCAGTATTTTTGCAACTGGGCCAGAAAAAATATACACTAACCCTGGGAAACTGAACAAACCTGAGATTTACAGGGTTAAGTGATGAAATAAAAAAAAAGGGTTTTCACCATATCGTAGTGACTCCGAGCAAGCTCCAGATTTCAAGCTACCAGGGCTAAAATCCCAGCTGTCACATGATAGTCAAATGATGTGATGGCACTCTGTGTGAATGAATGTTTTGCCATT
This sequence comes from Tamandua tetradactyla, assembly GCF_023851605.1. Taxonomy (NCBI): domain Eukaryota; kingdom Metazoa; phylum Chordata; class Mammalia; order Pilosa; family Myrmecophagidae; genus Tamandua; species Tamandua tetradactyla. The sequence goes on along the minus strand of NC_135327.1, from coordinate 120,598,094 downwards.
GACCAAATAAAGGGCAGTGGTGGGAAGAATTAAATCATCAGAAGGAACTTGCTAATGTAGGGACAGAGCATGCAAAAGAACACACATCAGTACGGCTCTATGTATTCAGGTATCACAGTGGCAACTGATTTTCATCAAAACAATATCAACTGTCATATAACATTATTTGAATTATATTGATTTTAGAATTTCCCTTGAAAATAATGTATTGTTTTGTAGCAATATAAGAGAACTAAGAAATTAGCTTGGTTTTGTATTTGTACATGTTTAAATAACACATTGAAAAGGGCTAAGTTCTAAAGGCAATGTGGTACCCTGGATGGAAACATGAAACAGAATAAGGACAGCAGTGAAAAAACTGGTAGAATCTGAATAAACTCTGTAGTTTAGTTAATAGTTAACTGATGTTAATTTCTTAGTTTTGATAAACATTTATAAACATAGTTACATAAAATGGCAACAAAAGGGGCAGCTGGGTGACATGTATAGGGGAACTGTCTTTTATACTATATTCACAACTTTTCTGTACATTTAAATTATTTCCAAATAAGTTAAAAATAAAAGAGAGAGAGAGAGAGAGAGAGAAAGGCAATGAATACATTATCAATTGACTGTGAATACAGAGATACAAAGTTGGGCTTCAAGTAAATGCTTTTTAAAATGCAGATGGCTAGTTCTGACATAATTTTAAATACTACAATTTTTTTACTCTAATTAAATTTATGCTTCTATCAGAAAAAGAAAAATCCCAGCTCTACCTTTTACTAGTTGTGTCACCTGGGACAAATTAGCACATTCTCTAAACCTTAATTTTTTTCTAAACCTAAAATGAGCAATAAAACCTAATTCAGAAGACGTTTATAAAATGTCAGTGAAATAATGTTTTAATTTCTTGGTGCAATACCTTACTTACCGTTAAATCTCATTCACTTATTATTATTAGTCATTATTATTATTAGCCGAGCTTCTTCATGTAACATATGTCATTGTATGCTGTAACATACTGTGCACATTTTTCAGATATCTTGTGGCCTCATTCTCTCTCCAAACCATATTTTTTGCATAAATGTTTGAAGAAACTCTCCCACCAAAATGTGTTCTCTGAACTTTTACTCAGTGTAGGGGGACAGACTAAGACCTGGGCTGTAGTTCTTACTCAACCACTAATTAGGTGATTGACCTTCATCCAGTAACTCACTTTCTCTCCATTTCAGTTTCTTCCTCACCAAAATCACCAGAAAAGGAGAGAAAAGAACATGGTAGCACTGAGCACATAGTATATGCCAGGCACTTGGCTAGGTACCTGCATGTTAATAAAAACTGTTTAAAAAAATCTGGGTTTACTAAGTTGGTCTAAAACTGTGCATCAATTCTTCAAAGAGAGGTTGGAATTCTAGAAAAACTCATAATGAGAAGGAGGCAAAATTGTTTGGAAGACGAGGTTCAGATAGTTGTCCTAAATCCATCACTCATAAACCAAGTCCTCATAGGCAAGCAAGGAAGATGACTTGGGGTGGATTGGCTGGGATTGGGGACCCTTGGGTATTTCTCATTATCAAGCTAAGTGTTACTGCAGATTTAGTATTACACAGATGATGTGCAGAGGCAGGACATGCAAATTTTGGGTGTACCAGATTTCACATCTCCTCTTGGATATGTGTTTCTAATAAACAGAAATACTTCAGACAATTATTTTCCAAAAATAAAAATAAATTAATAAATCAAAATGCTCAAGATGTGGAATTCATCTATGAAGTTGGCTTAGTCTGAAAATACTAAATCTGGTTTGGGAGAAGAGCAGAGGTAAAAGCTCATAGAAATCTTGAGGTCAGCAGCCAGCAGCCAGCCTTGCCTGGGAAATAAGCGAGGAAATAAGCGAGGACTTTGTGCTGAGTCCTCAAAGTGTTCTGCAGAAGAACATTTGGAGGTGTTTGTGATCATCAGAAAGTAGAGTTGAACAGCCATAACCCTTCTGACCAAAAAGAAAAGTTAAAGTGGATTAGCCAACCCTTGGTGTTAAAGAAAAATAGAAATATGACGCATCTCAGGACTGTACTTGTTCAGAAGTTTGTGTCTGATGGTTTTCAGGTGCAAAAGTGATTTTTCTTCTTCTTGAAATTTAAACAACTCCACCGTGGACTTAAAATCTGGATGGTTCACCACCAGCAGGTATACAGTATTATCTGAGAGGAAATTAAAAACAAAAACCGAAACATTAACTGAGCTCTCAGCTGTCAGCCCTGTCTCCAAAAAGCAATTTCAACCCACCTCCAGCTAGTACTTAAGATGTCAGGCAGATGGAATATTTTCATCTCTTTGTAGAGAGACGCATTTGTGATCACTCCAAGAAAAGTGGCTAAAGGAAGAACCAGTGACAGTCTCTGAAAACTCAAAACTCCATGGGAGGGGGTGGGGTGGTAAAGGTGGGGGGAGGGCAGGGTAAATATTCAACTTAAAAATGAGCAGCACCAAAACTAAAACTCCAAAGTTCTTATTAAGCTTTCTATTTCAAGATGGTACAGTGAGATGCAGAGTTGAAATGAAAGGGATAAAAGACGAGGGAACTTTCAGTATGAGAAGGCCTGGTCAGGCAGAACACATTTACTGCAAGAAGGAAGGCTTTAGAAGATGATCAATGCCACAGAGGAACACATGAGAGATAAAGGGAAGTGGTTTCCATGAGTCCTTCAGTCTCTGGGAATTAAGGAGAAGTCAAGGTGTGGTCGGAATTGGCCCAGGAAGTTAGATTATATAGTCTTTGCCTTAAGAAGCACTAAATCCTTGGAAACCTTTGACAGGATTGAATTGGTGTTTGTGGGAACAGGGTTGAACAGATAAGCCAACTAGGAGGTTCTTCATTAATCCATTCAGCAGACAAGTGTATTACATATTTTAATTGAAGTTAAGTGTTACAAAGAAAAAATGAAGCAGGATAAAGAGATGGAGAATAATGGAGTGATTTCTTCAGGGAAGTCCTCTCTGATGATGTAGCATTTGAGCAGAGACCTGAATGAAAAAAGAGAGCATTCCTTCCAGACTGAGTGCAGAGAGAGTGCAAAGGCCCTAAGCCAGGACCTTCCTTAGCACATTCACTTAATAATGAGAAGGCAAGGGTGACTGGAGTGGAGTGAACAAAAAGAGTGGGAGGAGATAAAGCCACAGAGTCAACCCAGGTTTCAGGGTTAGGACGTAGGGCTTACTCACTGTGGGACTTTCAGCCAAAGCATGACATGACCTGAGGCTACAGCACTAATCCAGGCATGTGGAGAGAAGGGACTCCACAAGAAAGGACAGAAAAGAAATGGGAAAAAAATGGAAAGAATCAAAAGACTGCTAACCACTGAGAGATGAGGAAGTCAGAAATCAAACATAAATGAGGATTAAAACCTGCATGAATATTTTGTGCAGCAGATTGTACCACTAGGAATTTATCCTAAGAAAATACTCACAGAAGATATACATACATACATATATATACACACAAATGTTTATTTTGACATTGTGTGCAATAAGCCAGAAGTTGGAAACAACCCAAACCAGCAGATGAACTGCATTATGGTTACTCCCAACAGCTGAATCCTGAACAGCTATTGCAAAGTAGTTCTAAATGCACTGTCATCGAAAGAGGTCCATGACGTAGTATTTAATGTTTTCACTTTAAAAATTGGGTGCCTTACAAATCTTTAATATTTTAGCACTCTCAAGCACTTAAGTGGTTATAACAATACATTTAATTAACACAGGAGGTAAGTTTAAAACCCAGAATAAGAACATTATTCATGATATGCTTTGATTGGGTAAACCGAAATAGTCATTCATTGCAATGTGATTTTTTTCAGTGTGGTTTTATTTTAAATGAACATTAAATATTGTTACCTGCATCTGTGAAAGTGCTAATTCCATGAGGGTTAAATGAAGATAAATCTAATGTACTTCCAGTCATCTTCAATTCCAACACTGTTTGGTCTTTTTTATTCAGGTCCATCAGAAGTATTTTTCCAGGCTTATCGGGTTCAAAGCTCTTTATTCCAGGATATTTTAATCCCTTATGAAAAATGGAAGAGAGTGAACAGGCACAGACAAACACTTCAAGTGCTAAGGAAGCTGCTGGACGGACTTAGGTTCATATTATTCGCTCCAAGTCTCAGAGCTGGCTGTGGCCCAAACAGGGAACTTCTTGGCTGCCTTACATGATAGGCCCACAGGGGGCTCAAGAGGCCACATGCCCCGCTGGCCGCTCCACTCTGCCCACAAGCACAGACCCCTGCATCATTTGGGGCACAGCCACGTGTATACCACTCTTCCGCTTCCCATCTGTGAGAAAGACCAAAAATGGAAGAGCAAATGGTGGCTCTGGGTATCTCGATGGGTGCTAGGTTGGAGTTCTCTGTATGGGCTGTACATTATTTTTGCAGCTGTCCTGAGTTTGAAGGTATTTCAGAGTAAAAACTTTAAGAAATAAAAGGAAGAACAGGCCAAAAGGACAATTGCTAATGGCTTTTAATAATATAAGCGAGGAATACAGAGACAATATTGAGCATGGGCTTGTTTTGTGGGTATTGGTTTTCTCTAGGATTTTTTTTTAAAAACTTTCATCTTAGTAACATATATACAAAGGTTTAAGGGAAGGTCACTGGGCCCGGGAAACTCCTTCTTGCTTAGCCTAAAACAACGAAGCTGTTATTTGCTTTTTTTGATTGAGATCCCACAGAAGACTCTGCTTGAAATATGCAAATATTTATTGAATACACCAGTTAAGTGCTTCCACAAATATAATGTTAAATGGGAAACCAGTCTTAAACTCTGTGAGCTCACAAACAACTTGCTATAATGGAACATAAAGTAATATATGAGTTCCATGCACACACAGAAATACTAATATACATGGAATTATATACACACAATCATAATGCTAATGGTAAATGCATATGGTTTGTCTGTTGAACGATGTGACTCTTCCTTTCATTTGAAAGAAGACACCTTTATATAGAAAGCCTAAATGAAAGTCTTAGGCTGCTAGACCTAGAAAATGTTCTAGAGCCCAATAAGGGAAAGTTACCACTCACAGAGCTAAAGAAAGCCAGTCCATTAGGTAGTATCTCCAAGTCTTCAGAACCAGTTTCTGCCAGAAAAGAGAATAGGTAGGACAGATTGTTTCAGACCATCTCAGAAAGCATCAGCAATCCCTTTTCCTTGTCATCACCCCTAACTCAAAAATGGAACTACATATTTAGCTCTTCTTTGGTACATTCATAATAATTCATTTTTCATTTATATATTCACACTGATAATGTGATTATATGAAAATTAAAAGCTTTGATATAATTAATAAGTGTAATTAAATTTTCACTTAATGAATTTTGTTTTAAATTGATAGATGGAACATTTTGTTCCAAATCTGAGGCCTCTCATAATCAATTAATAGAAACTCACAAAAGCTATAATTATTTTAAAAAAGCTCACTGTTTTTTAAAGGTACAGAGTAAACTACAAATATATGTTTTAACCTAATAATTTTGAATCAGTAAAACCCTTGGAAGGGTTGAAAACCATATTGGGAATATAAGCAAATTCCAAATGCTTGAGATCAAATAGGGACACATTTCACATGACCAAGAAATATGAACTTACTATTCATTAAAAATACCAGTTAACTATCAATATCTTCAAGTCAGCTATATTTTAAGTACATATTTTTAAAATTTCAATTACTCTAGAGACAAATGAAGCATTGGTTTTTTATTTATATTTTTAGGAATATTTGTTTGTCAAACACCCAATGATATCCAATATAAATATCATATCTGTTCTCTAGAAAAAAATGCACCATAAGATACCTGGCCATGTTTAACAGTGCTGAGAATCTCTTCTGGTCTAGCCTTTCCAAGTATTCTCTCAACCTTAGACAATCGAATGAACAATTATAGAAAAACAAAACAAAACAAAAAAGCCTAACAAAAACATGGAGGTCAGGCAGGTTGCCCTGAAATAACAAAACGGATTGGTTGACACTAGTTGGGGAGTTGAGCCCTGTGACAGGTGCTGTTTGTCTACCAGCTGCTGTCCCCCTGCCCTCTGTCCTTGATGACAGAGCCTACTTTCACACGGAGACAGAATAATTGTTTTCCCAGCTTCCTTTGCAGCTAGGGCACCAGCCTGTCACCCAGCTCAGACTAATGAGATCTGAGGGGAAATCTGCAGAGAGCTTCTGGGAAAAAGTTTCTCCCTGATATCGAAAGAGAGATGCATAGAAGCCTCTCATGGCAATTATACAGACTTTTAAAATTTTACCCTTTGCTCCTTGCTCTGTTTCTCTCTTCTTTCCTTCCTTTCATTCCTCTGGCATCTTCTCAGGTTATATCACCAAAAAATCAAGCATTGTTCTGACTATTGTTTTTGTTAACTTGACCAAACAAAAAGAAAACAAATGAAAGTAATAGGTTGTTGAAACCAATGTTAAATAATTTGGTATTTAGACTTAACTAATGAGTTAATAAAATGCTCATGGTTCAAAGCTTTATTTTTGAACAAAATTAGACAGATGTATTAATCAAATAAATGGTAAGATAATATGACAAGTACAAATGAGACACACCCTCCTCTCACGCACATACCTATTCCTTTAATTAAATTACAGTTAGGAAGTTCCACAGGTTCCACTTCTCGGAAAGCCATAAATCGCGCTCTGAGAGGAAAAAAAGGAGTGAGACACACATAAAACTATTCAAAAGTTGGGGTCGTTTCAGAGTGAACAGCTCATAAAGTTCTCCTTAACTCTTTTGCCTAGGTTTTAAGCCCAGGGTTCCTGGTTTCTGGCCCTTGGACAGTTTTACCAGGCAAGGCCAGAGAGAGATTTTGGAGGGCCTTCACTTAGTATTTACTTAGCAAGGATGGCTAGATATGCAGAAGAGACAGACACCATGCGTTCAAGGACTCTGAACCCTTTGGCAGGAGCAGGAATGGTTTCATCAGTTACGAAAGGCGGCCTGTGTGGAAATTTGGACTAAATAACAACATGGTTCCAAGTTAGTTCATGAAAGTCTCAGGGCTGCTGACAGATCGGCCTCCTGCCCTTCTGCTTTTGGGGGCTCCACAGCCTGACCTGGGTGGGTTGGGGTCTCCCCTCAGGTGTGGTATCTGAAAAATGGAAGTGTACTCAAAGGTTTTATAACTTCAGACAATCATACCCAAGGCCAACATATAAAAAGGTATTTCACACACACACATGTACAGTTTATTAAATATGAGCATATAAACATCATGAGGAACATGTGAGTGAAAGACGAAGGAAAAAAAGAAAAGATGTGAAAAGTAAGTACCCAGCAGGCCCCCTGATCACAGCAAAGATACTGATGAATCATTTAAAAGAGATGGATCATAAACCTAGCACAGCCAAGAGATTTAAGCAGTAGACATTTATTGAGAACTAATGATTCAATATAATCACAGTGAGTAGCAAAAATTACCCAAGAATCCCTGGAAACCTTGTTTGGCTAAAGATAAGACCGGATGATAAATTCTTAACTTGCCTTACTGATAATTTAAACTCACAGGAGGGAGATGGGTTAGAGGTGAACTGACATTCTGGATAAAATTCTTACCAACATGGTACAAAGTAATAGGAATTTGAAGGCAATTTGTTCTTCATTCATTCAGAAGAAACTTGTAGTGTGTTCCTACTGTATACCATGCCATTGACCACCAACTCCACCTTTAAGAGGGTCTGATCTGAGAGGCCCAGATTGGAGTCCAGTTATATGCTTTGTAAAAGCACACAGCTCAGCCTGACATACAACCAGGAAACATCTTATCGAGGGTTTTATTAGCTCCAGATGTTTCAGTTCTGAGTGATGAGACTCCAGGTCTGAGATATGTCCCTACCTCTAAACTCTGTCCAGAAAGCTTACAATGTCTACTGTGAACTGATCTTTCCAAATACATGCTAGCTCTTGAGAAAAAAAAGTGAAGGTCTTTGTCCATTCAGAGATCCATTCACGGGCAGGCCACAGTAACTCAGCAGGCAAGAATGCTTGCCTGCCATGCCAGAGGACCCGGGTTCGACTCCTGGTGCCTGCCCATGTAAAAGAAAAAAAAAAAGAAATCCATTCTGGAAGTTTCTTTGGGCCATCCTCACCTTCTTAAGACTATTTTCTGACAATATACACTCCTTACTCATTCAATATTCCCTTATCAGGGCTTACTCTGTGCTAAGCCCTGTGCAATGGCTGTCACATGTACTTTCTCATTTAATCTCCTTAGTAACCTCTGAAGCAAGGATTAATACTTTTCCTATTTAGGGAAACAGGGAAATAGATAAGAACGCTGAAGCACACAGAAGTTAAGTGCCAAGTGCCTATGGTCACTTAATTAAAACTTTTGAAATTAGGTGTCATGATTTCAACACATCAAGTTGGTGTTTGAAATTAGGTGTCATGATTTCAAGGACTCTTTTCTCTATACCCCGTCATGCCTCTTTTCATCTGCTCATGCTTCGCCCTCTACCTAGAATACCCTTTACCTCCTTATCCACAGGGAAAACTTCTACCTATGCTGTTCTGTGGCTCCTCCAGATCATCTGTGGGTAGGATTATAACTCCTTCATCTATGCTCATGGGCCTTCACATATCTATCTGCCAAGTCTCTTAACCATGTTGTTTTATAGTTACCAGTTCTTTTCTTGTGGAGAAGATAGTTTTGATTGCATTGATAGGAGAGATTGAAGGGTCAATAGTTATCAGCCTAGGGTTTCATTGAAGATTATCATAATACATATTCACATATCACTCCTTCAATTTCATAGGTGGATTTTTTTTCTTTTTTCTTTTTTTTTTTTTTGCATGGGCAGGCACCGGGAACCAAACCCAGGTCTCTGGCATGGGAGGTGAGAATTCTGCCTGCTGAGCCACTGTGGCCCACCCCATGGGTGGATTTCTGAGATTGCATGTAGCAAAAGAAAAATATATATATAGCTACCTGTCATGGTCAACTTCATGTGTCAACTTGGCCAAGTGGTGATACCTGTTTGTCTGGTTGGGCAAGTGCTGGCCTGTCTGTTGTGATGAGGACATTCCACAGAATTAAATCATGATCACGTCAGCTGCATCCACAGCTGATTCCATTTGTAATCAGCCAAGGGGAGTGTCTTCTGCAATGAGTGATGCTTAATCTAATCACTAGAAACCTTTTAAGGAGGATTCAGAAGAGACAGGCTCTTCTTCCTGCTTCAGCTGGTGAGCCTCTCCTGTGGAGTTTGTCCAGACCCTCCATTGGAATCGTCGGTTCACAGTCTGCCCTGTGGATTTGGACTCTGCATTTCCATGGTCACATGAGACACTTTTATAAGTTTTATATTTGCGAGTGTTTCCTGTTGATTCTGTTTCTCTAGAGAACCCTAATTAATATACTACCATTCACTGACCACTTATTAAATGCCAAATTACATACAGATTTAAAATGCAATTCAATATATCATAATATATATATAGAATACTGTGATTTGCATTATTATCCCATAATTTTTAGGTGGAGAAATGGGCTTAGATTGGTAAAGGGCCTTGAAAGTTGCAGCAGTGGACTCCAACCCAGATGTGCAAGGCTCCATAACCTGCCCTCTTCCCATTGCCCAGAATTAGCTTGGAGGTGGCAGAAATGCATTGAAAGGTCCTACACTGAATTTGCTTTATTCTCTCCTAATAAGAGAAACACAGTGGCTGGTTACATTACCATTGGCAAGGTAGGAATTTAGAAAGTTGCTACAGAAATGCTGAGCCACAATATCCCACTAATCCCAGGATGTTCTCTATCAGTAGTCCAAAAGCAGTCCGTGGACTTGTGCAGCGTCCACCCTGCAGAGGTACGCAGGCAAGCTGTTGGTCCAGGGTGCTACCTCAGGTTGCCTGCTCTGTGCTGCTACCCCCTAACCCATCAAAGGATCCTCGGAGGCACAAGTTCCCTCCAGCCTGGGCTACATAACTTCCAGTCAACCACTACCCTTGCATACCCCATCTCTGAAGGAAAAAAGATGTCTTTTCTGGGGGTTCGGAAGACCTCAGGACATTCTCTTCCCTTCTCTTCCTTGGGCACATCCCTGATCTTCCTGGAACTCAGGAGCCTTAGGTCTAAAATGTGGAGAAAGGTAACTTACTGATCTTCCAGGATCTCTTGGTCTTGATCCAGTTCTAATGTAAGTGATAGCAGGATTTGATTGTCCTTTAGAGAATTAGACAGAAATCCTTAGGGGATCTTATTAAGTAATGCAGATAATTTGGGGTGTGGCCTGAAACTCTGAATGCCCAGTTACTTTCCTCATGATGCGGATGAGCTAATCGCTAGATCTCTTTGCTTTAGGGCATTCCAGACAATGCATGCAACTTTCCTTCTTTCCCCTGTCTGGGCTGGTCTAGGAGGCTCTGCACCCATCCCTCAATTCAACCATCCTCTCACCCTGCATCACTCCTATTCCAGCTGCAGCTTTTCTAGCTGTTTTTTTCTATTCTGAAATTCCACTCCCACTTTTCTTTCCCTTTCCTGTCATGTGATTTTAGCCAGATGTTAGACGAATGAGGTTTCCACCCCCCAATCATTGGATCTAGGTGTTTCCAAGCACTGAAAGTGAAACAGGAAGTTCTTAATTACAAACCAGACCCCAGTCTTCCCACTGCAGCAGCACTGGTGTCAAAACATCTCCTGAGGACATCCTGCCTGTGACAGTGAGCTGCAGGATTTATGCAGCAAAGGGAGAAAGGTCACCACTTAGGGAACTCTGAGACCAGATTGGTCCTTTTGACCTTGCATTACAATATTGAGTTCAGCTATGGCCACAGTGTGCTTCAGTCTTCCCCAAGATAAAATGCATCAGAATCAATCCTGGGGGCCCAAGTGCCACTGACAACTTTCCTTGTTGCTGTATATGAGATGTCTACATTGACAGAGACCAGGACATAACCTCTTCATGTTGCTTTCTATCCTTGGTACAGGTCAATGATATAGAATGGCCTTTCTCAAATGGTGTCCTATAGAGCTCTGTATCAGGATGTTCATAGATTGTACCAAAATAGGGAGTGGAAATTGTGATGACTGAGACAATGCAAAACTGTTTCCTTTAATGAAGGGCTTTTCAAGGCCTTTGATATGCCACAATGCATTACCAATCACTAAGAGACGGCTATAACTGACAAGAGTTCGAAAGCAACATTTCCCAAGGAACTCCTTTTTCACAGAGCACCTCTTATGATTCAAATTCCAAGGAAAAAACTTGGGGTAATACTGATCTTGAATAAAATAAGCTCTTAAGACCTCATGTTGAGAGATAGGGGTTGTAAAGGTATATTTTTATACTAAACGTATGTAAGATGCCAACAGTCTCCATTCTTATAGAAAATTAAGGCATGGGAAGCTAGAAAGACCCTCACTCTTTCTCGGCAGATCTGTGTGGGGCAACTGAGAGAGAGTGAGAAGAACAAAACTTGGTGCAGATGGAGAATTGGAACACAGAAAGCCTTAGATCAGGTGTTGGATGATTATAATATCTCATTTCTTTTCATCCCAGGGTTATACCACAAACCACACATACATGGGATAAAAGAAGAAAAAAAATCCCTGGGCAGCCAATGGCTTCATGGTTAATGTAAATTCACAAAGTGTGTTGTTTAGATGATTTAAAGCCAAAATCACTACTTGTTTTCTGGTTCATATTTTTCTAACAACCTGTGATTTAAAAAATAACAATTTAAAGAAAGAGAAATAATAATTTATAAAAAGCTATTCTGAATGTAAGCTTTTAATCAGTCTACAGGATTACATATATATATATATATATATATATATATATATATATATTTAAGTGCATGGTCCGGGATTCAAGCCTGGGTCTCCCGCATGGAAGGTGAGCATTCTACCACTGAACCACCCATGCACTCATTTTTAAACCCATTTTTATTTAATTTTTTATTAATGTTTTACTTCAGCATAAATACCAAGATATATTGACTAAGCCAAGAAGGATGACCTCTAGACTTTGATCTCTGTAAAAAGTTACCACAAAAATTACAGATCCACTCTTAAAACTCTTTTTTAAAAAAATGTCTATAGCACGAAAAGGTTTATAAAGCACTTTCAGGGGAGCAAGCAGCTAACATTTATTCATTATTTACTATGTCCCAGGCACTGTATTAGTTGCTTCATACAGGACTGCACGGACACTTTCCAGTTTACTGAAGCTGTTAAGGTTTAGAGATGTAAAGTAATTTGCCCCAAATCCCATAAATGAAGAAACAGAGCCTGAACCCAGGACGTCAAATGCCAGGCCCAGGGCTCTTTCCACCCACCCGGCCCTCAGGGCATAGCGGCTGCTCTCCCCCTGCGCGGGTCCACACCCGGGTTTTCTGCTTCTCTCAGCGGGGCCTAAAATAGGGAATCTCCAGGCAGCCAAGGCTGAGGCTCCTTTCTTTAATTCACACAGTGTTAGGGGACCCCCCCCCCCAAGTCCGGTTATCATTTTTGAAGAATGTTTGCAAATTGAATCTGCAGCCAAGGCACGTCACTACGTGAAAAATTACTTTTAAATTGAGACAATTCAGCCTTTCACCCCACTGATTACAGCAATCTCCTTAGCTCCTCGCTCAGATGGTGGGCGAGGATATGCTACAAGTGACACACAAACGTTGGACAAACGTTTACGAAACCCCTGCAAGATAGACGGACATCACCTGGCCGCAGGTTTTCTGTTCAAAGCCTATGGGCCCTCCTTTGTGGGAGGCTCCCGGGACTGAACGGTGGGGAAGGCGGACGGGGCTGCGGCTCTCACTGAAACCCAACTTACTGGTAAGAAGCCTGGTGATCCTTGTAGACAGACAGCACCAGCCCCAGGAAGGTGAGCACCATCAGCTTCGCCATGGCTTTGGACAGAGGGACTGACTGATGGGTGGAAGCACAGCCCCGAGTCCGGGCACCGCGACTCGGCCACGCCCCGCACCCTCTCTCTGGGCCGGGTTCAAAGCTCGCAGAGCCCGCGGGCGCCCGGACAGTGCAGGATCGGGTTCGCGGCTGCAGCCCGGAGCTGCGCGCTCGGGACCGGGCGCCTCATTTGCTTCACTGAACTTTCAAGAGAGGAGCCCTAGAACAGCCGCCTTGACCAGGCAAGGAGGAGGGAGCAAGGATGTTGAGGGAAATGGAGAGCCGTGGGAAAGGGAAGCCAAGGTTTGGTGACCGCTTACTCTTTGCCAACAAAGTCCTAATCCTTGTGACTTAGAAGGCTGCAATAATTTAATCAGGATGACAGCCAGAAAAATCACAGAAGGGAAGACTATCGCTGGAGCCCCTAAAGCCAAATTCCATTCCTAGCAGGCTACCACCCTTGGTCACCTTCAAAAATCTGGATTTCAAGCATCTCATTCTCTCCTCACTACCTTTGCTCACTCAAGTACCTCACTTCCGTATTAATTCATCTCCTCACTTGGTGGACATTGCGGAGTACCTAATATGCATGTGCTGGGCACTTTTCTAGCTACTAAATTCATCAAATTTAGAGAGCCAACAAAAATTCATCATTGAGTTTACATTCCAGTGAGGGGACACAATATAGAAATAAGTAAAATACATTACTGTTGCATATCTAATGGAAAATGCTATGGGGAAAATAGAGCAGGGAGGGATGATAGGGAGTGCTAGGTTAGGAGAACTGAAGATAGATAGGAAGATTTAAGAAGGGGAGTCAGAGAAGGCCTTATTGATAAGGGGACTTTTGAGCAAAGACCCAAAGGAAGTGCCTCTGTACAGCCATTTTCCCATAACCATGAAGGAAGTGTTTCCTGCTTGGCCAAAGGTCAGTCCTCCCCACTTTGTTCTGGGTCCCTTTCCTTTTTTCCTTAACAAGGATGGTAGTCCTACACTTAGAACTCTCTCTCTTAAAACATCCATCTCTTCCTCTCTTCTGTAATATCACTCTCAGGAACCAATATGCTTTAGTATCACTAAAGTTTGGGGGAAAACACTCTTTGACCCTAGATCTAACTACTGCCCTCTTACTCTATTCCTTCTGTTTTAAAAAAAGTAAAACAAAAAACAACTCTTCAAAAGATTTGTCCACAGTTGCAACACTTTCTGCTTCAGTTTATCAACTTGTGTATCTCAACTATTGCTATCTTTAATCTCAACTTCCATTGAGATTAAAGACAGCTATAAATTCTATGACACTCTTTCCATTGAGAAGTGGCCCATGACCCCTTCTCTGGAATCTGTGCAGGTTCTGTGAATGCTTTAATTAATAGAATATAGTGATGCTATGCAAGTTTGCAGGTGCAACCCTACGAGATCAGCAGCTTCTACTTTCTGTTACTTAGAACACTTGCTCTTGAACCTTGAGCCTTTGTGTTACAGATATGCCTACCCCAACAAGAAAGTGCTTGTGAAAGGCCCTAAGACACTGGAGAGAAAGAGTGGTCAACTAAGGTGAGCTTTCCTGCCATCTCTACCAAGTAAGCAACTATTTGAGTAAAACCATTGATTTAGTTTCCTAAGCTGCTTAAGCAAATACCATGAAATGGGTTGGGTTAAAAATGAAAATTTATTCTTTTTACACTGGCTCTACTCACTTCTATATTAGTTATTTATTGTTGCATAATAATAAGTTATGCCAAAACTTAGCAGCTAAAAACAACAAGCATTCAGTTTTTGTGAGTCAGGAATCTGGGCACAGCTTAGCTGGGTAGCTCTGGCTGAAGTTCTCTCATGATTTCACAGCTCAGCTGTTGGTCAGAGCTGTGGTCTCATTTGAAGGTTCAACTTGGATGGATGTGGTATGGGAGATGAGATCAGCTTCCAAGCTCACTCACATGGTTGTTGGAGCTTCAAACCCTCCTTCACCACATGGCCCTCTCCACAGAGCTGTAGAATCACAAGGTAGCTTACTTCCTCCAGGGTGAGTAATCTGAGAGAACAAGAGTACACTTCCAAATGGAAGACACAGACTTTTAATAAACAAATATCAAAAATGACATACCATATAGGCATATGGGAATCCTGTATTTTATGAATAATTATTCTGTAAATACACAACTTTTCTGATAAAAATATATCCTCATAACTTCTGCCATATTCTGTTTGTTAGAAAAAAACTAAATCCAGCCCATACTCAAGAGGAAAGGAATTTAACTTGACCTCTTGAGGGAAGGAATAACAAAGAATGTGTGGTCATTTCCTTATAACCACCACAACTTCCAGAGAAATCTTGAGTCAGCCTACCTCTCTCCATTTTCACTGCCACCACTCTGACCCAAGCTACCACTCTCTCCAGGTTGTAAAAACTACTTCTGTTTCTCTTCCCCACCCCTCAATCCATTCTCCTCAACACAGCCAGAGTGATCTTTTTAGAATAGAAATCATATCATATCATTTCCATGCTTAAAAATCTGCCTTTCGTGGCTTCTCATTTTGCTTTCCAATCATGGTCTAAAAGGATTCACAAAATCTGGCCCAAGTCTACTACTTGACCTAGATTTTTATCATTCACTCAGCATAATGTTCCAGAAACATTAGCTTTCTTATCTTTCTGTAAACATCCAAGCTTATTCCATCTTACAGACTTGGCCTTTGCTGCTTTTGTTCAAGAATGCTCATCCCATCCCTTCACTTGCTCCTCTTAGCTGAAATGTCACTTCGGAGAGGCTTTCTCTGATACTCCGGTCTATGGTTGCCTCCCTTTGCACTCACTCCATCCACTAGTCACTGAGACCTCAGAGCTGATGGTTAAATGATTAGAACTTGCACAGAGTTACCGGTTGTTTAAAAGTGGCATACCTCTATACTGGTTGGTAAGTAGCCACTTCCTCAATCCCTCCAAGAGGTTTCCCACCACACTGGCCATCCTTTCTTCCGGAACTCTCCCCCTTCACCATGACACAGTGGGATCCTGCTCCTTCATGGTGCCCTGTTCACTTGTGACTGGGGCTATGCTATAATGGTTGTTAAAGACTCTATTATCCCTAACTTCACAGCACTCTTTACCATACGAAATCTTCTTGCTTCTCTACTAGTTCATTTGTATTCAGTCTGCCATCCCCCACTAGTATGTAAGTCTCAGGAAGGCACAGACCTTGACTAATTTGTTTATTATCTTTTTGCAACTTCCAGAAAAGTTTCTGGAGCATAGTAGATGCTCAAATATTGGTAGGAAGAATGTAAGACTAAATGAATGGCAGGGAACAGAGGATAAAATAGAGTGTGAAGAATGGGTCAGGGGAAAGACAAGAGACTGCAGTCATCCTACACACATCAAAGAGCCCACGTGGTTTTGCTCACAAAGGTTTAATAGTGCTTGTTTGAGACCATCAGACATTTGTTCTTTTTGTGCCCCTTTACCTTCTTTCTTAATAAGATTATTCTCCTTCCGTTCCCCAACCTACATGTCTTTCAAAGCAAAGAGCCAAGTTTTCCCAAGCTAATACACGGGAGAGCGCAATATGGAATGAGATACAAAGATAAATACCACATCTTGTATTGGCTCCTGTTGCAACTCAAATGCTTAATCTAACTAACTGTTCTCCCACGCCAACTCCCAACAATATTCAGAGGTTAAATTACTAGGTAAGGAGAAAAGAAAAGGATGAGGAGAGAGACAGATTACCCCTGCCTCCAAAACAAATGGAAGATGCTTTCTGGGTCATAAGCCCCGTCTCTTATAGGGGAGAACTGTACTTTTACTAAGTCAGAATCTAAATGACCTCAGGATTTGCTCCTCCCTGTTGAGACCTTGGCCATAACTATTCCCCAATCATTCAGAGAGATTAACTATAGGGAGGGCCATGGAGGGCCTTATTTTCCATCCTGTCTTACTACCAACATGTTACCTTTTTCTCACTAAGGTTCCCAAGCTACCAAAAGCCACAGAATGAGAGGTAACATCCACTTAGTTCCAGAGTCTTCAGAGGGCATGACAAGTGCCATTTTGAAGGAGCTGAAGTTTCAAAAATCAAGGACAGAAGATGTGGGAGTGGAGATAGGATTTGGGGAGCTAGTTAAAGTGATTTTTAAATATCAGCTGCAGGGTGCATGGTGGTTTAGTGGTAGAATGCTCACCTTTCATGTGGGAGACCCGGGTTTGATTCCTGGACCATACACCCCCCCCCCCCACAAAAAAATATCAGCTGCAACATCTGAGGGTGTATGGGGTACAGGAGACAGAGGGTGGCCAGGTCATTTCAGACTGTGACACATTTTCTGAAGAAGAGTCATGCTTGGTTCTTGTTGTAATAAAGGAGAAATGTAATTTCTAGTATTTCCAATAATAAAATCTATAAAGCATATTTTCATCATTTAGAGACCAATGTTAAGAGTCTATCTCTTCACAAAGAAACCTGAATGGACTTAGGTTCTGCTCATATACATCTTATCATTTTATGCACAAGTGTGTAGTACAAGTTATCCATAAATTCTACAATATGAATTGTCCGCGACTTCTCGCTCAGCGTCAAGCCCCCGGCCGGCGGGTGAGACAATGAGGAGAGACAGAGAGACGCAGACAAATCCGCGCTGGTGAGAAACACAGATCCAAGACACGTAGCAGTTGTAAGCACAGACCTTTACTGGAGTTAAGCTTGCATTCTCTGTTACAGGTTCCACGCGGGACAAGATGCCCCGCGGGGGAACAACCTCTATGCGGCCGTCAGGCACGGCTCCCTGTGGGTCGTCTCCGCCCACCCCGTCCGGGTAACCTCTTATATACTGTGCCCAAACCCAATAGGTTAGTGCCACGTATACAGAGGTGATTGGAAGATAGGGTTGGTGGGCGTGTGCGTCATTTGCGGAAGCAGGATGTGAGCGCCATCTTAGCTCACTCGATGGGCGGGGGGAACTCTAGAGCAGGCTGCAGCGTGTCCACTAGGCCAAACCCGGAAAGCGGCTCTCTACATCTCCCCCTTTTTGTTTTTATAAGAGGCATGGTCCGTAGACCGTATTCTTGTACCCAGTGTCTCTATTGATGATGGTGCTCCCGTGGGCCTGAGTGGCTCACAACATAGTTTGGTGCTTTGGGGAGTCTGGACTAGGCTCGCGTCATCACACGACGGAGCCTCTGGCACCGACCAGAATGCTCACCTCATATAGAGACCGGAGAGTCCGTGAACTGGATACCACGTGACTCCTCCCTGCAGTGCTTCGCCTCGCAACTGGGTCAAGCGGGGATTATGAGAGCGACAGCCAGGGCATAGGAAACGCTGCGGAGGCCTCGGTGCAATGGCTAGAGCCAAGCCCAGTCTGGCCAGGACTGCGGCCGCAGCTCCACCGTCGAGGCGGCTAGGCGCGCAAAATTAACAGCCTCTGGTGCCTAGCTAAACACGGGTAGTGGCCAGGGAGCCTGCAACAAACCTTGCTGACAAGAGCTTTGCCCCAGGTGATTCAGACGGGCTATCTATCGAGGAGGGACGCACACCCACATTTGACTGGGAAGACATAGCTAACATGGTAGAAACACGTAGTTGCTGCTGTGTCTGGAACAAGCGTTCTAACAAACATTTAACAGTGACTAAGCCCACTAATAGTCCCACTGCCACGAGAATCCAAGTAGTCAAATTGGGCCAAGAGAACCATGAGGTGACTCGGTTCCACAGACTTTGTACAGTCTCGCCCAGTTTGGAAAGGTCGAAGGCAACGGGGGTTATTAAAACTGGTCCCCCTTCTAAACAATCGAAGGGTGACCGGCGCTTTCGTTGCTATCTCGTCAGTCGCCGCCGTCATCAGCAGAGTTGGAGGCCTGATCTGATGGTTCAGGTTGAAGGCTTGTTGGTTTTTTAGGCAACAGCTCCGTGGCCTCCTCGGGCGATGTCACGGTTCTCACCAGTCTTTCCGGAACCCACACTGGTTGACGTCCTGGTTCCTAGGGAAAAACACAAACAGAGCCTCTGGCCCAGCTGAGCACTGGGTCAGGGCCTTGCCATTGTCCTGACAGGACATCCTTCCAACGGACTAGACCTCTATGTGGAGGACTCGGAGTAGTGTGCTGAAGAGCAGGTGTCATTCCTAGTGAATTTTCATTTAAAAAATTGTACGTAAACAAGGCTATAGACAGTTGAGCCTTTGGGGACAGGCCGTGACCTATTCCCCCTTTCTGTTTCTTTAGTAAGTCTTTGATGTCTAAGATGAAAATAGACCAATGCTCTGGCAGAGCTGAGAGAAGGGGCAACCCCATCTGAACAGGTCCTAAGGACTCCATGCAATTATTAACGGCTCTTAAATCATGTAACAATCTCCATCTGCCTGATTTTTTCTTTATGACGAATACGGGTGTGTTCCAAGGTGATGTAGAGGGAATGATGTGGCCCTTTTTTAACTGATCTGACACTAGAGTGTGTAATGCTGAGAGTTTTTCCTGTGCTAATGGCCACTGAGGCACCCACACCGGGGTACTGGTCTTCCATTTTAGTTTTATTGGTGTGGGTGGGAATCTCCCCTCAGTGGCCCCTAGGAAAAACCCAGGCCTCGTTTATCAGAATTGGAGACAGCCTGTATAGGTGTTGTGCGCCCCTGCAATGAGGCTCCTAAGCCTTTGCCAGGGACATATCCCATTCTTTTTAACAAGCGCTTAGAAGTTGGAGAACAGCCACTGTAATTACCTGATTCGGCCACCAGAGGGAGCCCGTGGTGAGGGTTTTTGGCGAGATCACCAAAACCATTCACCGGAAGCCGCCGCGTCCCTGCAGCAGGCGCTGGCAGGGCGGAAGGCTGCGTGGGTGAGACAGGGGGCCTCCCCCAATCGATCAGCGGAGGCGCGTCTGCACCCTTGGTCTCATTACTATCTGACTCCGAGTCAGAGTCGTCCGAACTAACGTCTGACTCTGGCGGCTTGCAAGTTGGCGGCTCACTCTTACAGGAGCCGTCCGCAGACGAAACTGACTGAGTTTCTTGGAGCGCGTGCCGTGCCTGCAGCAGGGCGGAAGACGGACTTAGGCCTGCAGCATTCTCCGCCTCAGGGCAAGCACGGACGGTTTCCCAGATAGGGACCAGGATCGGGTCCATACAAAGGCCCGTCCGGCGCGCCCGTTCTATGTCATTACCAAGTTTTAACCAAGAAGGCAGACTGAGGCTACCGGAATGGGCGAACCAAAGGGCAAAGGTAACAACATCGTCAAGGAACCGCAGGAGGGAACTCTTCTTAACTGAGATGCCCCGCTGCTTCAAAAGGGTTTTTAAAGGGGGTAATAAAGGTGAACTTCCTGACTGCCCCATGTTTGCAGTCGGCACTGTACTTTAATCAATCGGGGAGCTCTCCCGATTCACTGGGGCTACCTGAACGCCCACAGCCCTTAACTCTCACGTAATAAGAAGCACTCACCTTCTCGCGGTGATCAAGCGCGGGAAGTCCGCTGCGAGCTCAGGATGCGCGTCCTCACCAGCTCGGGGAAAGGCAGCAGAAGAAGGTTCCCCGTACGGGCCACCACTTGTCCGCGACTTCTCGCTCAGCGTCAAGCCCCCGGCCGGCGGGTGAGACAATGAGGAGAGACAGAGAGACGCAGACAAATCCGCGCTGGTGAGAAACACAGATCCAAGACACGTAGCAGTTGTAAGCACAGACCTTTACTGGAGTTAAGCTTGCATTCTCTGTTACAGGTTCCACGCGGGACAAGATGCCCCGCGGGGGAACAACCTCTATGCGGCCGTCAGGCACGGCTCCCTGTGGGTCGTCTCCGCCCACCCCGTCCGGGTAACCTCTTATATACTGTGCCCAAACCCAATAGGTTAGTGCCACGTATACAGAGGTGATTGGAAGATAGGGTTGGTGGGCGTGTGCGTCATTTGCGGAAGCAGGATGTGAGCGCCATCTTAGCTCACTCGATGGGCGGGGGGAACTCTAGAGCAGGCTGCAGCGTGTCCACTAGGCCAAACCCGGAAAGCGGCTCTCTACAATGAATCTCCTTTCCAAGTAATTTGTTCTGCTCTGTGAAAACTTAGAGCAGTGATTCTTAACTTTTTTGAAAGAGACTGAACCTCCTTTGAGACTCTGATGAATGCTATAAACTCTCCTTGGATTCATACATACAAGTAACAGTCACATTTGATTTTAGGGGTTTCACACATTGCCCCTGAGACCCACCATGAACTGAGCCAGACATTAGGGATCCCTTTCTTGAAAGAAAAATAAAGAATCTTGAATAATTAATGATATCCAATGGATGAACAACTATTTTAAAATGGTCTACCCTTTGCACGCATCTTGGGCCTTTGCATCTGCTTGTATGTGTGTGTGAATGTGTGTGTGTGTGTGTGTGTGTGTGTGTGTGTGTGCCTGAAACACTTTTCTCCATAACTTCTCGATTCTCCATTTTTTGCATGACCATATCCTACTTGTTCTTTCAGGAATCAATTTGAATTTCACTTCTCACACGTTTGATTGCACCATGTCTCTTTTTATTATCTTTAACTTTCTGTATTTTAAATACCTTATGACTTTTCTGGTTTTCTCACTAGATTATAAGTCTATCTAACAATGCCTTGTTTATTGTCTTGGCCCTGGTACCTTGTACAACACCTAACACAGATGAGGTGCTGAGTAACTACTATTGAATGAATGAATGGTTGAAAAATAAGAACAGCTTAGGAACCTCTGGAATACTTAACATTCCATATTTTATTGCCTTTTAGGTGCCACTGATGTTAAGATGAATAATTATTTTATGTCCCTGTAGGAAAGAAAAAACTATCAATTAATCTAAGATGCAATGCTAAGGAACCATCAAATACACAATAGTTTCAGATTACAGCAGTGTTAAAATGTGCAAAAAAGTGAAATATGAAATTTTTTACTTATGGATTTCTGAAGGTTTTTTTAACCTAGAATTTATTTTTGTCACCCACTGATTCTTTTTTTTTCATTTGTTTATTCATTAATTTTTAAAATTTTTTTAGAGAAATTATGGGTTTACAGAAAAATCATGCCTAAAATACAGGATTCTCAACACTGTACATTGGTGTGGTACATTTGTTATAGCTGGTAAAAGCACATTTTTATAATTGTACTATTAACTATAGTCCATGGTTTAAATTAGGATTCACTGTTGTATAATGTAGGTTCATGGATTTTTAGAAAAGTTTTATCCTACTACCATATATGCAATATGACATTTCCCCTTTTAACCACATTCAGATATACATTTCAGTGTTGTTAATTATGTTCACAATGTCATGCTAGCATCACCACCATCCATTACAGAAACATTTCCATTGTTCTAAATAGAGTTCTATACATTTTTTTAAAAAAAGAAAATAAAAGCAAAAGTAAAAAGAGCAGCCAAAATATCCCATTCCCTTCATCCCCCTATTATTTATTTATTTTTTCTTTTTTTTTCCCTTACTCATCTCTCCTTATGCTGGATAAAGGGAGTGTCAGTCACAACGTTTTCACAGTCACACAGACAGACCTTAAAACTCTATAGTTATACTCAATCACCTTCAAGAATCAAAGCTATTGGATTGGCATTCAATTTCATGTGTTCCCCTCTAGCTACTCCAATACATCAAAAACTGAAAAGAGATATCCATATACTGCATAAGAACAATCTCCAGAATGACCTTACAATTTTATTTGAAATCTTTCAGCCACTGAAACTTTATTTTGTTTTATTCCTCTTCTTCCTTATGGTGAAGAAAGTTTTCTCACTTCCATGTTGCCAGGGCCAGGCGCATCTCAGGAGTCATGTCCCATGTTTACACACCTGGGAGTCACGTCCCATATAGTGGGGGAGGGCAGTGGATTCATCTGCAGGGTTGGCTTAGAGAAAGTGGCCACATCTGAGCAACAAAAGAGGTTCTCTATGGGTGACTCTTCTGCATAATCATAAGTAGACTTAGCTTCTCCTCTGCAGAGATATGTTTCATAAGGGTAAGTCCCAAGATTGTTGGGCCTTGCCCATCAAACCGTCAAATCCCAATGCTTGCACAAATATTAGGTCTCCCTCAGGTGGGGAGCTTTGATATTTTCACCTTTTCCCCCAGTCCCTCAAGGTGATTTTGTAAATACTTTTTAATCTTCGGCCCAGATTACTCTGGGATGTATCAGGGCATCACACCATCCTGTATAAACTAACAAACGCTCACTCCTTATTCAAGGTTCCATGTAATTATGGTGTTCAAAAAAGCTGACCATACAAGTTAAATTGTATAGTGTGCTACCAAAAATATAAATTTAGTACCAAATAAAGATCTCTTCCTTTGGTCTCACATAGAAGTTGAAGTTTTAAAATACAGTCAGTATCATCCTTTATCCTTTAGTCTGATTTACCTTAGTCCTACTCAGATTAGCTTAATTCATATCTCTAATTGAAGTATGATCACTTTTTCAGTGTTGGTAACAGTTGCTTCCTTTCATAGCTGCAAAACTCTAGTTCTGAGTCTCAGGTGTCACACAAATACCTGAAATTCCAGCGAATGATCAGTTTAAACACAAAGAGCTCAGCATCTCAGAATTCAGTAATCACAGTTACAACTCTGCAATAGATGTGACTGCTGTAAGAACTTACAATCTAGGAACCTTTACAATAGGGCTTCACCTGATAATCTATGCACTCGAACACAATTCTCACAGTTTGTATATTATATTTAGTCCATATTAGTGAGGTATTATAATATTTGTCTTTTCATTTCTGGCTTGTGTCACTCGACATATTGTCCTTAAGCTTCATTCACCTAGTTGCATGGCTCATACCTTGATTTCTTTTTGTAGCGGCTCAATATTCCATTATATGTATACATCACAGTTCTCCCTTCTACTCTTCAGTTGATATACACCACCTCTATCAATATAGGCCACCCCTATCCATCGCGAACAGTGCAGCCATAAACACCAGTGTGCAACTGTCCATTCATGTCCCCAGCTCTCAGTTCCACCAAGTATACACCTAACTGCGGGGTGGAGATCATACAGCAGCCCCACATCTAGCCTCCTGTAGAGTGACCACACTGTCCTCCAGAGGGGCTGTGCCCCTCTACTACCCTACCAACAGTAACTTGAAACATCTCTCCCACCATATTTTCTCCAGCACTTGTATCTCTCTGTTCATTTTTAAACAGTTTTATTCACACATCATAAATCCAAATGAAGCAAAAAATCAATGGTTCCTGGTATAATGATACAGTCAGACCTGCACCACCACAATGGTGACCATTATATTTCTTTCACAAAAGATTCCTATACCCCTCTCCCATATCCCCCACTCACTGACATTTAGCTTTGGCATACTGACTTTGTTACATTCAGTGGAAGCATATTACATTGTTAATGTTAACTACAGACACTAGTTTGCATTGATTGTATTCCCCCCATCACCACCCCTGGGTATATACCATCCCATTTTCAACACTTGCAATATTGACATTCATTTGTTCTCCCTTATGCAAAAAAAATTCTTAAATTTCTACATTTAATCACTATTATTGTTCATTCTAGGCATTGCTAAGATACACAGTCCCAGTCTTTCTCCTCTATCTTTCCTTCTGGTGTCATACATGTCCCCCAGTCTCCCTTCCTCATCCATATTCACAATCAGCTTCATTCATTGTACTTAGAATATTGTGCTACCATCTGATAGTATTGTGCTATCCATTTCCAGATCTTTACAATTAGTCCTGTTGAACATTCTGTACTCCTTCAGCACCAAATGCCCAATCACTATCCTCTTTCTATCTCCTGTTAACCTGTGTTCTCAACTTAAACTCTCAAAGTTTACTCATTAATGTTAGTTCGTATTAGTGAGACCATACAGTATTTGTCCTTTTGTTTCTGGCTAATGTCACTTAGCATAATGTCTTCAAGGTTCATCCACGTCATAACATGCTACATGACTTTATTTTCTGGTACAGCTGTGTAAAATTCCACCATAGGTATATATCACAGGTTGTTTAGCCACTCATCCATTGATGGACATTTGGGCTGTTTCCATCTCTTGGCAATCATGAATAATGCTGCTATAAACATCGGTGTGCAAATGTCCATTTGTGTCCTTGCCTTCAATTCCTCTGAATATGTATCTAATAATGGGATTGTGAATCATATGGCAATTCTATATTTAGTTTCTGAGGAACTGCCAAACTGCCTTTCAGAACAGTTGCACCGTCCTACATTCACACCAGCTGGGCATCTAGTCTCTAGCTCCACATCCTCTCCAGCACTTTTGTTTCATATGTTCTTCACACCCTTAGGTCACAAAGATATTTTCCCACATTTTCTTCTATTAACTTTAGAGTTTATCTTTCATTCTAGCTGTTCATTCCATCCAGAGTCAACCCTTGTTAGGTAGTTATCTAGAAGTGTTAGGTAGGGTATAGATTTATATGGCATCGCCTAAAATGAATCCTTTCCTTTGATTTGTGCTGCTAATTTTATGTTATATCAAGTTCCCAAACATAAATAAACCTGCTTCTGTGATCTCTAATCTGTTCTATTGGTCTTTATGTCTTTTCTTGTCCCAGTAAACTTACCCCTGTTCTTTATTCTTATTTTTTGAAGTTGATTTATTCTTCCATGAGATATAAAAAAATTGTGTATAAAATAATATGTATAGTTATAATTATAAGGGAAACATCAATCCAAGCCACATTCAAGATGAGGAAATATAATATTGCCACAAAAACCTCAATGCACCTTTCCCTGACCACAATTCCCACCCTCGCTAGAGGCAAATACTATCCTAATTTTTGTGGTAGTCATGACCTCCCAGTCTCTCTACTTTAACCACCTACATGCACATTCTCAAACAGTATTATTTAATTTGGTCTCTTTCGGAATCCCCTCCACCACCACTTCCCAATTAAATCATGCTGCATATATCCTATTGTGTTTTATGTAGCTTAATATTATTTTTGAAATCCATCCATTTTGTTGCACATAGTTCTAGTTGTGGTATACATTGCTTTATACTATTTCATTGTATGAAGATAGTACAATTTATAAATTTCACATTTGTGCACCTTTGTTTCTAGTTTTTAGTTCATTTCAACGTGAACATATTTTAAATACTAATTAAATTTCCTTAGTGGTTATAGTATTATTATTTCTAAACTCCTCTTGAGTCAGTTTATGGAACTAATACAGGGTATTAACTTTTCATCAAAATCCATTCCCCTTACTAGTTTATAGAAATACTACTGATTTTTGTGTGTTGATTTTGTATCCTGCCACATTCCTGAACTTGTTTATTAGCTTTGTTACCTTTGTCATAGTTTTGAGAGGGCTTTCTAAATATATGATCATGTCATCTGCAAATAGTGAAAGTTTTCTTTCTTCCTTTCCAGTTTAGATGCCTTTTATTTCTTTTTCTTGCCTAACTGCTCTAGCTAGAACTTTTAGCACAATATTGACTAATAGTGTGACAATGGATCCGCCCGCCTTGTCTTGTTCCTGGTCTTAGAGGAAAAGCTTTCAGTTGTTCATGATTGAGAACAATGTTAGTTGTGGGTTTTTCATATATGCCTTTTATTGTGTTGATGAAGTTTCCTAAAATTTTTACCTTTTGAAGTGTTTTAGTCAAGAAAGGATCCTGGATTTTATCAAATACATTTTCTGTATCAATTGATTTGGATTTGATTATGTGATAGTGCATTAATTGATTTTCTTTTGTTGAACCACCTGTGCATACCTGTAATAAAACCCACTTGGTCTTGCTGTATAATTCATTTAATGTGCTGGTGGATTCAATTTGCAAATATTTTGTTGAAGACTTCTGCCTCTATGTACATTGAGAGATTGGTCTGTAATTTTCTTTTCTTGTAGTATCTTTATTAGGCTTTGGTATTAGGGTGATAACTTATAGAATGAGTTGGGTAGTGTTTCCTTTTCATTTTTTTTTTGAAAGAGTTTGAGAAGAATTGGTAATAATTCTCGGAATTCTTCATAAAATTCACCAGTGAAGATGACTGGTCCTGGGTTTTTCTTTGTTGGGAAGTTTTTCGAGATATTTTTAGCTATTCAGAGTACCCTCCCCTTCCAAATAAATTTGGTTATTTGTTTTTCTATTTCTGCAAAGAAAGTTGTTGGGATTTTAATTGGTCTTCCTTTGAATCTATAAATCAATTTTGGTAGAATTGACATCTTACCTATATTTAGTCTTCCAATCCTTGAACACAGTATGTCCTTCCATTTATTTAGGTCTTCCATGATTTCTTTTAGCAATTTCTTATAATTTTCTGTGTATAGGTCTATTTTTATCCTTAGTTAAATTTATTCCTAAATATTTGCTTCTTTTGGTTGTTATTGCAAATGGAATGTTATTCTTGATTTCCTCCTCAGATGCTCGTTACTAGTATACAGAAACACTACCGGTTTTGGGTGTTGATGTTGTATCCTGCCACTTTGTTGTACTCATTTATTAGTTCTAGTAGCTTTGCTGTAGATTTTTCAGGATTTTCAATATATAGTATCATGTCATATGCAAACAGTGAGAGTTTTAATTCTTCCTTTACAATTTGGATGCCTTTTATTTCTTTTTCTTGTTTAATTGCTCTGGCTAGAACTTCTAGTACAATGTTGAATAACAGTGATGTTAATGGGCATCTTTGTCTTGTTCCTAATCTTAGAGGGAAAGCTTTCTGTATTTCCCCATTGAGGAAGATGTTAGCTGTGGGGTTTTCATATATTCCCTTTATCATATTTAGGAAGTTCCCTTCTGTTCCTATGTTTCTAATTGTTTCCATCAAGAAAGGATGGGTCAAATGCCTTTTCAGCATCAATCAAGATGATCATGTGGTTTTTCCACTTTGAATTATTGATATGGTGTCTTATATCAATTGATTTTCATGTGTTGAACCAGCCTTGCATACCTGGAATAAATCCCACTTGGTCATGGTGTATAATTCTTTTAATGTGCTGATGGATTTGATTTGCAAGTATTTTGTTGAGGATTTCTGCATCCATGTTCATTAAAGAGATTTGGTCTGTAATTTTCTTTTCTTGTAGTATCTCTGTCTGGATTTGGTATTAGGATCAGGGCTTCATAGAATGAGTTAGGTAGCTTTCCTTTCTCTTCAATTATTTTGAAGAGTTTACCAGGATTGGTACTAGTTCTTGAACGTTTGGTAGAATTCACATGTGAAGCCATGTGGTCCTGAACTTTTCTTTTTTGGGAGCTTCTTGATGACTGATTCAATTTCTTTACTTGTGATTGCTCTGTTGAAATTCTCCATTTCTTCTCAAGTCAATGTTGGTTGTTCATGCCCTTCTAGAAAGTTGCCCATTTCATCTATGTTATCTATTTATTAGCAAATAATTGCTCGTAGTATCCACTCATTACCTCCTTTGTTTCTGCAGGTCAGCAGTCATGTCACTCTTCCATTTCTGATTTTGTTTATTTTTATCCTGTTTTTTTTGTTGTTTTTTTTTCTTGTCAGCCTAGCTAAGGGTCCATTGATTTTGCTGATTTTCTCAAAGAATTCTTCTGGTTTTGTTGATTTTCTCTTTATTTTCACATTCTCAATATCATTTATTTCTGCTCTAATCTTCTTTATCTCTTTACTTTTTTTTCCCCACTTTGGGCTTAGTTTGCTGTGCTTTCTCTAGTTCTTCCAAAGGAACAGTTAATTCCTGAATTTTGTCTTTCTTCTTTTGGATATGCATTTAAGGCAATAAATTTCCCTCTCAGCCCTGCCTTTGCTGCAGCCCATGGATTTTGATATGTTGTGTTTTCATTTTCATTAGCTTCAAGGTATTTACTGACTTCTTTTGTAATTTCTTCCTTGACCTACTGGTTGTTTAAGAGTGTATTCTTTAGCCTCCATGTATTTGTGAACTTTCCAGCCCTCTGCCTGATATTGACTTCCAACTTCATTCCACTATGATCTGTGAAAGTGTTTTGTATAATTTCAATCTTTTAAAATTTATTGAGACTTGCTTTGTGTCCCAGCATATGGTCTATCATTGAAAATGATCCATAAGCACTTGAGAAAAATACGCATCTCCTATTGTGGAGTGTAATGTCCGTAAATGTTTGTTAAGTCTAGTTCATTTATTGTGTTACTCAAAATCTCTGTTTCTTTATTGCTCTCCTGTCTATCAATGAGAGTGGGGAATTGAAGTCTCCAACTATTATGGTAGAGATGTCTACTTCTCCTTTCAGTGTTCTCCGTATTTGCTTCATGTATTTTGGAGGACTCTGGCACAGGGCACAAATGTTTATGATTGTTATGTCTTCATGTTAGATCATTCCTTTTATTAATATAGTGTCCTTCCTTGTCTCTTTTAATTGTTTTACATTTGAAGTCTAATTTGTCAGATATTAATATACCTACCCCTGCTGTTGTTGTTTGCATGAAATATCTTTTCCTTACCTTCCACTTTCAACCTATTTTTGTCCTTGGGTCTAAAGTGAATCTCCTGTAGACAGCATATGAATGGGACCTGTTTTTTAATCCATTATGTCAGTCTGTGTCTTTTGATTGAGGAGTTTAATCCATTAACATTTAATGTTATTACTGTAAAGACAGTACTTTCTTCTACCATTTTGTCTTTTGGATTTTATATGTTACATCTAACTTTTTTCTCTTTTTACTTTTACTGATAATTTTCATTTCTACACTTCTCCAGACCTCTCTCTCTCTCTCTCTCCTGCCTTTTCCTATCTGCCTGTAGTGTACCTTTTAGTATTTCTTGTAAAGGGAGTCTTATGCACAAGTTCTCTCAGTGACTGTATGAAAATATTTTAATCGCCCCCCCCCAACTTTTTTTTTGTATGCTGTATGGTGGGGGCATATTTCATTATTTTTCCATGTTGAGTATCCCATTACTGCAGCACCATTTTGTTGAATTTTTGTTTGTTTGTTTTTTTGGGGGGGAAGTGGATGGACTGGGATTTGAACCCACATCTCCTTCATGGCAGGTGAGAATTCTACCACTGAATTACCCTTGTGCCCCATCCCCCACATGTTGGAAGGACAGTTTTGCTGGGTATAGAATTCTTGGTTAGCAATTTCCCTCTTTCAGAATCTTAAATATACCACCGCCTTCTCACCTGCATGGTTTCTGCTGAAAAATCCACACATAGTCTTGTTGAGTGTCCCTTGAATGTGATAGATTGCTTTTCTCTTGCTCTTTCAAAATTATCTTTTTGTCTTTGACATTTGACAATCTGATTAGTAAGTGTGTTGGAGTATATTTGTTTGGATCTATTCTTTTTGGGGTATGCTGCACTTCTTGGATCTATAATTTATGTTTTTCATTAAAGATGGGAAAGTGTCAGTGATTATTTCCTCCATTAGTATTTCTCCTCCCTTTTCCTTTTCTTCTCCTTCTGGGACACCCACAACATGTATATTCATGAGCTTCAATTTGTCATTCAATTCCCTGAATGAATGACATATTTTTTCCATTCTTTTCCTTATATTTTCTCTTGTGTGTTATATTTCATATGTATAGACCTGCAGTTCACTAATCCTGTATGCTGCTTCTTCAAGTCTATCATCATAGGTTTCCATTGTTTTTTTCATTTTCTATTGTGCCTTTCATTCTCATAAGGTCTGAAATTTGTTTTTTTCAAATTTTTTAGTTCTTCTTTATATTTATCCAATGTCTTCATGTCCTCCCTCAACTCATTGATTTGATTTGTATATTTTTTTAATGTGGGCATGCACAGGGAAACAAATCTGGGTCTCCAGCATGGCATACAAGAACTCTGCCACTGAGCCACTGTTGCCCTGATTTGATTTTTGATGAGAATTTGCATGTCTGTTTGAACATCCTGAATTAGTTGTTTCAACTCCTGTATCTCATTTGAAGTGTTGGTTTGTTCCTTTAACTGGGCTAATCTTCAGTTTTCCTAGTATGACTCATTATTTTCTGCTGGCATGTAGGCATTTGATTTTCTTAATTAGTTTATTCTGGAGGCTGTTTTTATTCTTTTACCTAGGGTTTTCTTGTTGGACGGTTTTTTCTCTATCTATTCTTTGACATTTAATTCAACTTATTCTAGACGTCTAGCTTAGGTTCTGTCTAACTGATCAGAATTTTTCAGTTCTTGTTTTCCTATTTCTTGCCCTGCCTAAATGGAGCCTTTTTTTCTTTTCTTTTGAGGAGGAGCCCCTCCTCCTCAATAACTCCTCAGTTATTATAGACCCCAGTCAGATTTTCCCAGACCAGACAGGTCCATATCTCAGCAAGTCAGAGTATCCAACATCACTTTTCCCTCATGGTGAGACCCAGCAGGTTGTCAGACTTTTCCATGAAGACTCTAGACTCTGTGTCTTTCCTATCCTGCCCAGCATGTGGAGCTTGTCTACCCATGGCTTCTCACCAGCATAAAGTGATGCAGTGCCTTTAATTTTTACAGACTCTCCCTGCAAGGGGTGTGGTTGAGACAGAGGTTGAAGTAGTAGGTGGGCTTAGATTGTGTTTGTTTTTCAGCCCCTGCAGCCTGAATTCCCTGAAGGAGGGCCCCCCCTTGAGCTGGGCCCCACCCCCCTTTTCTTGAGGGAAGATAAGGCTTTTATGGAATTGAGTCCTTTCACCTGACTATTTACTTTGTGCCTTAGACATGCCTTAGTTCTGCCCTTGCCTAGGGTAGTGCTGGAGCCTGAGAGTGCTTGCAGTTCTAGCTAATGAGTTGTTAAAAGGTAAAAAAAGAAAAAAGCTTTTTCAGAGCTGGACTCCCACTCTCCAGTTTTGCCAATCAAAAGCTTGGGTTAGTATGTGACTCTGTGTATCCCTGAGCTCTTTGTGCCCCCTCTTCCTGGGGTCCAGCCCATTTCCAGTATTTTGTGCTGTCCAACTCAAAAAGCCTCTGGTTTTGTTTTGTTTGTTTGTTTGTTTTTCCTATCAGTCCCACCCCCTCTCTGCCAGGGCAAAAACTCCTGGTTCCTTTAGTGCTTATTCCAGGTTTATCGGTGCTTGGGGCCTGCCTTCAGTAGTCCAATTTTGTTAATTAATTCTGCAATTGGAGTTTGGTTGCACTAACACCATGCTACTAGTAAAGACTTTCCTTCCCCCTCAGGGAACCAGCCTGCCATGCCCATGGGGGAGGGGCGTTGGCCCCCTGGCTTGGGAAACTTACAGTTCTGTGTGGGATCTCAGCCATCCTGCCCACTCCATACTGGTGTACACTGTATGTCCAGTTACCGATATTCCCCCAACAGTTGCTCTGTACAGTTCCTGGCTATTTACTAACTTCTCTGGAGGAAAAACTAAATTCCACACCTCACTATGCCACCATCTTGCCACACCTCTCTTGTTGGGAAGGTTTTGATGACAGGTTCAATCACTGTATTGTGATTTGTTTCTTGAGGACTTCTGTTTCTTCTAGTGTCAGTGTAGGTTGTTCATATGTTTCTAAGGAACTGCCTGTTTCATCTAAGTTGTCTCATTTGTTGGTGTACAGTTGTTTAAAGTACCCTTTTATTATCTATATTTGTTTGGGTCCCTTAGTAATGACCTCCATCTCATTTATGATTTTATTTATTTACATCTTCTCTCTTTTTATATTTTTCAGTATAGCTAAGGGTTGTTCAATTGTATTGATCTTAAAGAACCAACTTTTGGTTTTATTTATTCTATTGTTTTATTTTTGTTGTTCTCTGTTTCATTTATTCCTGTTTAATGTTTGTATTTCTTTCCTTCTGCTTGTTTTGGGATTATTTTGATGCTCTTTCTCTATTCTCTCCAGTTAAGTCTTTGATTTTTATCTCATTCATCCTTTTTGATGTAGGTATGTAGAGCTATAAATTTCCCTCTCAACACTACCTTTTGCATCCCATAAGTTTTGATATGTTGTGTTCTTGTTTTTATTCATGACCTGATATTAACTGATTTTTCTTGAACTTTCTTCTTTGACCCACTAGTTGTTTAAGAGCCTGTTGTTTAACCTCTATGTACTTGTGAATTTTCCAGTTGTTCAGCTGTTATTGATTTCCAACTTAATTTCATTATGATAAGAGAAAGTGCTTTATATAATTCCAGTCTTTCAAAATGTACTAAGACCTGCTTTGTGTCCCAGCATGTAGTCTACCTTGGAGAATGTTCAATGAGCACTTTAAGAGAATATATATCCTGCTGTTTTGGGTGCAGTGTTCTATATATATGTTTATTAGGACTAGTTCATTTATCATATTACTAGTATTTAAGTTTTCTGTTTCCTTTTTGAGCTTCTGTTTAGATGTCTTATCTATTCAACAGAGTGGTGTGCTGAAATTTCCCACTATTATTGTAGTGAACCTTCAGTTTTGCCAGTATTTGCTTCATGGACTTTGGGGCATCTTGATTAGCTGCATATATATGTAAGATTGTTCTTCCTTCTTAGTGAATTGCTCCTTCTATTAACATATGGTGTCCTTGTTTGTCTCTTACAACATTTTTGTATTTAAAGTCTATTTTGTCTGATATTACTATAGCTACACCAGCATTTTGTTGTTATTGTTTTTGTTTTTGTTACTGCTTGTATGGAAAATCATTTTCCAGTCTTTCACTTTTAACTTATTTGTATCTTTAGGTCTAAAATGAATCTCTTATATATTTTATCCACCCTACCATCTTTGTTTTTTCACTGGGGAGGTTAGCCCATTAACATTCAATGTTATTGCTATTAAAAAACAGCAATTTAACCATTTTATCCATTGGCTTTTATTTGTCAGATCCACTTTTTCTCCTTTTTTAATCCTTTTAGTTACTCTTACTGATAGTCTTCATTTCTATACTCTCCTGTTAGCCTCTCTCTCCTGTCTTCTTTTTTTTTTTTTTAGTTGAAGAACTTTTTTTTTTCAGTTGAAGAACTCTTGTAGGGCATGTCTCCTGCTAATGAACTCTCTCAGCTTCTGTTTACCTGGAATATTTTAATCTCTCCCTTATTTTTGAAGGACAGTTTTGCTGGATAAATAATTCTTTTTTCTCTTTCAGTATTATGAATATATGATTTCATTGCCTTCTCACCTCCATGGGATCTGATGAGAAATCAGCAGTTAGTCTTATTTGGCTTCCCTTGTGTTGGGTGAATT
Source organism: Tamandua tetradactyla (assembly GCF_023851605.1). Classification (NCBI taxonomy): domain Eukaryota; kingdom Metazoa; phylum Chordata; class Mammalia; order Pilosa; family Myrmecophagidae; genus Tamandua; species Tamandua tetradactyla. The sequence goes on along the minus strand of NC_135327.1, from coordinate 120,564,146 downwards.
GCTTTTCTCTTGTAGCTTACAGACTTTTCTCCTTCTTTTTGGCATTTGACAATCTGATTAGTATGTGAGTCTGTTTGGATTTATTCTGTGTGGCGTATTTTGGGCTTCTTGGATTTTCATATTTATGTCTTTTCTAAGGGTTGGGAAATTTTTAGCTATTATTTCCTCAAATATTCTTCCTGGCTCTTTTCACTTTTCTTCTCCTTCTGGGACACCTATTATACATATGTTTGCATGTTTCATGTTGTCAATCATTTCCCAAAGACCCTGCTCCTAATTTTCCATTTTTTCCTCTATTTGTTCTTCTGTCTGTTTGAATTCAGTTACTCTATCTTCTAACTTGCTGATCCTTTCTTCTGTCTCTTCAAATCTGCTGTTGTGTCTATGGTGTATTTTTAAGTTCATATACAGTGTCTTTCATTTCCATAAGATTATTTTTCTATATATTTTTTCAAATTCTTTTTTATGCTCACCTAGTGTCTTCTTAATATCCTTTATCTTTTTAGCCATCTCATTGAATTTGTTTAGGAGATTTGTTTGAACTTCTTTTATTTGCTCCAAATTCTGTGTCTCCTTCAACTTTTTAATTCATTCCTTTGACTGGGCCATATCTTCCTGCATTTTAGTATGCCTTGTGATTTTTTTTTTTTTTTTTTTTTGCTGATATTTGGTCATCAGATTATTGTGGTGGGTTTGTTCTGAGGGTCAGTTTCTCTTGTCTAGGATTTTTTTGTTGCTTGATTTTGTATTTAGGCATTTCTTTGACAGCTGGATCATCGCTATATCACAGTCAAAACAGGGACAGGTATCCATGCAGAGAGTATAGAACAGCTCCAGTGGACCCTGGGATATGGTTTGGAAAGACACAAAAAAGCCCTTATTTTTCCTGCACTTTCTAGCCTTCCTAGAAGATGGGGCTTTGTGGCTACCTATTTCATCAGTGAAGCTACTGAAACATTAGGGTCCCTCAGCATCTGACCAGGAGGGGCTGAAATTGCAGGAATCCTGTGTTCTCACTTTGCTGGCCAATATCTTGATTAGTGTTGGGCTGTGTGAGGGATACAGAGTGTCCCTCTCTGCATCTTGGGCATTGAACTTCTGCAGTCATCCCAGTGTTCCGCTGCCCACCAGAGAAGAACTGAGCTATCCCTGCTGCTTCTCTCAAGGTGGGGAGGATGGTTCCAGGAACCATGGAGGGAAATATAGCCTCTGCCTATTATTTGTCACTCTCTTCATCCTGCACTTCCCTGGGCATTGTACTGTCCTCCATTGTACTATTCCCTGGATCCACAAACAGTTGATTCAGACAGCGTTTGTCTGGCTATGTACTGCTTTTGGGAAAGAAGTAGGTTCTGCCATTCTTTCCCCAGTCCTCTATTTTGGAAGCTCCTCCTTGGAGCTCCTTTGTATTCAGCACTCCTCAGTAACTTGCATTCTGTTCTGGGTCTCTGGACTTGGGTCCTTGTGTCTTGAAATGTGTGGGGATCTAATTCACTGCTCTATATGTGCATTTCTGTTTTTATTTTTCACTCTGTGTCCCTGGTGGGAAGTGGAAGGGATCCAAGCTGAGGCCTCTGAGTGCTTCCCAAACTGTGTGGGACAAGTGAAGAGGAGGGATGAGGACTGGTTGGTCCAAGACAGGAGTTTCCTACCTTATATTTTTCTCTTTCTTTGATTCAGCATTTGCAGAATACTTCTCCCGTGTCTACCTTCCTCCAGTGTTCTAAGCAAGGGAGGTGTGTCTCTTTTCACTGATTGTCTGGAGAGGGTTTTCCAGGAGACGTTTTATGCTGCCATGTTGATGACATCACCTCACTCTGTGGTCAGTGATATTTGATGTCATTCTTCCCTGAAGCAAAACAAACTACAAATCTTACTGTCTAAATCAGGAAGGGTTACATGGGCTAAAAAGGAGATTTATCCTGCTACAAAACTTTTTGGCAAAACTTACATCTAAATGAGCCAAGTTCCTTAGAATAGGAGGAAGTTTCAAATCCTCATCTCCATAAGAGAAAGAAAAATCAACGAATCTCCACCCTCAAAAAGTCATGAAAAGGCGGCAGGCCATGGTGGCTCAGTAGGCGGAGTTCTCGCCTGCCGTGCTGGACATCTGGGTTCAATTCCCCATTCCTGCCCATGAAAAAAAAAAAAGTCACGAAAAGGAAAAGGGGGTGCTTGGCTGTGCTCATTCCCATTAATGATTTGTTAAAAGTTGTCCTTTTTTTTTTTTACCTAGAAAAGGGCATCTATTTATTCTCTTCAAACTAAGGTTGGTCCTTAGACAGAACTTCAAGTCAGAACAGTGTTATTAATTATGATTCTTTAGGGCAAAGTCCACTGCACACTGCTTAATAAGTATTTGTGGAATTATCCAGAAAAGCAAGCTGAAATCATTTGATAGAATTGCTCTGAGATCCCTTCTCAAGGTTGAGAACCAAGCAGATTAACAATGCTTCAGACACAGGTTTAAGTAAAAATAAGGACCTGTTACAAATGAGTACATCAGCCTTGCCATGCCCTGAGATGGCCTGTGAGGCCTGTCTCTTGACAGATTTCCCCAAATCTGATTTCCTGTGTGTGAGCACTCCTCATGGAGAAAATGCAAGTTAGAGAAGGGCTTGGGAAGTCTCAAGATGTCAAGTCTTGCTTTGATCTGCAGGCTGCAGCACTTGATTAGCAATCTGTACCCAGCCCAATTGGGGGAAGAGGGATTTATAAATATTTGAACATTAGTTTTTCTCCTGGTGTAGAATGTAGGATCTTGGAACACCACAGTTGTATGAGGTCCATTTTCTGACATAATTTAGTAATGGTCTTAGGTGAGATGTAGACCCCACTTACCACAACCACAGCGTCTTATTGCAGAAAGAACATTGGGGATGGGAGACAAAAAGCTGAGAGGTCTGGCTTTTGGTTGTTGATAGTTAGATTCAGTTGTCAACTTGGCCAGGTGAAGGCACTTAGTTCTGCTGCTGTGGACTTGAGCCAATGGTACGTGAACCTCATCTGTTGCTAATTACATCTGCAGTCAGCTAGGAGGCATGCCTGCTGCAATGAATAACGTTTGACTTAATTGGCTGGTGCTTAAATGAGAGCGCACAATGTAGCACAGCCTAAGCAGCTCGGCATTCCTCATCTCATCACTCGCAGCTTAGCCCACACCTCTGGAGATGCAGAAAGAAGTCACCCTGGGGAAAGTTGTTGGAACCTAGGGGCCTGGAGAGAAGGCCAGCAGAGATCGCCCTGAGCCTTCCCACGTAAGAAAGAACCTCAGTGGAAAGTTAGCTGTCTTTCCTCTGAAGAGCTAACAAAATGAACCCCCTTTTATTAAAAGCCAACCTGTCTCTGGTGTGTTGCATTCTGGCAGCTAGCAGAATGTACACAACTAGAACAGCTGTATTCTACTAACTTGGGGATATCATGTAACCTCTCTCTACTCCTTTACTTCCATCCATAAGAAAACCTAGACACGGGTTTGTTGGTGTTTATTATTTACTCACAGTTCCAATTCCTTTAAAATTAAGGAAATTAATTTTAAATTAATTTTAAATTTACTGAACATGCAGATTTTTTGGAACATCTGGAGTCTAGAGTTCACAGTAGAGTGCCTTGTGAAATACGGTGCCTATGAGAAGTTTTCCCTGATACACAGAAGCCACGGTGCTGCCCTGAAGCATGGAGCCATTATTGGCATACACAGTGTTCACTTGGGGCTTCTCGGACAAAACGCTCTGTAGGCGAAGGACCTGTCAAGAGAAAATCGTTATTCAATAGACAATATGAGCACATAGCCACCCAGTGACATTTTCCTTCCCACATATTCCAAGACTGGGATGGACTAACACAGATTCAAGTCCCAACCCCTCCAAAAAGACAGATTCAAGTCCCAACCCCTTATCTCATGAATGTGCTCTTATTTGGAAAGAAGATGTCTGAAAATGTTATTAATTAAAGAGGCCAAACTGGATTAGGGTCACTCCCAATCCGACTCGTGTCCTCAATAAGAAAGGAAATTTGGACACAGACAGAGAGTAAAGAGCCGTGTGACAGACGCAAAGATAGAGTCATGACTTTCTGGCAACTCTCAGTCCCTGCAGACTTCAGAGGAAGTGGCCTTGATTCATAGTTCTAGCCTCCAAAACTGTGGAGCAATAAAGTACTGTTGTTTTAAGCCACTCGGTTTGTGTTACTATGTTAGGTGGTCTAGGAAACTAAGGCAAGGACTAACATATTTTTCAGAAATCAGAATATCCTCACTAGTTTTTTTTTTTCTGATTAAAGTACTTGCGTTGGTTTGGATCTATTATCTACCCTAGAAAAGTTATGTTCTAATCATGATCCATTCTTGTGGGGCAGCCATTTCTTTTAATCCTGATTCAATAATGTAGGGTGGAAAATTTTTATTAGATTATCTCCACGGAGATGTGACATGCCCAATTTTGGGTGTGACTTTTTAATTAGATGAGCTATGACTCTGTTCATTCAGGATGGGTCTTGATTAGTTTACTGGAATTCTTTAAATGGGGGGGAACATTTTGAAGAAACCTCAGACGCAGATGTTTGGAAAACAGTTGCTTCAGAGTTGACATAGAGCCTATGTAGATGTTAGGAGATTGAGACAGAAATTGCCCAGGTGCTAAATAAGGAGTCACAGAAAAAGCCAGAACCGGAAGAGAGAAATTTCCATCCCAGGCAGATGCTAAGCTAAGAGATGAAACCTAGAGTTTTGTCCTAGAGCAGCTAAGTGAAGGCCTACAGATGCGTAGAGAGGAAATCACTGGCATTAGACGCTGGAAACAAAATGGGAACAAGAACCAGCAGACACTAGCCATCTAATTTCCCAGATCACCCTTCCTTGAGCCAGTGTATCTTTTTCTAGATATGTCTTAGAACTGTGAACTTGCAACCTAACAAATTCCCTTTTCAAAAGTTGTTCCATTTCTGGTATATTGCATTCTGCCATCTTAAACCAATACAGTACTTATGATCTATTGCTATCTATCCACTGAAGTGGATTGGATTTGACATTAGTCAATTTCCTAAACAGATGACATGCAATTTTGATTGTTTAGACATCTCCATTAGAGGGAGGTGAGAGTGCATGGATGTTCTTACCTGATTCTTGAACTAGGGTGGTCCTCTCACTGTGGGAACGATCTTGCATTTAACTGAGCCCACAGCATGAGGAGGGGAAAACAGAACAAAATGACAAAAGGACACTGAGTGAGCCAGCTAACCCTAACTGGCAATCAATGGGGTGGCAGTTGTTATAGCTGGAGCCCCCTTCCATCTGCAAAGTGATTAGAAAGTATAAAGAATACATACTTTGGGATTCAATCTGATACTTCACTGCCTAGCACTGTTATTGATCCCAAGGATTAATACACTTTACTTTGCTAATCAGTAAATATAAAAAAGGTCAAGTTTCCCAATAGCCTGGATAAAGTCCACTCAAACAAAACATGATAGAAATTTTTAAAATAAATAGAAGTGCACAAGTCTATTCAGTCATATCTCATTAGATTAGTTTTTGTTAAAGTTTTTCATAAGCAGTCTTACACCTTGATATTGGATTCTTATACAAAAATACTTAAGCTTGGATCTCTGTGTGGAAGACACGAAATTCAGTTGGAAGTAAAGCGTGCCAGTGAGGTTGAGGAATGAAATCTTATTTAAAATAAACAAATTATTAACCTTGAAAATAGAGATATGAAAAGGATCCTCAATAATTAATTTTCAAATCATCCTAGGAGGATTATATTTTCATTTCCTTAAAGCAGGCATTGCTAGGTTTTTGTAGGAGAAGTTATATGGTTTCCATGGGTTTATTTTTAAGACAAAGAAAGTTTGCCAGATGAGGGTCACAGTTCTTTAGGCTCTAGATCAGGCCACATTTTTGTTTCTTTTTCTATTTTTTTGGTGTTATTTTCAAGAAGTTTTGACCTCTGTGTCAATAAGAGAGAAAACGGCTTATTTTTTAGAGAAAACTAAAGAGCAGCAGTATTGGAAAAAGCAGTAAGTACATGTTTTAATTTACCCCCTGTGCCAATTCCTGGGCTAGGAACGGAATCTCAGTTTCCCAACTGCCCAAACCTGGATTTGAACACCGTAACTTTGCTCAAAGTTTATCTTCTCAATAAGGTTATCCTGATTAATAATCAGACCTGCCAATCCCCTCTGCTCACAGTAATAATGACTGCTTTTACTCTGCTGTGTTTTTTTCCTTAGAACTTATCACCTTCAAGCATGCTATATAATTTACTTACTTCTTATGTTTATTGTTCATTTTCTGCTCCTTCCCTTTCTCCTAAGAATAGAGATCTTTTTCAGTTTTGTTTTCTGATATATCCTAAGCTTAGAATAATGCCTGGAACATTTGAGGGGCTCAATAAACTTTTTTCTCACAGTGTATGTGCCAAGAATTTATATCTATATTTACATTCAGTAGAGATTTTTTTTCTTAAACTTAATGCCATAGAAAATGCAATGGTGTGTGCTACTGTTTCTTAAAAATATATATTTTTATTGAGAAATCTTTACACACACACAGTCCATCCAAAGTATATAATTAATGACTCATACTATCATCACATAGTTGCATATTCATCACCAAGATCATATTTAGGACATTTGCATCACTCCAGAAAAAGAAATAAAAAGAAAAATCTCATATATCCCATACCCCTTGCTCCTCCCCCTCATTGACCACTAGTATTTCAATCTACCCAGTATTTTACCTTTTATCCCCCCCATTATTTATTTATTTTTCATCATTATTTTTTTACTCATCCGTCTATACCCTGGATAAAAGGAGCATCAGACACAAGGTTTTCACAATCACACAGTCACATTGTAAAAGCTGTATAGTTATACAATTGTTTTCAAGCATCAAGTTTACTGGAATACAGTTCAACAGTTTCAGAAACTTCCCTCTAGCCACTCGTGCAGGTTTGAAAGGATTTATGTACCCTAGAAAGGGCATGTTTGAATCCTAATCTATCTTGTGGAAGCAGCTGTTTCTTTTAATAGGGTATTAAAAGGGTATTAAATAGGGTATTCAGTACTATAGGTTGGAAACTCGATTAGCTTATCCCCATGGAGATGTGATGTGCCTACTTGGGGATATTAACCTTGGATTAGAGGGAGATGTGTCTCCACCCATTCCAGGTGGGTCTTGATTATTATACTGGAATCCTTTAAAAGAGGATTTTTACTGGAATCCTTTAAAAGAGGATTTTCCAAAATAAAAATCCTTTTTATTTTGGAAAAAGTTTGAGAATGAAGAGACAGCCACAAGAACAACCAGAGCCATGCAGCCAGAGACATTTGGAGATGAAGAAGGAAAATACCCCCAGAGGAGATTCATGAAAGAAGAAGCCTGGAGAAAAAACTAGCAGATATTATGATGCTCACCATGTGTCTTTCCAGTTGAGACAGAAACCCTGAACTTCATTGGCTTTTCTTGAGTGAGGGTAATCTTTTGTTGGTGCCTTTAATTTGGACATTTTTATAGACTTGCTTTAATTGGGACATTTTCATGGCCTTAGAAGTATAAACTAGCAACTTAATAAATTCCCCCTTTTAAAAGCTGTTCTGTTTCTGGTATATCGCATTCCAGCAGCTATCAAACCTGAATTCCACTCCAATAAACTAAAAAGGGATATGTAAATAATGCATAAGTATAACCTCCAGAATAACCTCTCGACTCTTCTTGAAATCTCTCAAACACTGAAACTTATTTTGTCTCACTTCTCTCTTTCTTCTTTTGGTCAAGAAGGTTTTCTCAATCCCATGATGCTGGGTCCCAGCCCATTTTAGTAGTCCTGTCCACTTTGCCAGGGAGATTTACACCCCTGGGCGTCATGCCCCATGTAGTGGGGAGGTTAGCCAGTTCACCTGCTGAATTGGCTCAGAGAGAGAGAGGTCACTTCTGGGCAACAAAAGGTTCTCTAGGGGTGACTCTTGGGCATAATTATAAGTAGGCTTAGTTTTTCCTTTGAAGGAATAGATTTCATAGGGACAAATTCCAAGATCAAGGACTCAGCCTATTGAAATGGTTGTCCACATTGTTTGAAGAATATCAGGAATTCCCCATATGGGGAAATTTAATATTTCCTCCTTTCTCCCCAGTTCCCCAAGGGTACTTTGCAAGTACTTTTTTATTCTCTGCCCAAATTACCCTGGGATATATTGGGGCATCACACTAACCTGTACAAACCAACAAGATCTCAAGATTCCATGTAATTATGGTGTTCAAATAAACTGACCACACAAGCTAAAGTAGGTAATGTGCTACCCAAAATATAAATTTCACATCAATAAACATCTCTCCCTTTGGTCTTACGAGAAGCTGAAATTCTAAAACATGGACCGTAAAAATACCTTAGTCCTATCCAGATCAGCTTCATTCGTATCTCTAGTCAAAGTCTGATCCTTTTTCAACTTTGTAAACAGTTGCTCTATGGGATAGTGCTGACTTTCATAGCTTCGGTGCTCTAAATCTGAGTCTCAGGTGTCACATAAATACCTGAAGTCTCAGGGACTGTGCAGGTAGACACAGAAAAGTCAATGACTTATGCTTCTGTGTTAGAAATCATATTTTGAAATAACACAAATTATACTTTTAAAATGAGATATTCTCCAGTACGATCATATACAATAGAATCTGTAGGATAAAGTGAATTTTGCCTTGAGACTAGAGTCAATTAATCCCCATTATTTGAGCATGATGTTGGGTATTGTGGAAGAAGACAGCTCCGTATGTGACACCCACTGTGACTAACTGCTTGGCCTGCTCAGAGCCTCCATCCTGATCACAACTATGATAATCAGGTTCATATTTCCCTATTATCCCCCAAAGCAAGGTAAGCTTTAGCAAGGAAGATAGTCCTGGCAACCCGCAGCCATTAAACTGTTACCCAGTGGCCTGAAAGGATTAATGAGACATATCTCCACATTGGACCCAAATCTCTACTTTTTCCATACGTAGAATTTGTTTGATTCTGGAACATCAAACATTACCCACTTAAATTCTCCCAACAACCTCAACAAATTGTTCTTGTAGCTTTGCCTATGAACTCAGAAAAGCACAGAAACTTACTTCTGACCCTGGAGGATCCTTGGGGTCATAGTTTAGCAGCTTCTCGGCGTTAGGGTGGCACCCTGCCAGAATGTCTCCCGTGGCAGGATCAACAGTTAAGTTATCAACTAAAGTGTCCAACTGTATCACCTTTCAACAAAGAGGAAGAGAGAAGACATGGTTTCAATTTCCTTCATCATGTCGCCCTCCTTCCCTCCACTCCTTTCCAGCTCCTGGAATTGGTATTTTTAGGGGTCTTGCTGGCTTGAGAATTATAAATGCAGTCTTACCACATTCCTCTAAAATGCTCATGTTTCCTTCATTCAAGAAGGAGTACATTCCTAGGTCAAGTATGGGACAAATGTCAGATGCTCTGTTGTGTGGGCAAGAAAGAATCTTACCTTCATTTGAGTCAAATCCCAGTTTTTGTGTTTTTTCATTACATGAATGTTCTTAGCAACCACATCAGCTACATAGATATACCTTGGAAGTAAACAACATTCATATTTTAAAAAGTAGTAATAAGAGATGACACTAACTTTAATTTTGGAGGAGAGGTATAAAAATTCACAGTAGCTCAAAGTAATACGGCAATCCCTCTCCAAACCACAGTTAAAGAAGATAATGCAGTGGTATTTTTAGTATTATTGAATTGCTTAAAATAGGCTTTGAATATAAGTTGGGAGTATACAGTAATGAAAATGATGTTTCTAGGTGACATCGGTTTCATCTAGGTCAGTTTCATTACTTATGGATCACAATTTATTTTTTAAAATGAGAGTAGGTAAGCAAGCCTCGTATAAGGTCAGAAGGTACTATACTCCAAAAACAAATGCTGAAAAGTAGTATCAGCTGACCACAAAGCTCAGTTATAAACATTTCTAAAAAGAGGAAGAGCACTTAAGGCTGTTTTCTACAGGGACTTTATCTTATCTGTTCATTGTCTCTAATTTGCTTGTGAATAATCATGGTACTTTTCTTTTAAAAAAATCTACTTAAAACACTTCTAAAGAGTGTTTTCGCATAGAATATTCTGTTGCAGCATTTCAGTAAGTCTAAAACTTATACAATGGCAATTCCCAAACTAAGTTGGGCCTTCCTCTCTAATAACTGGCTTTTGGGTAACTGAACTTAGTACATGTGGTTAAACATAGTTGAGCTTTTTAAGTTGCCAAGGTACTGCATGTTTGCTCTCCTTTTTACTGTGCAAGGTAAGTAAGTGCCTTTCCAGAGTCATGAAAGAACTTGGAAAAGAACCCGAGATCCTCACATCCAAATTCCTTTATTTTAATGGGGGAAGGTGAGGTTCAAAAAGACAGATTGTTTACGTAAGATCACACATTTAGTGTGAACGCTGGCTGAGCATGACACCTCTGCCACATAAACTGACTGTTTAAGTCTAAGAAGTAGCTACCTCTTTAGGGAAGAAAGTCCATCAAAATGTCAAGGGCAACATTCTAAAAAAACAACTTTGGAAACATTCTAAAAGAGCTTACTTCTTGTCTAGTGAGACTGTGATCCCATTGGCAGAACTAAATCCTTTTGCCACCACTTTGACTTCCCTTGGACTGTAGAAAAGAACATAACTCCAGCGAAGATCCAAGAACAGTTCTAACATTGACAAGAAAAAGGTAGTAAAATAACGGTCTCTGGTAGCATAGAACTGCTCTGGTCCAAGAACCACAATGTCATTCACACTAAAGTCAAAAAGAAAAAAGAAAAATACGTGGGATATTTAAATATCCTGATCATTTATTTAAAAACACTAAATTTCTGTTTGACCAATCTAATTATCAATTTTAAAAAGTGCACATGAACTAGTAAGGGTTAAAGAATTCCACAGAAAGGGCAAAATTTTGCATTACCCTGCTGATTTTCATTTAACCATTTCCTATTTGCTCAGACTCCTCTGCTATGCCAGTTAGCAAAACATAAATAAAAATATAAATAAACCTCAAAACTCCACAATCTTTATTGACTTGGAAATATTAATAGCAGTTATCTGTGGCTTTCACAGTGCAGTTCACTAATACTTCTGGTTCTTTTCCCTCTGGAATTATATATCTCCATCCTCTTGACATTTGCCAGTCATGTGACTTGCTTTGGCCAATGAAATGAAGTGATGTGTGGCTTCTGATTGAAGACTTTAAGAGTGATCCACCACGTTTCCCTTACTCAGCAACTGAGTAGAGGGTGCTGTTCACCTAGGTCTCTAGGTTAGGACAATATGAAGCTGGGTCCTTGAGAAACCCACATTCAATGCATAGCATGAACAAAAAGTAAAACAAAATAAAGCTTTGTGATTTTGTGCCACTAAGATGTTAAAGTTTTTTTTTTTTTTTCTGTTATTGTGGTATGACCTAGTTCATCTGACCACTAAATTTTCTCTGAGTAGTGTGGGTTATGGGTAATATCTTTTCTTGTTTGTGTTCTTCAGTACCATTAAAATTTTTAAATGGAGCAAGTCTCACTATAATACCCAGTAGAAAAAAACATTGGAGTTGTTTCTGTTTTGGAATTTTAAAAAACTGGTGACATAAAAACAATGTCAAAAGGATTAAACATTTTTAGATTACATTTAGGAAAGGAAAATTTGGAAGAATTAGGAGATACTTTGAGGTCTTGAGAAACAAGGCCTTTCCCAGGATCACTGGTCTACTTATCTTTCAGGTCTCAGTTTGTGTTCCTTCCACTGAAAAGTATTCCCTGATACTCTGGGTTAGACTAAATTCCCTCATTTTGTGTTCCAATAACATCCTCTTCTGGCCTTGTAATTGTCTGGTCAATGTGTGCATTGGGGAACCCACTGAATACCTCCCCAGATCCTCGAAGCAGCTGCCACTGCTGCACCCAGCTTTGCATGGGACTTGAATTCCTGTGAATACAACCTGACATTACCTTACCTCAGGCTTGCTGTAGGCCTCCTGCCTCCCATTTGGAGGTTTACCTAATGATATCAAAGCATAGGCTGCCACAAAACTTGGCTTGCACATGTACAACCAAGAATACAGGGGCATTATCACCCCTTGAGGCAAACCTTTGACTAGTGGGGCCAGTAGATAAATTCTTCTTTTTTTTATCTTGGCCAGATGGTCATGAAATGAGGCTTACAATGCCTCTTAGAAGATAATTCATGATTTCAAGCAATGAGCATTGCATTTAGCATGGCTGGCTTGATAATGTATTTGCTATAGGCTCTTCTTCTTTCCCTGCTTCACTTCTCCTTCCTGGGATTGTCCTCTCTAATAATGTAGTATCACACCAGGTTGTCCTGGCTGTGCTTTCTGGGGAACTCTTATTGTGAGGTCACACATTATTACAGTTGATCCTCACAATCCACGAATTAGGTAAATCAGGCTAATGAGGGAATCCCCATTTGGCTGAGGAAATTGAGACACTGATTAGATTATTTGTCCACATTTTCCCAAACACCTTGTGGTGGTCCTGTTCCCAACTGTGGTCTAAAAACCCAGCACAACGTATCATGAGAAAAGTCCAACAACTACACCTTCTCTTATTTCTTCTGCTTTCAGCTCCAGTTGCCCCCCAATTTTATGGGGGAGAAATTCTTAAGTTACATTTAGAAAGAGAGTAAAGGAGAGGGAAAGAGCTTCCTTTTCTTTTCCTGTTATCCTACACCATGGAAAGATCAATCTCTTCTGCTTTGGAACCAGTCTTTTTAGTATTAAGTCCATTCTACAAAAGATAAATCCTTTATTGTTTGTTCCAACCTTAAAATGGGCAACCCATCCACTAAGAAAAACCTATTTTTTTCTGAACACATAAAAAATATACTCAACTTTGAGATAGAGGCCAAGTTTAGAATTCAGATGACTCCTGCCTTATACCCTGTTCTGCCACTTAGAAATTGTATAACATAGGCAAGTTACTTAACCTCAAACTTCTCTAAGTCTCATTTTACTCATGGTTACTACTAATAGCTGTTGTGTCAATTAAATTAAATGAATTATGTTTGGTGTGGTGCCTGGCACACGATCAATACTTAATAAATGTAAATTTTATAAATACCCATGGACTTTTTTCAAGTTCTACTTCAAAACTTTAACTGAACAAAGAAATGGCCCATATGGAGGTTGGTTATAACACCTAGTGGGTGAAGCTCTTAGCATTTGACTTACCAAGACAACTTGAAAAGGAAGTGGGAGTTTAAAGACAACTAAACAGTAGGTATTGAGCTGTTGTGGTTCAGAGGATGGAATTAGAGCTGGAAACCTGATTGAACACCTTTTTAGGATTAAAATGCTTTCAACATGTTGGTGAATATAAGGATGTTCAGTACTGAATACAGCAATTTCTAGTAAGGTGCTGGGCAGTGTTACCATGGGAACCTTTAGATACCATTAGGAAAAATGCTACTAAACAAAAGTTTAAGAAAGCCTGCCTGCTGAACCAAAGACAACAAAGCTCACAGCAGAGGTGCAAAATAATAGAAGTGTAATGCTTTAATTCCATACCTTTTGAGAAGTTCATGCTTTATGGTTTTCAGGTGCATGAGAGAACGATGTTGTTCCTCAAATCTAAATATCTCCACAGTGGACTTCATGTGGGGATGATTCACAACATAAAGGTACACAGTATGGTCTAAAATGTAAAGAAAGGCATAATTTCTGAGTAGTTTACTTCTATCACAACACTATTATTAGACTTGGTGTAAAATTTTATTTCTTCAAAGGTTTTTACATCTTGTATTTGATCCTCATGGTCCACCTGTTAGGTAAGATGAACAAATGCCAGAATCTCCTTTCTTTTTTTTTTTTTTAATTTTGAGCATTTATTGACAAATTGAGCTTCAAGAGATTAATGAATCATCAGCAATTTTACCACTACCAAGTGGCAGGGCCAAGCACAGAATGTTTGTGCAATGGTCAACCTCCACTACACAAAATCCCTAAATGGGAACTACAGTAGTACATAAACATGGAGGTAATTTCCCCATGTGGCCCTTCGAGAAAAAAAAGTACAAGCAGACACAAAGCTGCTGAGAAGGCTTTTTGTGTACGTGAGAACTGTCTACATTGCAACACAAATTTGAAGTATGTCAGGGCTATGTAAATATCTTAAAACACACAACATATCCCAGCTAGAGAATGAACCTCTGACACAAGTCCACAACCTGAGGTTACATAACAACATTCAGTGGACACAATGAACATGGAATTAAATATCAATGTGAAAGAAAGTAAAGCCAATTCCAGGTATGTCTTCTCAAGAATGTTTATTTATCCATTTTCATATTGGAATGTAAACTGCTGTGAACAGGGTTGAAGGTGTGATCTGGTTTCTCAAACTGTTCTTTCTGGGTTAGCAGGAGTTTTAGGTAGACGTAGCTCTAGAGTTTTGAAAGACATTGCCCATTCCTCCACTAGGACTTGGTCTGTGTTTGTTGTCTTTCTTGCAGTCCCCAAGCCTGCAATGGAGCTAAGTCAAGCCCTGAGATGCAGAGCTTATAACCCGAGATTCTCAAACACATATGACGTCTTTATGAAAATTAGCAAAAGGTGCTCCCTCAAAGATGACTTTTTCTTCTGGCTAACCCAGCTCTGTGTGAGGGCCAAGAGCTTGGCAAGCAGAGCATGGGTTGGATTTCAGCCCACATGCGGCTCTTCAGCCAGGCACCCTTTTGCCGAACACAGCAAGAATGATCGCATGTACTAGCCTGGTTTTATCCCTTCAATTCCAGGGCCTCTGCTGGACATGTCTTTTCATATTAGATATGCTTGGTGGAAATACCTTTGCTCTCTATCTCCTCATCCCTCCCAATTTCTATGAGTGATGTTTTGGCCTTATGAATTAAGACAGGTGACTAACAAATAAAATAAGCTGTCAATCACACAATATTCAACTTCTGAAAAACCTGATTATATACATGAGGGTCGATCTGTAAATTGATCCCATTTCAAAGTAACAAAACCAAAACCAAAACTACCCCAAACAAATAACAGAAACACTTCTAACATTATCCCATGCAATGAAATAGCCCTTAATCTAATCAATCATTATACCTTCTCCAATATTTGTCTAATATGGTGTCAGGCAAAAAAATAAGTGATGGTTTTCAAATTATTCGAAAAGATACTAGAGCCCCATTCTCATGGAAGGAAGAGATAAGGGATTAGAAATGAGATTACTTGGGTTCTAGTTCTGGATTTGCCATTTACTAAGTACATAAGTGAAGATACACTTTACAACATTTCTCTTAACTCCATTTTTCCATCTATAAAATGGTGTGTTAATATCTGCTCTGCCAGTCTAATAGGGTTTTTTTCATGTACTCATTTAACACGTGCTTACAGAGTACCTACTATGCATCAGATATTATTCTAGCCTCTGGGAATCCAGTAATGAAATGAACAAGTCAAATAAGCTTTTATGGTAATCATTTTCTACAGAATAAAACAGAGAGGGAATAATTAGTAAATAAATAAAGAATATTGCAGTAGGGAGATTCCTCCTTTGGCAAGTGGTGCCCTCTTAAAGATCAACAGTTAAGGTTGGATCTTGTGCTGGCTTGAAAGTATTATGTATTCCAGAAAAGCCAAGTTTTAACCCTGATCCAATTTTATGGGAGCAGCCATTTCTGTTAATCCTGATTCAATACTGAAGGGCAGAAGCTTTAGATTAGATTATCTCCATGGAGATGTGGCATGCCCAACTGTAGGTGTGACCTTTTGATTAGATGGAGATGTGATTCTGCCCATTCCAGGCAGGTCTTGATTAGTTTACTGGAATCCCAAAAGAAGAAACATTTTGGAGAAAGTTCAGACTGATAGAGCAGAGACACAGATGTTTGGAGATGCTTGGAGCTCAGCAAACATTGCCATGTGCATTCCCATGAGATGTTAAGCAAGCCAGAACCTGGAGAGAGCCAAAAAGGGAAGCCAAGAGATGAAAGTCAGCCCTGGAAAGCAAACCGAGGAACCCCCACAGGCCAGAGGCTGAAAGCAATGGAGACCAAGAGCAAGGGATCAGCAGATGCCAGCCACATGCCTTCCCAGCTGATAGAGGTGTTCAGGATGGTATCAGCATTTCTTGAGTGAAGGTAACCTCTTATTGGTGCTTTAGTTTGGATATTTTCTGGCAACTAAAACTATAAACTTGTAACTTATTAAATTCCCTTTTTAAAAGCCATTCCATTTCTGTTATATTGCATACTGGCAGCTTAACAGACTAATACAGATCTGAAGATGAGAAGGAGCCCACTGTGTGTGAGGCAGAGAGTCTTGGTATTTTTAGCAATATAAAAAAATATTGATTACCATTTTGATGAATGCTAGAAGGAGAACTACATCGAGAGGAAATATAACAAGGTTCATAGACAGAAACAAGATAGTGGAAAGTCTTACCTGACAAGGCAATATATAAGCTGGGGCCTGACTGATAAGGAATAAGCTAGAGATGAAGGAAAGACATTTGAGGCAGAGGAAGCAGCAGATGCAAACACGCCAAGTCATGAAGCATTTTCAAAGAACTAAAAGAAACCCAGTGTGGCTGGTCCAGAGAGTCAGGAGAAAAGTGAGTCCAGTGAGAGCAAACAAATGACAGAATATGTAGGGGTAGCACCCATGAACCCAAGCCACCCTAGAGAGTTGAAATTTATCCTCAGAATAATGTGAAGCAATATGCATAATTTTAAGGAGCAAGTGACATGATCAGATTAGCATGAAAAATAACTCTGGCTATTAAAATGGATTGAGGTGATTTAAGAGGGAAGGTGGGGAGAGTGGTTAAGAGGCCAGTGCAAAATCCAGGGGAAACATGCTGGGGTCTTGAACTGGGATGGTAGTGGCGAAGATGTGGAGAGGTGGACAGTTTGGTGAGGTATTTAAGAGGTAGACTGAACAGGATGTCATAGCCAGTTGACTGAATGAGGCCAAGGAAAGGAAAGTGTCAAAGCCGGTCCTCAAGGTTTTATTTTGAGGAATACATAAGCTATTATATATGAAAAAGCTTTGTAAACTGTAAAGCCATACATAATTGTTAGGTACAGCTATGTTTTAAAGTGGAACTTGATAAGCAAATAAATGTGATTTCAGGTGAATATTTAATCTACTAAATAGAATAATATTCTAACATTTTAAAAGGAACATACTTATTTACAAATGAACAAGTCTTTTGTTGGTACAGACCAAAGAAATGGACAAAGTTCTATTGGAAAAGTGGATAGAAATAATTATTAATCATTCCCTTCTATTCATTCAAATTTCTCTCAATACTTTGAAACTCTAGCATGTATTTGAAAGAATTAAAACATCGCTTCTGGGCGGACCACGGTCACTGAATATCAGCACTTCAATGTGGCTTTCCCTTCATGTGTTGTAATGAGTGAGGTTTCACTGTTCTCATTTTTCTACATGTTCTTTGGACCCAAATATATTTTTAAAATAGTCTGGAATTAAGAACAAGTAAAAATCATATCGTAAATTGAAGTTTTAAAGCATATAAAATGTACAAAAACCCACATTTTTATAACAGCTCTTTTAGATAAGATTCACAGACCATAAAATTCACCCTTTCAAAATATATTCAGTGGTTTTTAATATATTCACAGAGTTGTGCAACTATAACCACTGTTTGGTTTCAGAACAATGTCATCACCCCAAAAAGAAAGCCCAAACCCATTAGTTGTCACTCTCATTCCCTATTCCCCTCTAATCTACTTCAGAGATTAGGATTTACCTATTCTGGACAATTCATATGGATGGAAATAATATGTGGACTTTTCTGACTGAATCCTTTCACACAGTGTGATGTTTTCAAGGTTTATCCATGGTGTAGAACTTCAGATGAAGTTTCACTACATCATTCTTTTTTATTGCTAAATAATATTCCATTGTATCCATATAATGCATTTTGATTATGCATTCATTAGTTGATGAGCATTTATGTTGTTTCTACTTTTGGGCATCATGAATAATACTAAGAACATTGATAAGTATGTTTTCTGTGTGGACAAGTGTTTTTAATTCTCCTGGGTACATATCTAGGAGTTGAATTTCTGGGTTATATGTTACTAGCTTTAACATTTTGGGGAACTGCTAAACTTCTTTCTAACGTGGTGACACTATTTTACAATTGCATCAGCAACTTATGAAGATTCCAGTTTCTCTCCATCCTCAACAACACTTCTTGTTGTCTGTCTTTTTAAATTTTAGCCCCATCTTGGTGAGTATGATGTGTTATCTCATTGTGATTTGATTTGTATTCCACTAATGACTTTTGATGTTGAGCATCTTTTCATGTGCTTTTTTTTTTTTGCCATTTGTATAGCTTTGGAGAAATGTCTATTAAGATCATCCACCCATTTTTAAATTGGGGTCTTTGTGTTTTTGTTGTTGAGTTGTAATAGTTCTTTATATATTATAAATGGGAGATATATAATTCTCCCATTCTATGGAATATCTTTTCATTTTCTTGATGGTGTCTTTGAGGCTCAAAAGTTTTAATTTTGATGCAGTCTAATTTATCTAGTTTTCCTTTGGTTGACCTATATTTTGAACGTCACACAATTATTTTCTTTTTTTGTTGCATGGGAAGGTACCAGGAATTGAACCTGGGTCTCCGGGAAGCATAATTATTTTCAAAGGGCCCTTAGTTTATGTTAGATTTCTGAGAATAGTATTCAGGCTGGTTGAAAGAGTCAACTAAGAAGGAAGAAGAACAGGAGATCATTGAGGGTTTTAAATCCCAATCTGCCTTCTTTAATGCAATATTTAAAATGTTTAAAAAGTTCACATCTTTTTACAAATAAACATCTTTAAGGTAAAATAGCTTCTCTCCAATGCTTTTAACATAAATGTTGAATAATTTGGGATGGGAGGTTGGTATCCCATCATTTTCTCCCTATTTTTTAAGTATTTGTGCCTTACCCTTGTCGACGAAAGTACTGATCCCATGTGGATTAAATGATGCTCTGTCAAATCCATCACTGATTTTTAGTGCCTGTGCCATTGGGTTTTGCTCATTCAGATCCATCAAGAAGATCTTCCCTGGTTCATCTGGTGCAAAACTTGGCATGCCTGGATACTTTAATCCCTTTAAAAATAGAGAATAAATAAACATGTATGTGCATATTAAAATTTCATTTTCAAACTGAACCTTAAATCTCAAAGCCAAGCAGAAATGCTCAAAGCTCTAAATTTCTTTAAGATTACTGAGATTTTCATTCTGTCAGCTGTTGTCATTATTGGAACTTGGAGTTCCCAATGTCATAGAAGCCTTGGCCATGAGTATGGAAAGAACCAAGATAAGGAAGTTTTCATATAACAAGGAAGGGGTTAAGCGAAAAAGTATAATGCAAGAGACGAGGCTATACCACAGTGTGCAAATTCCTTGACCTGTCTGTACTTCAGCATCTATCAAATAAAGAAGTTACACTAAATGATTGCTAAGATACTTTCTCTAGTCCTGATATTCTAAAATTAACCTTCCTCAAAGCAGAGAGAAGAGTGTATTATTTCATCTGATTTCTCTCATCCCTAAATCAATTATTTTATGTAGCAGCAAGTTGTAGAATCAGACCAAGAATTAACACAGAGTTACCAGTCTCATAGAGTTGACTTTTCCTAAAGTACTTTATTCCTACAGGCATGTTTAAAAATTCTGGCATGAATTTTTTTCTCCAAATATTGCAAAAAGTTTATTCCAGTAACGTGGGAAAGCGGCCCTTTCTACTAAAGGAATAGGGATTTATCAACCAAATCAGGCATCCTGAATGTATTGGGCTTTTGCTACTTCCAGGGCCATTGTGTCAAACCTAGGGGTTGTTTTATTCTATACCAGTTACAGAACTCAGCTCACTTCCTCCTTATGACCTTCCCCTCTCACTCTGACAGATAACGATTCTCAACAACCTTGTATCTTCTCCTGTATCCTTGTTCCCATTTGTGCTTAATTTAAACTCTTTCCTTCCTCTACCTTCTCTCATTCTCTGACTCTCTATCTCTCTCTCTCACACACACACATACACACCCACACCACACATACACACGCACACATACATTTAAAAATGCTGTCCATGGTCCTTCCACGGGGCCTGCTGAGATAGACATTCGAATCAAACCTGGGTCCTCGGCACAGCAGGCGAGAACTCTGCCTGTTGAGCCACCATGGTCCGCCCCCTCCCTCCCTACTCTGTCCTTGTGGATCTTATTCGTAAGGTTTCACTCTGCACCAAGACTTTCAAAATCTGCATATTTAACTGCAACATCTCTTTTGAGCTCTAGTGTGCAGTCTCAGCTTCCTTCTAAGGGCAGCTCAAAATCAACTTATCAAAACCAACATTTTCCTTAGGAATCCTTCCTCTCTTTGGAGATATCACTATTCTCCCAAAATTCAGTGTCCCAGTCTACCCTTTCTCCTAGAGTCAATTTGTTCGCCAAGCCTAGTGACTTAGAGAATGATAGTACTGGAAAAAAAATGCCAGGGCCATCTAATCACACACCTTCTCTTTTCACGTGAGGAAACCGAAGCTCAAAGAAAGCAATTTGCCAAGCCACCCAGGGTTTTACCTGTACAGACTCTGCCACACTATAATAAAAGGGCTGGAAGTAAAGAATATTGTCCAGGAAACCAGCTCAACAAAGAACACTATGGCAAGTACTTTGGTAGCTTGAGAACATGTGAGTACATGTTAGCTAGTAGAAAGACTGGATCCTTTGGAAATGGAAGTGATCTAATGGAGAGATGACTGTAGGACACTGCTAACACTTGGCCTAGATTAAGTATGATGATGAATGAAACATCTCTGATAAATAGCTGCACCCTCATTTAGTTTTCTGTGCAAGGCAGTTGGGGAGGAAGTTGTAGCAGCAGTCCATCTGTGTGCTAGTGATTGCAAATAATACTTTTGATCCCATTTTCTACTGAAAATAGTGAAATCACTTGGATGTGCAGGCATCTTATTTTCCCCAGCAGACTGTGTAAACAGGGATTGCAGTCCTCCACTATCCTCATTCACCAGGCATGCATTCAGCAAATATCCAAGCAGCTGGACCTGGCAGGAAGTGTGTTAGGTGCTGGGCATGGCAATGAACTCTCCAAAGTGCTGGTTTCAGAATGCATGAAGTCCAGTGGCACAGCAACGATCAAAAACATCAGTACATCAGTACAGTATAATATATAACAATCTGAGCACAGGGGCTGTGGCAGACTGTAGAGGAGGCAGTTAATCCAGAAGAAGAGAGTCAGAGAAGGCTTTCTGGAGGAAGTAAAGTGCCACCACGGTGAGGCTTCACAAAGAAATAGGAGCTAGCCAGCCACAGGTGATGAAAAGAGCAATCTTGCAGGCAGAGAGCAGGAGGCCAAATCCCAAGGCAGGGAAGAACACAGCCTGTTTGGATCCTCCAAATATACTAAAAATATCTACTGTGCGGTATTACTTTCCAGTTCTGCAGTCTCCAAACATGTTCGAGGATGGCAAGAAAGGCTAAGAGGAGAAGTCAAGGAGGGGAAGGGCTTAAATTTATTATAGTGCAAAGAGACATAAAATAAACAAAGAACATGTTTCTTTGTCTATAAATACAACTTGTTCATTAGTTTTACAAAAAGAACACTGTGATTTAGATGTGAAAATTAACATTTCTCATTGAATTATCTGTGTTGAAATTCTCTACTTTCTGGGTAGCAATCGTTTAGTACTTTCAGTTTCGATGAAAAGAGAAAAGAAGCATATAGTAGGAATGGCAAATATTTCCTAACAGGAAAGAAATCTGCTAACTACAGAATAATCATTTTTAAAGATCTATTTGGTAGAATACTGAAAATCTAAATTGACAATAGAAAATGTAAGAAAACAAAGAAAAGTTTCTATACAGTTTTGTTTTATCTTTGGCTTTGAAGAAAAGGTAAAGAAACAAAATCACTCCCACCCACAGCACACATCACCAGCACCACTAACACCACCAGCAGCTTAGAGCCCGGATGAGACCCTCACCTCCCCGTACCGTGTGCAGTCAAGAATTTTTAACTTCAGGCCATTAAGGGCTATTATAGTGTCCTTATTTGTTGTTTTTGTCTTTGTTTTGTTTTGTTTGCCCAAAACTATTTGGATTTTAAAATACATGTTCCTTGGTGGTGTTTTATTGGCCTAAAGGAATAGTCAACATGCCATGCCAGCAATTAGAATCCACACTGAAAATGTGATCAATTCACTTTTACAAAATCTTAGTCTCCGTTCCAAATTGCAACTGGTTTAACAAGTACAAGATACTTTTGAACATCTTCACAACATACACATTTTTAATTGATTGAAATTCAGTCCCTCACATAGCTTTCTGATCATCACAAAACCTGCAATGGGGGTATTGGAAATAAAATGCACTCTTTTCGCTTTAAGAGACCTGGAAGGTAGGGGAGGGAACACAAGGCGAAAAATGCTCAGGTTTTTAATCGTGTAACATGATAACACTTAATCCACAAACATTTACAGAGCTCCAAACACAGGCAGGCATGGGGTGAAGCAGAAGTGTCAGGGAGCACGTGACCACCAGAAGCTGCGGCCTGGCCCGGTAGGGAGAAAACAGGGTAGACAGCAGCGTGGCAGATCTAGAGAAGAGCCTAGGAATGGAATGGAAATCAATATACATTTATTGAGACCCTACTGAGTATGTAACTGCCCGCAGGGAGCTGCCCGCTATGGGGCATGAAAAGCTGGGTTCTCCTGTGGTGTCCTGATTAGCCCCAGGGAATCCTGTTTTGGCTTTTTTAGTGGACTGATTTACCCAAAGGCAGGATGAGCAAGCAGGGATCCATCGGGCAGTGCTAGCAGGCAGCATTAATGCACTGTCTATAAGGTATTGACATGAGCATCTGAAACACATAGAAAATACTCACACTGGAGATAAAAGCCAGCCCACTAGGAAGTATATCAATATCTTCAGAGCCAGTTTCTGCAAAAAAGATGGAGAATCAGAAAGATGAATAATATGAAGGCTTAAACAATAAACCTCAGAGTCCAAACTTTGAACTTCTTTTGGAAACTATATTGACTTTTTCAAACATATACTTGGGAAACTATATTAACGTTCACAAATCTGACAAGCTTACTATTTCACAATAAAACCTGAATCATGATGCCTGTCCCGATTAAGATGGCAGAATGAGATGCTTCAGGGATCCATCCTCCCACAGATCTGAACAACCAGTGAGCTCTGTTAGCAACTTTCTCAAAGCCCCAGAGAATGGTTAGAGGACTGAGGTAACAGGGCAAGCTTTGAATCAAGAAAAAGGCTACTTAAAGAGGTAAAATCTCAAAGAGTCCTGGCTGGCTGTCCCCCATCCACTACTGGCTTGGTGTAGAGCTGACCTGCATTCCCAGGGAACATTCTGGAGGGAACAGAGTAACTTTGGTGCACATACTGGTGATGTGTATATCTGGCCCAATCCGTCTGGCTGTGGCCTGAGGGACTTGCCATTTCAGAACTTGCCCTATATGTAGATGGCAACTCAGCAGACTCTTCCACAGAAAGCTGTGGAAGGACAGTCAAGTCGTGCTGCCTGAGACAAGAGATTGCTGCCCCAACCATGAGGAAACTATTTCCTAGGGAAGAGCAACCACAAAAAAGGTGAATTCTTAGGGCCACATGCATAAGCCCAGCACAGAAACACATGCTCCTCCACTTTGGCCTGGAGCTATTTTCCAAATTGATATGGATAAACCCTGAGGAAGGGCCCTCTCACTGGTCAATCTTCAAAGACTGGAAAAGGTCTTTTGTTTTTTTCCTTCCTTTCTTTCTTTATTTCTCCCTCCCTCCCTCCCTTCCCTCTCTCTCCCTTTCTCTGTCTGTCTCTCGCTCTCTCTCCCACCCTCCCTTCCTTCCTTGCTTTTTGTTAGCTGCTGGCATTCAAGGAAAGCAATGTCTTAACCCAATCTGGATTCAAACTTAAGAAACTGAGGTGCCAGAATCTAAATTCCCATGGTAATACATTAAATACCAAAATGTCCAGGTTTCAACAAAAAGGTTACAAAACACACAAAGAAAAAGTGAGAGACCAGGCAAAGGAGAAAATTATATCATTAAAAGCCATTAATGAAGAGGACCAGACCTGGGACATACCAGACAAAGACTTTTAAAAATGCTCGTAAACATGCTCAAAGAGCTAAAGTAAAACATGGACAAATAACTAAAGGAAATCAGGGAAATGACAGATGAATATGAAGAGAATGTCAATAGTGAGGTGGAAATTATGAAAAGGAAACAAACACAGCTGAAACCACAGTAAACAGACATTAAAAATTCCCTAAAGTGGTTCAATAGCAGATTGGAGCTGGCAGAAGAAAGAATTAAGGGACCTGAAGATAAGACAATTGAATCATTCAGTTTAAAGAGCAAAAAGGAGAAAGAATGAAGGGAAGTCTGAAGAAAAGCCTGATGAACCTGTGGAACACCATCAAGCATACCCATCTACACATATTGTGGAAGTCCCAGAAAGAGAAAAAAAGAGAGAACAGGGCAGAGAGAATATTCAAAGAAATAATGGCTCAAAACATCTGATATTGGACTTCCGGAGAAGATGGCGGCTTAGTAAGACGCGCGGGTCTTAGTTCCTCCTCCAGAAAAGCAACTAAAGAAACAGAAACAATACGAAACAGCTCCCGGAGCCAAGACAGAGACCAAAAAGACAGCGTACCCCATTCTGGAATGGCTGAATGGGCAGGGAGAATCCGCTGCGTTGAGATACCCGAGGGGCGCGCGCTTTCCCGGGCTGGGGCGGCTGGCGACTGGGGTCCCTTCCACACACATGGCTCCCCAGTCTGACTGGGAACGTTGGATAGCGGGGCCGTCCTGCCATGCTTGGCGTCTCGGGCCAGCTGGGCAATTTGGACCGGCACTCCCCCAAGCCATGG
Source organism: Tamandua tetradactyla (assembly GCF_023851605.1). Taxonomy (NCBI): domain Eukaryota; kingdom Metazoa; phylum Chordata; class Mammalia; order Pilosa; family Myrmecophagidae; genus Tamandua; species Tamandua tetradactyla. Next base: position 120,539,202 of record NC_135327.1, on the reverse strand, counting down.
TGGCTGGCAACCCCCACTCCACGCGTGGTTTCCCGGGCCAACTGTGAGATTCGGATTGGCAAGTTAAAGGAGCCACAGCATCTTTTACTGGTGGGACCCACAGACAGACGAGCGCCACAAGTGCCACCTACTGGGCAGGAAAAGAAAAACAGAGCCCAGAGATTTCACAGAAAAACCTTTCAACCAGCCGGGTCCCACACCCAGGGAAATCTGATCAAATGCCCAGACACCAGCAGAAAATAATGGATGACGCTCGGAAAATTGAAGATATGGCCCAGTCAAAGGAACAAACCAATAGTTCAAATGAGATATAGGAGCTGAGACAACTAATGCTGAATATACGAACAGAAATGGAAAACCTCTTCAAAAACCAAATCAATAAATTGAGGGAGGACATGAAGAAGACATGGGCTGAACAAAAAGAAGAAATAGAAAATCTGAAAAAAAACAAATCACAGAACTTATGGGAGTGAATGACAAAGTAGAAAAGATGGAAAAAACAATGGATACCTACAATGGTAGATTTAAAGAGACAGAAGCTACAATTAGTGAACTGGAGGATGGAACATCTGAATTCCAAAAAGACACAGAAACTATAGGGAAAAGAATGGAAAAACTTGAGCAGGGGATCAGGGAACTGAAGGACAATATGAAGCGCACAAATATACGTGTTGTGGGTGTCCCAGAAGGAGAAGAGAAGGGAAAAGGAGGAGAAAAACTAATGGAAGAAACTATCACTGAAAATTTCCCAACTCTTATGAAAGACCTAAAATTACAGATCCAAGAAGTGCAGTGCACCCCAAAGAGAATAGACCCAAATAGGCGTTGTCCAAGACACTTACTAGTTAGAATGTCAGAGGTCAAAGAGAAAGAGAGGATCTTGAAAGCAGCAAGAGAAAAATAATCCGTCACATACAAGGGAAACCCAATAAGACTATGTGTAGATTTCTCAGCAGAAACCATGGAAGCTAGAAGACAGTGGGATGATATATTTAAATTACTAAAAGAGAAAAACTGCCAACCAAGACTTCTATATCCAGCAAAATTGTCCTTCAAAAACGAAGGAGAAATTAAAACATTTATAGACAAAAAGTCACTGAGAGAATTTGTGACCAAGAGACCAGCTCTGCAAGAAATACTAAAGGGAGCACTAGAGTCAGATACGAAAAGACAGAAGAGAGAGGTATGGAGGAGAGTGTAGAAAGAAGGAAAGTCAGATATGATATATATAATACAAAAGGCAAAATGTTAGAGGAAAATATTATCCAAACAGTAATAACACTAAAAGTTAATGGACTGAATTCCCCAATCAAAAGACATAGACTGGCAGAATGGATTATGACCCAGCAATACCACTGCTAGGTATCTACTCAAAGGACTTAAGGGCAAAGACACAAATGGACATTTGCACACCAATGTTTATAGCAGCGTTATTTACAATTGCAAAGAGATGGAAACAGCCAAAATGTCCATCAAAAGACGAGTGGCTAAACAAACTGTGGTGTATACCTACGATAGAATATTATGCAGCTTTAAGACAGACTAAACTTATGAAGCATGTAATAACATGGATGGACCTAGAGAACATTATGCTGAGTGAGTCTAGCCAAAAACTAAAGGACAAATACTGTATGGTCCCACTGATGTGAACCGACATTCGAGAATCAACTTGGAATATATCATTGGTAACAGAGACCAGCAGGAGTTAGAAACAGGGTAAGATAATGGGTAATTGGAGCTGAAGGGATACAGACTGTGCAACAGGACTAGATACAAAAACTCAAAAATGGACTGCACAATAATACCTAACTGTAATGTAACTATGTCAAAACACTGAATGAAGCTGCACCTGAACTGTAGTTTTTTTGTTTGTTTGTTTGTTTGTATCTTTTGTTTTACTTTTTTTTCTTTTTCCTTTATATACATATATATTTTTTATTATTATTATTATTATTTTAATTTTCTTCTCTATATTAACATTCTATATCTTTTTCTGCTGTTTTCCTAGTTCTTTTCCTAAATCGATGCAAACGTACTAAGAAATGATGATCATACATCTATGTGATGATACTAAGAATTACTGAGTGCATATGTAGAATGGAATGATTTCTAAATGTTGTGTTAATTTCTTTTCTTTTTTTTATTAATAAAAAAAAGACATCTGATATTAACTGCAAGACATGAATATACACATCTAAGATGTTCAACAAACTCCAAACAGGATAAACCCAAATAGACCCACACCATGGCATATTTTATCAAACCATCGATCGTCAAAGATAAAAGAATTTTGAAAGTCACAAGAGATAGAAAAATGTCATGTGCAAGGGATCCTCAATAAGATTAAGTGCCAATGTCTCACTGGAAACCCTGGAGGCAATAAAGCAGTGGGATGATATATTTAAAGTGCAGAAAGCAAAAAAGCTGCTGCCCAAAGTATTCTTTATCTGGCAAAACTATCTTTCAAAAATGAGGGAGACATTAAGACATACCAAGACAAACAAAACTTGAGGGAGTTCATTTCTAGCAGACTGGTCCTACAACAGATGCTAAAAAGAGTTCTGCTGGTTGAAAGGATAGGGCAATAGATTAAAGCCACATGAACAAACACAGATCTTCAGTGACGCTAACAACAGGGTAAATACAAATACCAGTAATATTGTCTTTTAGGTTTGTAACTCCACTTTTTATTTCCTACAGGGTTTAAAAGACAATGCATAAAATGTAATGATCAATCAGTGGTTTGGGACTCATAACGAATAAAAATATAATTTGTGACAAAAATCACATAAAGGTTTGGGGACAGAGGGGCATAAGAACATAGTTTGCCTATACCATTAATGTTAAGTTGGTATCAAAGCAAATGAGATGGTGATAGATTTAAGATATTAAATTTAAGTTCTATGGTAATTACAAAGAAAACATAAAAAAATATGCAAGTTCATAGAGGCAGAAATTGGAGTACAGATCGTGAGATGCAGGGGTTGGGGAATGGGATGTTAATGCGTAAGGATAGGTCTTCTGTTTGGGACAATGGGAAAGCTTTAGCACTTGAAGATGGTGAGGGTACCACAATACTATGAATGTGGTTGATTCCATTGAAGGCTATGCTTGGGAGGGGTTGAACTGGGAATGTTTATGCTGTACATATGTTCCTACAATTAGAAAAGAGAGAGCGTGAAGAGGAAGGAAGAAAGGAAAGAAAGAAGGGAGGGAGGGAGGGAGGACAGAAAGAGAAAGAGAAAGAAAGAACAAGGGAGCTACTAAAAAAACAATGACAAGTAAGTGCAACACATGATCCTGGATGGGATCTAGTAAGAGAAGACAAAAAGCCCAAAGGGATATTATTGGGATATATAAAGAAAATTGGGATATAGACTGTAAGCTTTATATTGACATTGTATTTCTTGAACTTGATAGCTGCACTTAAGATAGTTACACATGTGAATGTCCTCCTTCTTGGGAAATGTACATGGCAATATCAAGTGTTCAGGGGGCGTGATGTATACAACCTACACTCAAGTGTCCAGAAAATGGACTGATGGATATATGGACAGACACATGGACATACAGACAGATGGGTGGATAGAGACAGAGAGATAGAGCTAGAGACAGTAGATGGATAGAATGATGTGGTAAATTGTTAAAATTTGGAGGAGGAGGCGGTAGGACTGTGCTGGAGTTCTCTGTTTGGGGCTTGTATTATTTTTGTAACTGTCCTGTAAGTTTGAAAGTATTTCAAAGTAAAAAGTTAAAGCAAATAAACACAATTTTGTTTCAGGCTCTTCAAATACTAAATTCTTTATTTAAAACTCCATTTTCAGAAGAACCAGGCAAATGTCTGGAAAATAAATTCAGATCTTAGATATATTCTTTAAATAAAAACTTCTAGAATATGTCCAGAGGGATTTGGCCTTATTCCAATTCAAGGCTGATCTAACAGACTGAATGATATAATTTGGGAAGTCATCATTGTCAAGCCCTGTTCAAGGCCTCTTTGCCCCAAATTTCTCCTCTTCTATCTTGTTGTTGAGGCCTAAAAATCCATTGTTATACAATCATATTGGGGAATTACTGAAGAGTAATCCTCTGTAATAAAAGCAATAAGTTTTAGGACAGACTATCAAGAATAAATGAATTTGTGAGCCAGTCAGCTCTTTTCTCACTGAAAGCCAGTCTTCAGCATTTTTCTATGGAAGGAGGCATATAATCGATGGTTGTAATTGGTTAAAAAGGGAGGCTGCATGGCTCCCAGTAAAGAGATACACCTGTGTGCGATGTGGTCCCAAGCACACAGGACAGAGGGTGAAGGCAATTGCTATCTAGTGTGGCAGACTGCATTCTACAAAAAGGACAGCACCAACAAATACAGCCACAACCTACATTCTTCAACTGTGACACTGATGTTCTTTATCAAGGGATAGGATTTATGTTCTCCTCTCTTAAACAGGGTTGGACCTTCGTGACTGCCTCAACCAATAGAATAAGGTGAGAGTGATGTTACATGACATCCAAGGTAGAGTCATAAAAGGTGATATGATATCACTGTTTCCTCTCTCTGTCAGCATGCACTTTGGAAGGCCTGACCCAAAATGTAAGTCTGACTACTCTAAAGCTACAGATAGGATAGAAGACTGAGAGACCTTACAACAGAGACAGAGAGGGATGCCTGAGGAACCCCTGATGACTCCAGTTCCAAGTCTTTGAGTCACCCTAGCTGAGGCAAAATTGCAGATTCCTAATTAAAATAAATGTCGTTTAAGCCACTAAACTTCAGGGTGGTTTGTTACACAGGCTTAGTAACTTGAGCACATGGGAAAATGGGTTACGAGAGTGTTAAAAGACAAACTAGTGTCTTTTTTGCAGAAAAGTTGGACAGTCAAAAAAAAAAAGTAAATTTGAATAAACAGAATGGTGAACCATAGGCATGGAAAACCAGTATCAGAGAAAGATGTAATTTTATTCACTGTACCAAAGGATGAAATGATCCTCAATTAATAACATGAAAATTAAATTAGGCAGAATGTACCCATTTCCTAAGAATTCTGATTAATCAAAATTGAACTACATGTGGTATCTTGATGGCCTGAAAGATTTCGTGCTATTTCCAAACAAGTATCATAGACATTGGAAGAATCCAGTGAATTGAATAAAATAATCTGTGATAGTTTGAAACTATTATGTACCTCAGGAAAGATTATGTTCTTCCAATCCATTCCTGTGGGAGTAGATCTACTGAGGGTGGGGCCCCTTGATTAGGTTATTTTATTGAGGGGTGCCTTTTACTTTTTATCCTCTGATAAAGAGGATAAAAGAAAGAAGAGAACCGTCACAGGAAAAAAAGTCCAGAGAAGCTGAGAGAGAATCAGTCAGAAGCTGAAAGAAACAGAACCCAGGAAGGAAGGACCAGCAGATGCCAGCCATGTGCCTTGTCATGTGACACAGGAACTCCAAATTGCCCACAGTTTTTCTTCGGGGAGATTGTCCTGTTGATGCCTTAATTTGGACATTTTCACAGCCTTAAAACTATAAGCCTATAAACTAACAAATCCCCATTGTTAAGAGCCGGTCCATTTCTGGTATATAACATTTTGTCAGCTATAGGAAACTAAAACACGCATTTTAAAATCACGTTGAATACCAGTTGGCGACTTTCTGTGTTTCTCCTGCCTCTGTAAACACTCCTGGTTTCCTTTTACCCTTTTCCCCCCTTTTCTGGTTCCCCTTCCTATCCTTTTCCTTAGCTCCAAAGCCCAGATGATTACCAGTTATTCTAGTGCTAGATCTCCTTCCTGGAGTTTGACAATATTTTCCTAATGGGTCAGCATTGCTACCCTACAATCATTCTCTGCACTGCAGACAGGCATTTTACATATTGCACAGTTGACTGTCACTCCCTTGCTTAAACCCTCCAGAGGCTCACCGTGGTCTGCAGTTTAAAGCCCAAATTCCTTGGCCTGTAAGCCAACGCCCTCTATGTCTTAGCGCCAGTCTGTTTTTTTGTCAATGCCACACATCCACTCCACAGTTAAGCCATGAAGTATTTGTATTAGTTTGTGAAATGTGTGAAATCCGCTCACCTTCGCACTTGTGCACATGCTGCTCTGTCCTCTTTTGCTCACCCACACCTCCTCCACCCACCCCACCTCCACTTAGCTGAGTATCACAAGACTCTCTGTGATGAGCCTAATGGTTACCTCCTAAGCCTTTCTAGCCTTTCCTGGTTGCAGCATCCCTTTTTTTTACATTATCAACTGTGACTACCTTCACCATGCCATTTTCCACACTGTGCTGAAAATCATCTCTTCACCTGTTAATTTCTAACTAGACTGTGAGCTTCTTGGGGACAAGATCTGGCTTTTATTGAGTACAAGATCCTTGCACCTAACATAGTGCCTACATTTTCACTGCGGGTGATCTCAGAAGTGCTGACTGACTTAATAAATAAGATAAATGGTTTTAGTTTCTTGCACTTTGTCTGGTTTTGTGTTAAACTATCGATAAGTGAATGTTAATTTCTGAATACAAAATATCCCGAGTCCTATGCTTTCTGGCTTGGCTCCTTTTCTCTTCCAACACCATTTCACATAATTTGTTATGGCAGCATAAACCTACCTCTATAATTCACCTCCCATAGGAGAGGGCAGGTTTTCAAAGGTGTTGTGCCTGTCTTTAATTACTCATTCCATTCAGAGCACAGGGAAGCTAGATTTTTGCATTCAGGAGAAGAAAAGAATTACTTGCTGATTGCACACTATTCCCCTCCCTCTTTACCAGTTGCCAACATTATGCTTGCCTGATGGGGCCAGTGCACTCAACAGCAGTGGCACCTGTGGAATAAGAGCCCAGGACACCTTCCCCTGAGTCTCCCCAGTACTCATTAGTCAGGGTACAAATATCATTAAAACCCCACTGCTAGCTCTACAACTGGCCATATGAATAGGTGTCTGCTGCTTTTAACCTGTCAGCCCTACTACTTGGTGTAACTTCATCTCTTTAGCCTTTGATCAGCCATAGAAGGGCCTTACAGGTACCCTGAAAAACAGCCACACCCTATCAGTCGATTTTATCTTTTCACATCTTAGAGACAAGGTTCTCACAGACAGTTAAGAAAATAAATAGGAACTACAAATGGACAGAAGCATGTCTTATAGAGGGGAAAAGCTACAGGAAGAGAAAAATAGTACGTTAAAGGAAGACAAGTAGATGTCTAATACAAGTGTTGCCAAATTGATATTCCTGCACAGGGCAAACCCTAATAAGGCTCTCCATCCTTCAAGTGCAACTTTGATTAAAAGCCAAGGGCAGCCAGGTGGGCAAGGGTGGCTCAGTGGCAGAGTTCTCGCCTGCCATGCTGGAGACCCAGGTTTGGATCCCGGTGCCTGCCCATGCAAAAAAATAAAAAATTTTTAAAAAGCCAAGGGCAGCCAAATAACTTCTTGGTTAAAACTATCCCTGACCCTAAAAGCCTTGAAAAAAAACATGGCAATACAGAAAGATCTATAAAATATCATTTCCAGAGGGAGAAATATTTCGTCTTTCCAATTTTCTCCCCAAAATGAATACTGAGGAAGGAAAATAAAGGAAGTGTTAACAGTAAAGTTAACCCCAAAACACTGGGTCTCCACGAAGACACAAATCAAAATTTTGCGCCAGCTCAGTTACTGCCTACTACACCCCTGCATACAGCTACCATAGTTCTCCATTGCTTCACAAAGCCTTTCATTCAGGCAGTACTTGGGTCTTATGATTACTGCCTTAATAGTGATCTTTCCTGAAATGTTTGGTTTGCCTTGTTCAGGGTTTGGGCAGCCTGTTTTTATCAGTATTTCTTCTTTTTGTGGCTCATATTTTCTGTGGCTGTAGTACTTCTTTCCTGAAGCTTCCATACTGAAAATGTATTGTCAGTGGATAAGAGAGCCAGTATTATACAACAGAAAGTACAAGGGCATGGAACAAAACCATCCTGAGTTCATAATCAAGGCCCATCACCCATTAATTCAGGACCACTGGGCAGGTGACTTAATTCTTCTGATTATCTGTTTCCTGATCTGTGATGCACAGATATGAGTACCCACTTTACCTGGTTAGTTTTGAAGATTATGTTAGTAAAGGACTTAAGACAGTCCTTCATAGTAAGGTTGTAATAAGGAGGCAGGTATTGTTTTTAGATTTATATCAGTATTGTCCTACAAATGACCCACAATCATACTAACTTCTTAGTTCTGCAACAATAAAATGTAAATATGCCAATGGATATGATAGGTAACTGGACATTTCGTCCTTCTGCTCCGGCCAGCCTCCAAAATGATTTACGTAACTATTCAAAATGATCTGAATAATCAGAACTTTGACCTGTGACTTACAATATCAGCTCTAGTTTTAGCTTTTCAAGTCTAGTTGAATTGCACAGTTTGAGAGCTGTACTATATACCTTAGCAAAGACTAGATGAGTAAATCTAATTACCCTTTTAATTTACTTGCCAGGCTCATATCTTTTAAGAGATATACATGCTGCAATTATGGATATCAGCCCACAAAATAGTAAACAGATGAAGTAGTGTCACATATACTTATTTAAAAAATCAAATTAAATTTTGCCCCCATCCGACTAGGCTGGTAGGAAATTCTGTATGAATTATTACTGTGTCTCTTTGCTAGGTTTGTGCTAAAATTCTAGGTGGTGAGTCTTAAAACCAAGCAAAATATTCAGGGAAGACCATCTGATCTTCATTCTACACTAGTCACCAATGAGTTGCACACTGCCCCATCCCTTTGATTTTAGGCAGTTCTGCCACTTTCATGCCAAACATTGTACAAGGTCTTTGTTTAGACCAGGACATACAGGGCAAAGAGGTCAGCCTCCTTAAAGATATCTTGAAGCCTTTCCTCCTGAGGACTTGCTCCTTTCACAGAGTGCCCATTAGCAGTGGGGCAAGAGTCCCTGCTAGTCAAATGCCCACATATTCCTAGCCTAGCTCTTGAATGAGGTCAGACTTTTGAAAACAAAAGTCAGGAAGGGGCTTGTCTTCAGTGATTTCTGCTGTTCAACCTACAGCACAAACCTTCCCTAAGACCCTAGAGAGCACTAGGTTCAGGCTAATTTTTTTTAGAAATTGAGAAAACTGAGAGAAAAAAAGACAACCAAATTTAAAAGGGTTCTTACTCTTTCTGTTCCTTTCATAGCAAGAAAAGTAAAATACAAATTCATATGAACTAACCTGTCACACACAGTTTAAAAAAGTCACAGTCTTTGACCCTAGGAAATTTACAGTCTTATAGGGAGAGAAAGAGAATATAGATAGCTGCAACATAAAGCAGGGTGCTAGGTAATATAAGTGAATCATAGTTTCAGAACGTTCAGTGAGGTCAGAAGGCGGAGAGTCTGCAGCTGAGTTCAGCAAAGATGGAAGGCTGTGCAGAGAATTTCATGAACAAATGTGAAAAAGTGAAAGAACACATTCCCAGAAGAGAAGAGTGAACAGAATCTAACTTGCTTTTCTACAAGCAGTGTTAGGAAGAAGTAGAGGCTTGGAGCCCAAATAAGCAGCTACGGTAGTAACTAGCTGGTGATATGGGTCATGCATGAAGACACAGAGAAGGAAACTGATGCCCATGGCAGCAGGAGGGACAAGGGGAAAACAAATGGTGCCTGAGCTTTGAACAGAATCTCTTGAGACTAATGGTGCCATACATAGAAGAAGTTCGAAGAAGAGCTGATTCTAAGTGGGGGAATGTGACAGAAAATGACAGAAATGTGAAGCTGATTTCAAATTTGGTTGCATGTGAGCTGGAGCTACCTGTTAGGTGACTGGAAAAGAAGGCATATAGCTTGAGAGGTTAGGAATCAGGCTATGGATTTTAGATTATTATTATTATTTTGCATGGGCAGGCACCAAGAATCGAACCTGGGTCTCTGGCATGGCAGGCAAGAACTCTGCCTGCTGAGCCACCGTGGCCTGCACTAAATTAATTTTTAAAGGCATTTCAGGAGACTGCAAGGTTTTTGAGGATAAGGTTTAAATTGTATTACTATTGGTACTTGCAGACAAATTTTGAAGAAAGTGAAACTTAGAATCAGAAACATTATCAAGGAGAGGGAGAGAGAAGGGTAGAGGAAGGAGAGAAAAGAAATAAGACAGACAACAGAAGAATACAAGGAGGAGAGCGAATTATCAAAAAAGGAGAAAGAGGAGCGTTTGGGGAAGGAATGGCCAAGGGGTAGTTGATGACATTCTTCAAAAGATGGACGGATGTCAGTAAGGAAAAAGACCAAGAAAAAAGCCATAGATTTAGTAATATAGGAAATTCTTGGAGATCTTGGAAGGAATAGCTGGAGTAAAGTGCATAAGGCAGAGGGTTCACTCAGAGGGTGTAGGAAGTAAGGGGGAATTAAATTACTTGGCAGGGACTGTGGGAAGAGGGTGGAATAGGAAGCTCCAGGAATCAGTCCCTCAACCAGAACAACTATTCAACAGGCAGAAACTGTCTGAATCAACTATTTCAAAACTCCAATGACTAACAGAACACTGTAGAGCATCCAGGGAAAAGCAGGAAGAAGAGATTGGTAACTTAGAGTACATACTAACAAATTGCTCTCCCCACATGGTGGGTACTGGCACTCATGCCCCACATGCGCTGCAGACTGCAGAGAGGTATGGCTCTTGGCATGGTTTGCTGGTGTCAGAAAGGGACATAAAAACCTAGTTCCCCAAAATCTGGGCATGAGCCAACCACAGCTTTTGATTAGTGACTTTGGATCACTGGAGGCCTGACTCTGATGGCAGTCACTGTTTCAACTCACCCTGGACAAAGGCAGCAGAGGAGACATAAAGGGTCATCAAAGCTGAGGAGGACGGCTGAAGTGCTGCATTAGCTGGGCAGAACAAGAAAGCGCAGCTTTGGGAAGCCATGGAATAAGCTCCTGGGGCCCTTCCAGGCCTCATCCTTGTCCCTTCTCCAGGTCAGTTTGGAGCTGGCCACCAACCCCTTTGTGGGCCCGTGGACTTCTTCCGGCTGGGAAATCTTACTTAAGAAACTTTTTCAGGTGTGCCCCACCCCCACCCCCAGAATTGCACTCCAGACAAAAGCAGCTTGAGAAAAGAAGAGCAGTGAAAGAAAGTGAAGAGGCAGATGGCCTTGGGCAAAGGCTTATTTGTTTTACGAACAGCAATGGAACATTTGGAAGAGGGAGAAGGTCTGTTTCTCTGGAGGTACAGGGAGTTCAAACTTCTGTAAACAGAGGAACACCTAAGCAATGAGCAAACACAAGGTCTGGACCAGACAAAAGCCAAGAAAAGACAGGGAAGTCCCTGCATTTTGCATTCACTATGGGCAGACTTTCCTTACAGGAGATCTGACACTCAAGAAAATCTCTGTCATATCAACAGGTGCACACATACTGAACAAACATATATCTCATGAAATAAATTACTTGGAAGAGTTTGTGGGAAGATGGTGGAGTAGGAAGCTAAAATGTACAGTGTGTGACAAAAGCTTACAAGATAAAGAAATGATAGCCCATCTGAAGGAAAAGGATAAAAATCCAGAAAACATCAATGAAGAAGAGTGAACTATAGACATATTAAGGACCTTAAAAATATATATTCTTTAATATGTCCAAGGAAATGAAGGAAAATACAGAGAAAGAGCTAAAGAATAGCAAGGAAAACAATAGACAAGCTCTTGGAGATGATGAAAACTACGGAGAAAAAAGTAAAGGATATCATGAAAATAATTAACGAACCATATGAGAATCTCAATAAAGAGCCAGAAATTTTAAAAAGCCATCAAACAGAACTGTTGGAGCTGAAGACCACAATAACTGAAATGCAATACTCCCAGAAGGATTTCAACAGCCTATTGGGCTAGCTGAAGAACAAATCAGGGAACTCAAAGACAAGACTATTAAAATGAGTAAGGCTGTGAGGAGCATAAAGAAAAAATCATGTATAAAAAGTGAAAACAGCCTAAGACACTTGTGGGATACTGTTTAGTTTGCAAGCTGCCGGAATGTGATATACCAGAATTGGAATGGCTTTCAAAACGGGAACTTATTAAGTCGCAAGTTTACAGTTCTAAGGCCGTGAAAATGTCCAAATTAGAGCAAAATGTCCAATCTAAGGCATCAGGGAAAGATATCTTGGTTCAAGAAGGCCGATGACATTCAGGGTTTCTCTCTCAGCTGGAAAGGCACATGGTGAGATCTGTTAGCTTTCTCTTCAACGGCTTCCCCAGAGCTCTGTCCATTCTGTTGGCTCTTGTGGCTCTAAAGCTTTTTCCAAAATGGTTCCCTCTTAATAGGCTCCAGTAAGGAATCCCACTTTGAATGGGTGGAGACACATCCATGGATACCATCTAAACAAAAGCTACCACCTACAATTGGGTGGGTCACATCTCCATGGAAACAATTAAAAAAGATATTTCCCACCATATTGAATGAGAATTAAAGGACATGGCTTCTCTGGGGTACACAATAGATTCAAACTGGCAGAGACACCATTAGGTATACCAATATATGCATAATAGGAGTTCTAGAAGGAAAAAAAAGAGAGAAAGGGACAGATAGAATATTCAAAGAAATAATAACAGAAAACTTCCCCAATTTAGCAAAATATAATATGCATATCCAATAATCCCATAAGACACCAAACAGGGTAAACTTGAATTAAAAACACTCCATCACATATCAATCAATCTGTTGAATGAAAAGGACAAGAAGAGAGTTCTGAACGCTGTAAGAGAAAGGCAACATGTTATATATAAAAGAGTCCTAATTACATTAACTTCTGTTTTCTAATAGAAACCACAGAGACAAGAAAGAAGTACGCTGAAACATTTTAAGTGCTATAAAATCAAACAATTTTCAATCAATAATCTTTTTTTTTTTTTTTTTTTTTTGCACGGGCAGGCACCGGGAATCAAACCTGGGTCTCTGACACAGCAGGCAAGAACTCTGCCACTGAATCACCATTGCCCAACCTCAACCAAGAATTTTATATCTGTGCAACCTTCTTTCAAGAACAAGGTAGAGATTAAGGTATTCCCAGATAAACAAAAGCTACAGTTCATCACCACTAGACCTTCCCTACAAAAGCAATGCAATTCCTTTCAGACTGAAAGGAAAGGACGTTAGACAGTGGTTCAAGGTATAATAAAGAAATAAAGATCTCCAATAAAAGTGAATATTTGGGTAATTATAAATGCCAGTACTATTGTACTCTATTTTTCTGGTGTGTAACTCTAGTTCTTCCTACAAGCGTTAAAATGCAAATGCATAAAATAATGATTAATCTATGGTTTAGGACATACACTGTACAAAAGTATAATTTGTAGCACATATAAAAAAGGTGGGAGGACAGAGGGTATAAGAATAGTGTAGGTACATGCTATTGAAGTCCAACTGGCATAAAATCTAATACGATTGTTATATTTTTAAGATGTTAACTTTTAACCCCATGGTGACCACAAGAAACACTATACAAATAGAAACGAGAAGGGACTCGATATGTTACAATACAAAAAAACCTAATAAGTAAGAAAATAGCAATAATGGAAGAACTGAGGGACAAAAAAGGTAGGTTTACAAAGACTAAAAACCAAAATGGCTGAAGAAAGTACCATGTTACCAGTAGTGACTTTAAATGCAAATAGATTAAACTTGCCAAAGGGCAGAGACTGGCAGTATGGATACAAAAAAAAAAAACCGAAAGAAAAAAAAAAAAAGACACAAGTACATGCTGTCTACAAGAGACCCATTTTTAATTCAGAGAAAAAAATGGAAAAAATATAATATGTGAGTAGCAACAAAGAGACCTGAGGTAGTTATATAAGCATCACATAAAATAGACCTTAAGTCAAAAACAGTTAGTGGGAAAATGATGGTCATTATATACTGATAAAGGGGTTCATTCGGTAAGAAGACACAGCAATTATAAATATATAAGCACCTAATAGCAGAGTCCCTAAATATATGAAACAAATACTGACTGATTTGAAGGGAGAAACTGATGGTTCTATATTAATAGTCAGACACTTTAAAATACCACTTTAATAACGAATAGGCCATCTAGACAGAAGGTCAACAAGGATATTGTCATGGTTAGGGACAGGTGTCAACTTGGCCAAGTTGTGGTACCTGTTTATCTGATTGGGCAAGCGCTGGCCTGTCTGTTGCAATGAGGACATTTCATAAGATTAGGTCATGATCACGTCAGCTACATCCACAGCTGATTCCATTTGTAATCAGCCAATGGGGAGTGTCTTCTGCAATTAGTGATGCTAAATGCAATCATGGGAAGCCTTTTAAGGAGGACTCAGAGGAGACAGGTTCCATTCCTGCTTTGGCTGGTGAGCCTCTCCTGTGGAGTTCATCCAGGCCATCCGTCGGAGTCATCGGCTTCGCAGCCTGCTCTGTGGATTTTGGACTCTGCATTCCTACGGTCACGTGAGACACTTTCATAAATTTTATATTTGCAAGTGTTCCCTGTTGATTCTGTTTCTCTAGAGAACCCTAAATAATACAGATATACAAAACTTGAATGAGACTCTAAACCAACTAGACCAAGAGACATATATTGAACACTTCACCCCACAACAACAGAATACGCATTCTTCTAGAGTGCACATGGATCATTCTCCGGGATAGACTATATCTTGTCACAAACAAGTCTTGATAAATTAAAAAATATTGAAATCATACAATGTTACATCTCTGATCACAATAAAATGAAACTAGAAATCAATAGGGGAGAGAGAAAAGGAAAATTCACAAATATGTGTAACTTAAGCATTATACAATTAAGCAATCAATGAGGTACAGAGGAAATCATAGGGGAAACTAGGATATGTCTTGAGGCAAAGGAAAATGAAGAAACAATACTCCAAAACTTGTGGGATGCAATAAATACAGTGCTGAGATATATATTTATAGTGCCAAATGCTTACATTAAAAAAGAAGAAAGATTTCATACCAGAGGTCTAATCTGAAAATGGGAAGAACTAGGAGAAGAAGAACAAACTAAAGCCAAAACAAGAAGGAAGGAAATAACAAACATTAAATCAACAAAACTAAAGTTGATCTTTGAAAGATCAATAAAGTTGACAAGCTTATCTAGACTGAAGAAAAAAAGATCATAAACAGCTAAAATCTGAAAGTAAAGGGAGACATCACTACTGACCCACCGAAATAAAAAGAACTATAAGAGAATAATATGATCAAATGTACATGAACAAATTGATAATCTAGACTTAACAGATAATGTCGTAGAAGCAAAATGCTCATGCTGACTCAAGAAGAAATAAAAGATCTCAACAAACCAATAACTAGTAAAGAATTTGAATCAGTGATGAAAAGCCTCCCAAAAAATAACAGCACAGGACCAGATATTCACAGGGGAATATTATCAAATATTCCAAGAAGAATTAATACAAATCCATCTTAAACTCTTCTAAAAAGTAGAAGAAGATGGAACACACCCTAATTCATTCTATGAGGCCAAAACCAGATGATGATACTACAAACAGATAATGAAACCACAAGAAAAAAATTACAGTATTTCTTCTGAATATAGTTGTAAAAATCCTTAACAACATACCAAGAAACCAAATCCAACAACACATTGAAAGGATTATAATTCATGATTAAGTGAGATTTATCTAAACTATGCAAAGGTGATTCAAAAAAATGAAACCAATGAACATAATACAGCACAGTAACAGAATGAAGATCTGTTTAAAAATGCATGATCATCTCAACTGATGAAGGAACAGTATTTGAAAGAATCCAGTACCCTTTCTTGATAGAAACACGAAGAAAACAAGAAATAGAAGGAAACTTCCTCAAGATGATAATGAGCATATATTAAGAACTCACAGCTAACATAATACTTAATGGTGAAAGACTGGAAGCTTTCCCTCTAAGATGAGGAACAAACAATGATGCCCACTGTTACCACCATTTTCCAAAATTGTACTGTAAGTTTTCAGCAGAACAATTAAGCAAGAAAAAGAAATAAAAGCATTCAAATTGGAAAAGAAGAAATAAAACTTTCATTAATGCAGATGACATAATTTTAAAAACAGAAAATCCTGAATAAACTACAAACAAAGCTCCTGGAACTATTAAATGGATTTGTAAAGTGGTAGGGAACAAGATCAACTCTCAAGAAAAAACAGTGTTTCTATACACTAGTAGTGAACAGTGTAAGAAGAAATCAAGAAAAAAAATCCATTTACAATAGAAACTAAAAGAAATAAAATATCTAGTAATAAATCTAACCTAGATTGTAAAGAACTTGTATACAGAAAAGTACAAAACATTGCTAAAGAAATAAAAGAAGACTTAAATAAGTGGAAGGACATTCTGTGTTCATGGATTGGAAGATTAAATATTGTTAAGAGCAATTCTGAGATCCAATACAACTTAAATCAAAATTTCAAGAACCTTCTTTGCAGATATGTAAAGCCAATTATCAAACATATATGGTAAAGTAAGTCAAAGTCACCTTGAAAAAGAAGAAAGAAGTTGGAGGACTCATGTGTCTCAATCTCAAATATTATTAAAAAACAGCAGTAATCAAAACAGTATGGCATTGGCACAAGGAGAGTCAGATATACTGATGAAATTGAATTGAGACCTCTCACATTTGTGGCTAGCTTACTTTTTGGCAAGGGGGCAAAACCTACTCAATTAGGAAAGAATAGTGTATTAGTTTGAGTTCTCTAGAGAAACAGAATCCACAGGGAACACTCACAAATACAAAATTTATAAAAGTGTCTCATGTGACAGCGGGAACACAGAGTCCAAAATCCGCAGGGCAGGCTGTGAAGCCGAAGACTCCGACGGAGGGTCAGGATGAACTCCACAGGAGAGGCTCGGCCAGCCTAAGCAAAAATAGAAACTGTCTCTTCTGAATCCTCCTTAAAAGGCTTCCCATGATTAGATTAAGCATCACTCATTGCAGAAGACACTCCCTTTTGGCTGTTTACAAATGGAATCAGCTGTGGATGTGGCTAACGTGACCATGATCTAATTCTATGCATTGTCCTCATTGCAACAGACAGGCCAGCGCTTGCCCAACCAGACAAACAGGTATCACAACTTGGCCAAGTTGACACATGAACCTGACCATGACAGTCCACCCCTTGTCAACTTGGCAGCTATATATATCACCTTAAACCATACCCAATTTCCAAATAAAAACAATAAAACACTCATTTTTTTTCTTTTACTTAACAATACTCAACTGTCCTGCATATAACTGGAAACACATTAAATCTCTCCAGAATAGGGTGCAAATCCTTGGGCAACATTCATTCTTAAACTTGATATCTTACAACTTAAATAGTATAATATGAACAAAACAGCATTACAGTCCTTGTCTCTGTAACCGATCACATGGTCAAAGTTCATATTTATCACTACCTTCTTCCACTACCCATTCCATGTTCCCTTTCCCCTCAGCAAGCACTTCAGCTGGCCGTGGTTCTTTGCCTGGCGGGGTGACCCAAGCCTTCATTCTTGAAGTTTCAGAGCCATTGGCAGACCTGCCTGGATTGGGTTGTTGCAGTTTTCCATTGATTTTAATCACAGGGCATGGTAGTACTAAAAGATACCCTAGGGGATCTCCTATATTCCAAGAAAACTCTTCTTTACCTCCATTATGTAGTTGCAGTCCTACTTCCTCCTGATACTCAGGGTCAATCACCCCAGACAATAATGTAATCCCCTTCTTGGCTTGTTGATCCAGTGGCATAAGTAGCCCAAAGTGACCAGGTGGCAGTCTTAACTTCCAGTTCCATGGAATCATTGTTGTTTCTCCTGGAGGAACCACTCCCCATTTTGGAACTAAAACCTGTAGACCAGCAGAGCTCAGGGTCACAGGGACAGGAAGCAAAAATTTCCTAGTGGATCACTAGGGGTAATAGTAAGTGGTACCACTCCCATTTCCACCCCTTGGTTTGTGGACCCATGGATCGTGGCTATGGGAGAAACAGCACCACACAGTGGATGCTGATTCAGAGCATATACAGCCTTCTGGAGAACATTACCCCAGCCTTTCAAGGTATTGTCACCTAGTTGGCACCATAATTGAGTTTTCAAAAGGCCATTCCACCGTTCTATCAATCCAGTTGCTTCTGGATGATGGGGAACATGGTAAGACCAGAGAATTCCATGAGCATGTGCCCATTCCCGCACTTCATTTGCTGTGAAGTGTGTTCCTTGATCCGAAGCAATGCTATGTGGAATAACATGACGATGGATAAGGCACTCTGTAAGCCCACGATGGTAGCTTTGGCAGAAGCATTGCAGGCAGGGAGAGTAAACCCATATCCAGAGTATGTGTCTATTCCACTTAGAACAAATTGCTGCCCTTTCCATGAAGGGAGTGGTCCAATGCAATCAACCTGGCACCATGTAGCTGGCTGGTCACCTTGGGGAATGGTGCCATATCAGGGGCTGAGTGTGGGTCTCTGCTGCTGGCAGATTGGGCATTCAGCAGTGGCTGTAGCCAAGCTTGGTGAGAGGAAGTCCATGTTGCTGAGCCCATGCATAACCTCCATCTCTATCACTATGACCACTTTGTTCATGAGCCCATTGGGCAATAACAGGAGTTGCTGGGGAAAGAGGCTGACTGGAATCCACAGAACGGGTCATCTTATCCACTTGATTATTAAAATCTTCCTCTGCTGTAGTCACCCTCTGGTGCACATTCACATGGGACACAAATATGTTCATGTTTTTAGCCCACTCAGAAAGATCTATCCACAAACTTCTTCCCCAAACCTCTTTGTCATCAATTTTCCAATTATGGTCTTTCCAAGTCCCTGACCATCCAGCCAAACCGTTAGCAACAGTCCATGAGTCAGTATACAAATGTACCTCTGGCCAGTTTTCCTTCCAAGCAAAATGAACAACAAGGTGCACGGCTCAAAGTTCTGCCCACTGGGAGGATTTCCCCTTACCGCTGTCCTTCAAGGACACCCCAGAAAAGGGTTGTAATGCTGCAGCTGTCCACTTTCAGGTGGTAGCTGCATACTGTGCTGAACCATCTGTAAATCAGGCCTGAGTTTTCTCTTCCTCAGTCAATTCACTGTAAGGAACTCCCCAAGAGGCCATAGCTCTGGTCTGGGAAAGAGAAGGTAGTGTGGCATGAGCTGAGACCATGGGCATTTGGGTCACTTCTTCATGTAACTTGCACCTTCAGGACCTGGTCTGGCTCTATCTCGTATATACCATCTCCATTTTACAATAGAGTGCTGCTGCGCATGCCCAACTTTATGGCTTGGTGGGTCAGATAACACCCAGCTCATGATAGGCAACTCAGGTCTCATAGTAACTTGGTGGCCCGTGGTTAAGCGTTCAGTCTCTACTAAGGCCCAGTAGCAGGCCAAAAGCTGTTTCTCAAAAGGAGAGTGGTTATCTGCAGCAGATGGTAAGGCTTTGCTCCAAAATCCTAAGGGTCTGCGTTGTGATTCTTCTATAGGAACCTGCCAAAGGCTCCAGACAGCATCTCTATTTGCCACTGACACTTCCAGCACCATTGGATCTGCTGGATCATACAGCCCAAGTGGCAGAGCAGCTTGTACAGCAGCCTGGACCTGTCGCAGAGCCTCCTCTTGTTCAGGTCCCCACTCAAAATTAGCAGCTTTTCTGGTCACTTGATAAATGGGCCAGAGTAGCAACCCAAATGAGGAATATGTTGTCGCCAAAATCCAAAAAGACCAACTAGGCATTGTGCCTCTTTTTTGGTTGTGGGAGGGGCCAGCTGCAGCAATTTTTCCTTCACCTTAGAAGGGATATCTCAACATGCCCCACACAACTGGACACCTAGAAATTTCACTGAGGTGGAAGACTCCTGTATTTTTGTTGGATTTATCTTCCATCCTCTGACACATAAATGCCTTACCAGTAAATCTACAGTAGTTGCTACTTCTTGCTCACTAGGTCAGTCAACATGATATCAGTATAATGGACCAATGTGATGTCTTGTGGGAGGAAGAAACGATCACGGTCTCTGTGGACAAGATTATGACATAGGGTTGGAGAGAGTTGATATACCCCTTAGTTAGGACAGTGAAAGTATATTGCTGACCTTGCCAGCTGAAAGCAAACTGTTTCTGGTGGTCCTTACTAATAGCTATTGAGAAAAAAGCATTTGCCAGATCAATAGCTGCATACCAGGTACTAGGGGATGTACTGATTTGCTCAAGCAATGATACCACATCTGGAACAGCAGCTGTAATTGGAGTTACCACCTGGTTGAGCTTATGATAATCCACTTTCATCCTCCAAGACCCATCTGTTTTCTGCACAGGCCAAATAGGAGAGTTAAATGAGGATGTGGTGGGAATCACCACCCCTGCATCCTTCAAGTCCTTAAGAGTGGCAGTAATCTCTGCCATCCCTCCAGGAATCTGGTATTGCTTCTGATTTAATGATTTGCTCGATAGGGGTAGTTCTACTGGCTTCCACTTGGCCTTTCCCACCATAATAGCCCTCACTGCATGAGTTAGAGAGCCAATGTGGGGATTCTGCCCATTGCTCAGTATATCTATACCAATTACACATTCTGGAACTGGGGAAATAACTACAAGATGGGTCCGGGGGCCCACTGGACCCACTGTGAGATGGACCTGAGCTAAAACTCCATTGATTACCTGGCCTCCATAAACCCCCACTCTGACTGGTGGACCAGAGTGATGTGTTGGGTCCCTTGGAATTAATGTCACTTCTGAACCAGTGTCTAATAATCCCTGAAATATCTGATCATTTCTTTTTTCCCAATGCACAGTTACCCTGGTAAAAGGCCGTTGGTCTCCTTGGGGAAGGCTTGGAGGAAGATTAACAGTATCAATTTGTGGCAGTGTAACAGGATTCTCCCCCAAAGGGACCTGGCCTCCCCTTCATTCAAGGGGCTCTGGGTCTGTAAAGTGTTTCAAGTCTGGAAATTGATTAAGGGGCCGTGACTCTGTGTTTTGCAATTCAGGTTAGAATTCTGTTCCCTTGACCTAGAACTCTTTTGTTTATACAGCTCGAACAAGAATTTAGTAGACTGCCCTTCTATTGTATTTCTAGGTACCCCATGATTTGCTAGCCAATGCTACAAATCTCTGCATGTCATATAATTTTGACTCCTACTTTGAGTTTGCTGTCTATTATAATAGCCATGTCTACCCTGTCTTTGGCGATTAAGTGCTACCAGCTGGCTTCTGCCAACTCAGGATCCTGTCATCCCCATTGTGTTTAAGGATTCCAGCTCTGTGACAGCAGTTCCTACAGTAATATCTGACCTGTAGAGAGTGCAACCACAGAGCTCTTTACGGATGATAGTGCTAGTCTCACAAATTTATTTCTCACTGTTCTGGGAAAAGGTGCATCCTCCAGATATTCCTGGGGTATAAGAGCAGGCTTTGCATGATAAATCCACTCTGACATTCCAATCTCTATAAGCCTCTGGATCCTCTCATCTACATTATACCAGGGCAGTTCTGGCATTTCAACCTCAGGTAATGTTGGCCACCTTTTGATCCATGTTTCAACCAACCATACAAACAAACTGTTAACACCTTTTCTAACCGCTTGAGCTATAACATTGAATGCAGAATCTCTGCATAGTGGGCCCATATCAGTAAATTCAGCCTAATCCAGCCTCATTATATTCCTCACACCATTATCCCACACCCTTAAAATCTATTGCCACACATTGTCCCCTGATTTCTGGCTATATAAATGGGAAAACTCACACAGTTCTTTTGGAGTATAACATACCTCCTCATGTGTGATGCTTTGTACCTCACCTTTAGGGGGCTGTTAGGATTTTAGTCTAGCTATAAGTCTGGAAGAAATGAGGGGTGATGGGGGTGGGTCATGAAAAGAATTAGAAATATCTTCCAAGCTATTTGCTTCAGGGCCTTCATTTGCAATTTCATCTGGTGAAACAGGATTAATCTCTCTAGGGCTAATTCCTTCAGGATGAGGTTGGATGGCCAACTCCTCAAGGCAGAGTGGAGGTGGAGCAGTTATGTCCTCAGGGCAAACTATTAGAGGGTCATCGAGAGAAGACTCAGCACGATCATGGGTTTCAACCTCACCCCCAACATCATTATCAATCCATATGTCACCATCCCATTTTTCAGGGTCCCACTCCTTTCCAATCAATGCCCTCACTGTAATGGCTGACACCACACAACATTGAGATTTCAGTTTATGTTGTAAAGTTGCTACTCTAATAATAAGATTCTGAGTCTGATTTTCAGAGATCTCAAGTCTACGGCTACAGGAAATAAGATTTTCCTTCAGGATACTCATAGAAACGTCTACATCTTTCAGACAGTGCTTAAGCTTCTCATTTGAAGCCTTAAGCCCATCCCTTTCACCCCTTAATGTAGCCAGTGTAAAGGTGTCAAAAAACATTATCCCCCAGAGTCTGGCTTCGTACAACCGAAGCATTAGGAGAATCAAATGGTGATATTTTGACTATCTCTTTTGCCAACTCACTCCATGGATTGGAAATGTCATTCTGATTACAGGAATCAGAGTTCTTAGTGTCTTTGAGTCCAGTCAGAGTAGAAAACCATTCTTAAAAACCCATTTTTAAGACTCTGTTTCTTAAGAACCACTCCTGGTACCAAGATGTATTAGAGTTCTCTAGAGAAACAGAATCAACAGGGAACACTCGCAAATATAAATTAAGTGTCTCATGTGACCGTGGGAATGCAGAGTCCAAAATCCGCAGGGCAGGCTGTAAAGCCGACAACTCCGATGGAAGGTCTGGATGAACTCCACAGGAGAGGCTCACCAGCCGAAGCAGAAATAGAATCTGTCTCTTCTGAATCCTCCTTTAAAGGCTTCCCATGATTAGATTAAGCATCACTCATTGCAGAAGACACTCCCCTTTGGCTGACTACAAATGGAATCAGCTGTGGATGCAGCTGATGTGATCATGATCTAATTCTGTGAAATGTTCTCATTGCAACAGACAGGCCAGCACTTGCCCAACCAGACAAACAGGTACGACCACTTGGCCAAGTTGACACATGAGCCTGACCATGACAAATAGCCTCTTCAAAAAATATTGTTAGGAAAAGTGGATTTCCATTTGTTTAAAAATGAAGGTGAACCCTTACCTCACATCATATACAAAAACCAAGTCAAAATATATCAAATACTTGAATAACAGAATGAAATCAATAAAACCCCTAGAAGAGAATATAAGGGAGCAGCTTTAGGATATTGTGTTAGGCAGTGGTTTCTTACACTTTCACCCAAGCACAAGTCAAAAATAGATAAATAGGACCTCATAAAGGGAAGGAAAATAGATAAATGGGGCCTGATAAAAATTAAAAATTTTTATTCATCAAATGACTTAAAGACAACCTACTCAATGGGAGAAAATATTTGGAAACCACCCATCTGTTTGTGAAGGGCCAGAAGCAATCAATCAGGCCAAAGCAGGGAAAATCCCCACAACATTGGGGTGGAATGTTCTCAAGAGTTAAACAATAACCAGTGTTAGGAAACTGAGGGAGCGGGATGTGTTTTGGCAACAGCTAACCGCATTTTTCTGCTTCTATGACATGCTTGCTGGCAACTGCAAAACCACAACATGATTTTAGCCTTTATAAGCACACCTTGAAAACCTCTGGGGTCTGCTCTCTGTATCTTCCTTCTTGGAAGTTTCTGAGGCAGTTTCCGGCAGGCTAATAAAGACTCCAAATTGGCTTGCAGTTTTGAATTATGCGGCCTCTCTTTCGGTGTGCCCCACAACACTGTTAAGTGTTTAATATATGGAATATACAAAGGAATCCTACAACTCAACAACAAAAAGAAAATTCAATTTAAAAATGGGCGAAAGACTTGAGTAATCATCTCTCCAAAGAAGATACAAATGGCCAATAAGCACGTGAAAAGATGCTCAGGATCTTTAGCCATTAGGGAAATGCAAATCGAAACCATAATGGGATTTCATTTCATACCACTAGAACAGCAACTAATAAAGAAGCAAAAATTTACAAGTGTTGGAGAGGATGAGGAGAAATAGGAATACTCATTCATTTCTGGTAGGAATATAAAATGGTGCAACCACTGTCGAAGATAGTTTGGTAATTTTTCAGAAAGTTAGTTATAGAATTACCATATGACCTGGTGATCCCATTTCTGGGTATGTACCCCAGAGAACTGAAAGCAGAGATTCAAACAGATATTTGCACACCTATGTTCAAGTAGTGTTATTCAAAATTGCCAAAAGATGAAAGCAACCCAAGGGTTCATCAATAGATGAATAGAAAAACAAAATGTGGTTATACACTCAATGGAATATTATTTAGCCTATTAAAAGGAATGAAGTTGTTCTGTAAATCCACACCTTTTCTAAATAAAAAAAAAAATGACTTGGCAGTCAGGTGGATGGTGATCAAAAAATTGTGCCAGTCCCTCTTGAGGCAGCCACATACATACCGATTGTCTCAATAAAGTGGCAGTTTTGAAGTTCTACTGGCTCTATGTATCTTGAGGCATTAATTCTTTGTCTGTAAAAGATAAAAACCAGCACTGGAGGTCACTGCCTAGTGTTGAAAATCAATGCCTACATATGGCCTTTAATCACTTTCAGATTGTTTAACTCTATTATGATTTATGCAAGACATGAATAAGTAAATTTTAGAGCATCCTTTTATTTACTGGTAAATGTGGACATTACGTGATTAATTGTCTTGATGAACCAACCTTGCCCAGTTAATGGTGAAAAACAAATATGAAACAGGAAAACATTTTGCTGCCTAAAATTAAAGATATTATTTAATAGCATGAGTGACTGAACAATGCTATTGATTTTAATAAACCAAATAACATTCTTTTTTTGCCAAAGTATTGTCAAATATAAATCTGCACAATTCCTCCTTAAGCCCCTATATTTTACCTTTGGCACCCCTCCCCAAACTGCTTTCCCCCAAATCAAAAGGGCCGCCTAACTAAATCTTATAGCTTCTGCTCTCCTTCTTTCTTTTTAATTTTATACTCTGCATACCTGAAAATTCATTACTGAGCACAATTTAAGCAATTAGCCAAATTATTTTCCAAGGTAGTGTTCTTGCTTCCACAGTGAAACAATCTTCTAAAAACTAAGGACAATTTTAACTTGTTATAAAACTGTACTCAGGAAGACTCCACACTTAGACTTACTTTACTGTCACTTTTTAAAACAATGCTTTTAAATCTACCTTATGATTTTTTTATGATTCTCTTACTTGGGTGCATTGGAAGTAAATATCACAATAAACACTCACAAGTTGGACTAGAAAGTTTTACCAGACCACAAGAAATTTGAGATGTAACCAGACTACCAGGGGTGTGGACCAATGTGGGACAGAAATCCTAGAATAAACTGGGACTCAACATCAAGGGATTGAGAAAACCTTCTCAACCAAAAGGTGGAAGAGCAAAATGAGACAAAATAAAGTGTCAGTTGCTGAGAGATTACAAACCCAGTGGAGAGGTTATCCTGGAGGTTATTCTTACGCATTATATAGATTCACCTGTTTAGTTAAGGTGAATGGAGAGGCTGGAGGGAACTGCCTGAAAATACAGAGCTGTGTTCCAGTAGCCATGCTTCTTGAAGATGATTGTATAATGATATAGCTTTCTCAATGTGACTGTGTGGTTGTGAAAACCTTGTGTCTGATGCTCCTTTTATCTACCTTATCAACAGACGAGTAGAACATATGGATTAAAAATAAATAAATAATGGGGGAACAAATGTTAAAATAATAAATAGATTGAAATGCTAATGATCAATGAAAGGGAGGAGTAAAGGGTATGGGTATGTATGAGGTTTTTTCTGTTTTGTTTTTATTTCTTTTTCTGAACTGATGCAATTGTTCTGGGAAATGATCATGATGATGAATATACAATTATGTGATAATTTTGTGAGTTATTGATTATATAACAAGAAAGGAATGATCATATGGTAAGAATGTTTGTGTTTGTATGTGGTTATATTTCATTAAAACAATTATTATCGTGAAGAATACACAACTATGTCATGATATTGTGAGCCACTGATTGTATACCATGTATGGACTGTATGTTTGTGAAGATTTGTCAATAAAAATATTTTAAAAAAAAAAAAGAGATTTGAGATGTGCATGTCGCAAGAAACCAGTACACACTTAGGGAAATAAACACAGCACAACAGAAAGACGACTGAATGCAAGAAGACTCTAGATCCACTCAGGGCTGCATGTCATACCTAACATTTCTTCTTTCTAGTTCAGTATTGGCTTTTCTTGAGATATTTCTGAGATGGTTCTCACCACCAGATCTTCCACTTAAAAACATTAGATCCTGAGAAAACGCCAGTTACCACCTGCAGGTTTCAGCTAATTTTCCTGCTATCTGACCAGCTCTTTCAATCTCAGCACTTAACTGAATTTGGGTAGTGTCAGAGTCAGCCATGAACATCTAGCTGGTAACCTGGCTCCCTCTTTCACTTGTAGCGCTTCCAAGGGAGGTAGTTTCCGTATAAGCAGAATGCTGGAGGGCAGCCTGAGAAAGGGGACATGACTTTGAGAAATTAAACGGGGACATTACCGTGCTACCCTCTTAGGAAAGGAAGCAGTTAGCCTACTTTTCACATAAGGTTGATACACAAGGGATAGTTTGCTGGTTGGAGAGAGAAGTGACTCACCAAAAGTTTCACTCGTACGCTTTCCGAAGGGGGCATTGGGCAGCCTTTGGCCTAACTTGGAAGAGGAGAGAGAGAGAGAGGACGCCCCCACCAAGATGCCAACTCACCTAAACGACAGTAGTCTCTCCCCGATTAGGGCCAAGGCTGCCCCTAGCAGAGTCAGCGCCACCAGCTTCCCCATGGTGCTGGAGTGCCTAGTGACGGCGAGCGCGCCGCTAGAGCTGGGAGACAGCGCCCCGCCCCGTCCCGCCCAGTCCCGCGGCGCCTCCCGTCACCAAGGCGCGGCCCGAGCGCTGAGGTTGTGCTCGGGTTTCCCGGCCCGGCCCCGCAACCAGGGGGTCAAGACTACCTTTAGGCGCGACATCCAAAGCCACTTTCGCGCGGAGCTCAAAGCCACCTTTACTCTCGGGGTTCTTTGTTTTTTTTTTTTTTTTTTTTTTTGTCAAGGTTGAACTTGCAGAGAGGAACCCCCCCCGCCGCGGGTTGGGAGCAGGCGCTGATCTAGCGACTTTGGCCCGAGCTTCGGAAGGCAGAGGAATTGTACCACAGCTCCTGATACTGGGGGTGGGGGGAATCTGAGCGGGCACGGAGCAGGGAGACTAGAATTCAGAGCCGGAAACTTAGGGCTTTCTGGAAGGCAGGTCGTGGGCCAAGATAGATAATTGCTCCTGAGACACTGGAGGGAGAGAATAATCTCATTGTTCTCCAAGATGTGGGGCGCAGAGAACGTTGTCTCCTGACCTCCGTGCCCTCCCGCAGAGTGCTGAGACGGTGGGTGCTCAGTTTAATGTGCTGACTGAATGAATTTGTGAATATCAGTATCTGCCGCCATGGTTGATGAGATAAGAAAAATTCATTGAAGGAAGTGAAAGACGAGGAAACGGTAAGATGATCAGAGTAGGGAAACGGGATAAAACGTTTCCTTGGGAGGATAGGCTTTGAAAAGACTTCCTGATCCTTCTTTCTTCTAGGTCTTCAGCTCCTGCCAGGCAAGGAAGCCACTTTCCCCTTTCATCATGAAGTCCAAGGTTAGAAGAGGGGCTGTGCTGGTGGCAGCGGTGGGGGAAGATTCCAGGAGTTTGGGCAGAACTAAAGGGCATCTTCATACATGTTCTGTCTTGATTTATCAACAGAAAGAAATGGTAGTCTTTGAGTTCAGCTTAGTAACTAAATATGTGTTGAGAAATCAGGATTTACTTGGCCTAGAAATTAAGGAAAGAACAGTAGTCTCTGACCTATGGGGTACATAATTATTGTATGCATAGTAAATGCACATAATTATGATATGCATATGAAGACCACTTATGGAACTTATTGCCTGCTCAGCATTGTGCTTAGATCTTTACATATGTTCACTGTTTTCATTCTCAGAGCAACTCTGAGATCAGTAACAGTACTCACATTTTGCAGATGAGAAAACTAAAGCACAGAGTGATTGGGTAGCTTGCCCTAGGCCACACAGCTGTTGAGTGGCAGATCCAGACATCCTGGCTCCAGAGTCTGTGCCCTTGACTGTCCTGCCTCTCTACCAGGCTGCCTCTCTTAAAGCTATGGAAGACAGGCTGTACTAAAAGAACACCTTAAAAATCTAGAGTTTCACGTATACCTTATTTTTAAGATAATTAATTGTAAAAGAGTGGAAACAGAGGAGGAATATGAGGCCTATTTCATGAAGATTTAAGAGTGCCATATGGAGAAGCTAAGGTGCCAGGGTACAGGGCGGGCCAGGCTGCCCTGGTTTGGATCCAGCTTGGACAAGGCACTCAACTTTCTTAAATCACAGATTCCTTTTCTGTAAAATTGCACCCACCACATAGGTTGCTTAAAATTAAATGTGATAATGAGTGTCAAGTGCCCAGCACTTTTCTTGGGGCAGGTCAGTAACAGTTAACAGGCCAATAAATATTAACTATTAATTAAGTCTGAACCTCCTTGTATAACTATAGGCTCCTTTTGGGGAGAGACTCCCATCCCATTGATCACTGGGTCTTCCAGTGCCAGCCACAGAACTTAAACTTAATAGTTGCTCAATGAGTATTGATTAGATGAATGTATGCAAGGTATGAATACAGGAGAAGGAAAAATGGGAGAATAAAAAGAAACAGAGTGGATGAGGAAACAGTAATCAGTGTACTTTGTGCTAAGCATTTTACATGCTTTATCACAGTACTTTTAATTATCCTCACTTTATAGATAAGGAATGTGAAGATTACAGAAGTTAAGTAATAACTTGCTTAGGGTTACTAAAAAGTATCAGATACTAAAAATTATCAGAACCTCCATTTTGGACACAGGTCACAAGTGACTTTAAAGTTCAACTTTCTCATTATCCTCTCAGCATAGCATGAAGCAGGGGTTAAGGGAAGAGGCATATTCATGGGCAAGTGATTGAAGATACTATATTATCTGTCATTTATTTTTAAATTCTTCACTTTAGGTTCATAAGCTTTAATCTAAACTTTAGAGGTTGTTAGTTATCATTCAGATACTATAATCTGTAATTCATAGTCCCAACATGTTAGTTAGCAGTGGAGAATTCCAAACTCTGGAGGCATCTGTATCAAGTGTTATCATCTAAATCTTCACCTGGACAGTGACTCGTTAGCAACACCTGATGCATTCCCAATACTGACCTTGTTCAGGGGCATATGTTCATGGGAAGTCCACACAAGTTTTGTGCTTCTTGTCACAATGAACCCAGCCTCCTGTTGTATGTTGTAACAGGAACATATAGATGTTCCAACAGGTATGTTGTAAACAGAAAAGCCATTCTTCTGGCTCCCTGCTCTGAGCACACCGCATCGCCACTGCTTTTGCACATCTCTCTTTCCCATACACACACGTGCACCATTTTTATTTTGGGGGTCATTACCCCACATCCCTTACTGCTGTCAAAACCACATGGGGCAGGGGCTGGGGCTGGATATACAGACACTTCTCCCTACCCATACCCCTCCAGTGTGTGGTTAGAAAACTTTTGTTTTATTTTTGCACTCAAAAAGATTCTACTAAAAAAAAAAAGCCATATTAATTATTCATACTGAAACAAGTTTTGACCAAACCATGTGCACTGGCAAGAAATGTTGTACTAGAAGCTTCAGCCTTGCATAGAGTAAGAACAAGGAAACCAGCATCCTAACACTTGTGGAGCGTGGCCTTGGTCTAGTACTCTGGTGGGTGCTATGCGCATACAATTTACCAAAGATTCTGCTTTCTGACTGGAGGAGAACTGAAGCTTCCTATTAAACCTTTGTTGGATTTGCCTCAGACTGAACCTTTTTTGTCAGGTGCTTGTTGAAATATCTAAAAGGATGAAGCTAAGACTTGACTGAGTTTACAGAACAACAGGCCATAGGAAAATTTTTCTGCCTCCTTATTAATAATTATTTGCATGTAACAGATTTACATTTGATACATGTGTTTATCAGACCATGCCATATGGCAGGGAAATTGTGGGACATGGAACCTACTATAGCCCTCATCCAGATCTAACCTTTGAAGGTCAGTCAGCAAAAGGACCCTGACAATAGGCTAAATTGGCATAATCCAGAGACTACCGTCATAAAAAGGGGCTACTTGTCACTGAAAGACCTGGACAATGAATTAAATTAAAAAGTTCTGAGTTCGGGTTCCGGTTTCATGTGTAACTGGCACTTTAATCTTTACAAACCACCTATCTTCTCTGGGTCTTTCTTTTCTTAAGTATGCAATGAAGCCCTTCTCTTTAAGAGCTATCATGTGGACCAAGTGAAATAGTATATGTATAAACAGTAAGTAGTGGGATATGCACATCTAGTTAGTCCACAACCAGTTAATCAAAACACCACTCTTAGGGATGCAGAATGTACATTTTGTATAATCCTATTGTGAAAAACGTAGGGGGGGTATATATTATGCACATATATGTCTATACATAAAAACAATCTAGACAAACTGAAGAGCAGTCACTCCAAGAGTGGGAGATTGGGGCCATGGAAAGGGTGGAGTTCTGTGTGTGTGGTCAAATATGACTTTTGTAATATTTGAATTTTTTTAACCATCTATTTTTATCATGTTTATAATAATATAATTTTTAAAACTATTTATTGTATAATATAACATATATACAAAACAAAGAAAGAAAAAAGCAATAGTTTTCAAAGCACTCTTCAACAAGTAGTTACAGGACAGATCTTAAAGTTTGTCATGGGCTACCATACCATCCTCTCAGATTTTTTCCTTCTAGCTGCTCCAGAATATAGAAGGAATAAAGATTTTTCCTCACCACAACTGACCTTTTTTCTTTTTTGTGAAAAATACCATATGTTAAAAAAAGCAATAAATTTCAAAGCACATCACCACAATTAGTTGTAGAACAGATTTCAGAGTTTGGTATGGGATACAATTCCCCAATCTTAGGTTTTTACTTCTAGCTGTTCTAAGATACTGGAGACTAAAAGAAATAACAGTTTAATGATTCAGCAGTCATATTCATTTGTTAAACCTTACCTTCTCAGTATAACTCCACCATCACCTTTAGTCTTTCCATCCCACACTTCAGGGTTATTTGGGCCATGTCCATTCTAACTTTTTCATGTTGAAAGGGGCTGTCAATAAATACAGGGTAGGGAGATGGAGCTAGCTGATATTCTGTGGAGGCTGGGCCTTCTAGGTTTCAGGACTTATGTGGTCCAGGGACCCGTCTGGAGGTTGTAGGTTTTTGGAAAATTATCCTAGTACATGGAACCTTTGTAAAATCTTATATATTGCCCTAGGTGTTCTTTAGGATTGGCTGGAATAGTTTTGGTTGGGGGTTGGCAAGTTATGATAGGTAGCAATGTCTAACTGAAGCTTGTGTAAGAGTGACCTCCAGAGTAGCCTCTTGACCCTATTTGAACTCTCTCAGCCACTGATAACTTTATTAGTTACACTTCTTTTCCCTCCTTTTGGTCAGGATGGAATTGTTGATACCATGGTGCCAGGTCTGAACTCATCCCTGGGAGTCATCTCCTATGCCACCAGGGAGACTTTTCACCCCTGGATGTCATGTCCCATGTAGGGTAGTGGGCAATGATTTCACTTACAGAGTTGGATTTAGAGAGAGTGAGGCCATACCTGAGCAACAAGACGTCCTCCAGAAGTAACTCTTTGCAAACTTATAGGTAGGCTACGCTTCTTTGCTACCTACATAAATTTCACAAGAATAAATCTGAGGATCAAGGGCTTGATCTCATACGTGCAAAACTTGGACAACCTGGCACCCTGCTGGGGATGCTCAAATCTACAATGTTATTGTTACCGCACACGCATTTGTCATAATTTTCTTCTTAGTTATGCCTATTATGATTGGAGGCTTGGTCTATTGATTTGGGTGTCCCTAATGTTTGACACAGTATCAGGGAATTCCCTGATGGTAAAGTTTAATAGTTCCATATTTTTTCTCCCATCCCTCAAGGGACTTTGCCAATACTTTTTGATTATCTGCTTAATATATTCTAGGATGTATCCTGGCAATACATTAAGTTATACAGGATCGACAGCCCTCATTTTTATTCTGGGCTCCCTGCGTTTCAGTTGTTCAAATGAGCTATGCAGACAGGTTGAGTTAGATTATGTGCTACAGAATATTTAGGTTCTAGACAAAATAAATCTTTCTTCCTTTGGTCTCAAAGAGTAGGTGCAGTTCTAAAATATAGACAATGTCTTCCTTACCCCTGTGTTCTGAACTACTTTAATCCCGACCTGATCACCTTTGTTCTTCTCTCTACATAACAGGTTATAAATATATAAAATAGCCTCTCAAAATCCAGAAATAAAGGTGTCTGCTATAAGAGCTTACAATCTACGCCCATTTCATTATAAGCATTTTCTAAAGGAGACCATACAATAATTGCTCTTTTGTTTCTGGCTTATTTTGCCTCACCAAATGTCCCACAGGTTCATTCACATCATTGCATGCCTCATGACTTCATTCCTTTTTGTAGCAGCACAATATTTGATCATATGTATACACCATCGTTTGCCAGTCTACTTCTCCATCAGTGCATCTTCAGCCACCTGCATTCATTGGGCATCATGTATAGTGCCCAAAGTCCACAGTCCATCAACGCTCTCAATTTTAGATAATTTCATCGTTCCCAAGAGAAAGATAACCAATAAACATACCCTCATCAAATAGGAAATCTAAACTTTCCCTTAACTCTTGTCCCTCCCTCCATTATTTACCCCTGCTGTTGCTGTGATACAGCTGATGTTTTCCTGTTAAACATAGCCCATAGCATGCAATAGCAGTTTTCCCCCTTTACCCTGGACTTCAACACTCTTTGTACATAAATCCATACCTTTGAAGTAGTTCTTGCAAGAACTAAGTTATATTTCTAGTGTTAATCAGTGGGACACGTAGGTCTATACAACCTCTTTCAATCTTGTTCACCTTCAATATGGTAATATTACTTATAGACCCTTTAGAGAACTGCTTCACTTCTATCTATTCCCGTACACTGGAATTCAACCTCAGTTAACCATTAACCCATCTCTAGCTTCTATGTATCACAAAATCCCCTATATTCTGTATTATAAGCCTCAGATTTTACCTTTACCATGGTCATAAAATGGAGTCATATAGTACCTATCCTTTTAGGTCTGGCTTATTTTACTCAGCATTATGTCCTCAAGGCTCATCCATCTTGTCATATGCTTTAGGACATCGTTTTTCTTACTGCTGCATAATATTCCATTGTATGCATATACCACATTTTGTTAATCTACTTGTCTGTTGATGGGCATTTGGACTGTTTCCATCTTTTCCAGATTGTGAATAGTGCTGCTATGAACGTTGCTGTGCAGATGTCTGTTTGTGTCACTGCTTTCAGCACTTCTGGGTGTATACCAAGTAGTGCTATTCCTGGGTCATAGGGCAATTTGATATTTAGTTTCCTAAGGAACCGCCAAACAGCCTTCCATAGTGGCTGTACCATTATACATTCCTACCAGCAGTGTGTAAGTATCCCAATTTCTTCACATCCTCTCCACCATTTGTGGTTTCCTGCTTGAATAATAGCAGGCATTCTTAGAGGTGTGAGGTTGTCTCTCATTGTAGTCTTGATCTGCATTTTCGTTATAGCTAATGAAAATGAGCCTCTCTTCATGTGCTTTTGAGCCATCTGTATTTGCTTTTCAGAAAAATGCCTATTCATATCTTTAGCCCATTTTATAATTAGATTGTTTATTCTTTTGTTTTTGAGTTTTATGACTTCTTTATGTATACAGAATATCAAACCTTTGATGTGTGATTTCCAAATATTTTCTCCCATTGAGTTGGCTGCCTCTTCACTGTTTTGAAAAAGTCTTTTGAGGTGCAGAAGCATTTGATTTTGAGGAGATACCATATATCTGTTTTTTCTTTTGTTGCTTGTGCTTTGGGTGTAAAGTTTAGGAAGCTACTTCCTATTACTAGGTCTTGAAGATGCTTCCCTACATTTTATTCTAGAAGCTTTATGGTGCTTATTCTGATATTTAGATGTTTGATCCATTTTGAGTTAATTTTTGTATACAGTGTAAGGTAAGGTCCTGTTTCATTCTTTGGTTATTAATATCAAGTTCTCCCATGCCCAATTATTGAAAAGACTATCTTGTCCCAGTCCAGTGGATCTGGGGGTCTTGTCAAAAATCAGTTAACCATAGAATTGGTGGTCTATTTCTGCACTCTTGGTTCAATTCCATTGGCCAATAGTTCTAGCCTTGTGCCAGTACCATGCTATTTTGACCACTGTGGCCTTATCATACATTTTAAAGTCAGGAAATGTTAATTCTCCCACTTTGTTCTTCTTTTTTAGGATGTTTTTAGCTATTCAGAGTCTCTTTCTCTTCCAGATGAATTGGTAACTAGCTTTTCTAAGTCTTTAAGTAGGTTGTTGGAATTTTGGTTGGTACTTCATTGTATGTGTAGATCAATTTGCATAAAATTGACATCATAACTATATTTAACCTTCCTATCCATGAGTAGGGAATGTCTCTCTACTTATTTAGATCTTCTTTGATTTCTTTTAGCAATGTTATGTAGTTTTCTGTGTACAAGTTCTTTATGTCCCTAGCTAAGTTCATTCCTAAGTACTTGATTCTTTTAGTTGTTATTTTGAATGGAATCCTCCTTAACTGACTCCTCAATTAGTCATTGCTTGTGTATAGAAATGTTACTGATTTTTGCACATTAATTTTATATCCTGCCACCTTGCTGAATTTATTAGTTCAAGTAACTTTGTTATAGATTCCTCAGGATTTTCCAAGTATAGTATCATGTCATCTGCAAATAGTGAAAGTTTTACCTCTTCCTTTCCAATTTGGATGCCTTTTATTTCTTTTTCCTTCCCGATTGCTCTAGCTAGAACTTCTAGTACAATTTGGATAATAGTGCTGAAAGAGGGCATCTTTGTCTCATTCCCAATTTTACGGGGAAAACTTTCAGTCTCTCTCTATTGAATATAATGTTGGCTATCAGTTTTTCATATGTGCCCTTTATCATACGGAGGATGCTACCTTTGATTCTTATCTTTTGAAGTGTTTTTATCAGAAAAGGATGTTGAATTATGTGGAATGCCTTTTCAGCATCAATCGAGATGATTTTTCCCTTTTGATTTGTTAATATGCTGTATTACATTAATTGATTTTCTTGTGTTGAACCATCCTTGCATTCCTGGTATAAACCCCACTTGGTTGTGGTGTATAATTATTTTAATGTGTTGTTAGATTCCGTTTGCTAGTATTTTGTCGAGATTTTTTGCATCTATACTCATTAAGGAGATGGGTGTGTAGTTTTCCTTTCTTATAGCATCTTTACCCAGGTTTGGTATTAAAATGTATTAACTTCATAAAATGAGTTAGGTAGTGTTCCTTTGTCCTCAATTTTTTTGGAAAAGTTTGAGCAGGAAAGGTGTTAGTCCTTTTTAGAATGTTTGATAATTCCCTTGTGAAGCTAACCAGTCCTGGACTTTTCTTTGTAGTAAGATTTTTCATGATTGATTGAATCTCTTTACTTGTGATTGGTTTGTTGAGATCTTCTATTTCTTCCTGAGTCATTCTAGCTTGTTTGTGTGTTTCCAGAAATTTGCTCATTTCATCAAAGTTGTTTAGTTTGTTGGCATATAGTTGTTCATAGTATCCTCTTATGATTTCTTTTATTTCTTCAGGGTCTGTGGTAACACACCTCTTCTCATTTCTGATTTTGTTTATTTGCATCCTCCCTCTTTTTTTTCTTCATCAGTCTTGCTAGTGGCTTGTGGTAGTTAAGTTCAGGTGTCAACTTGGCTATGTGAAGGTGCCTAGTTCTATTGCTGTGGACATGAGCCAATGGTATGTGAACCTCATCTGTTGCTGATTACATCTGCAGTCAGCTAAGAGGCATGCCTGATGCAATGGTGATGTTTGATTTAATTGACTGGTGCTTAAATGAGAGAGCTCAATGTAGCACAGCCCAAACAACTCACCATACCTCATCTTGGCACTCGCAGCTCAGCCCAGGCCTTTGGAGAGGCAAAAAGGAACCACCCTGGGGAAAGTTGTTGGAACCCAGAGGCCTGGAGAGAAGGCCAGCAGAGATTGCCCTGTGCCTTTCCATGGAAGAAAGAATCTCAGTTGAAAGTTAGCTGCCTTTCCTCTGAAGAAC
Organism: Tamandua tetradactyla; assembly: GCF_023851605.1. Classification (NCBI taxonomy): domain Eukaryota; kingdom Metazoa; phylum Chordata; class Mammalia; order Pilosa; family Myrmecophagidae; genus Tamandua; species Tamandua tetradactyla. The sequence goes on along the minus strand of NC_135327.1, from coordinate 120,502,875 downwards.
TATACATTAACTAAATAAATTCCCTTTTACTGAAAGCCAATCTGTCTCTGGTGTGTTGCATTCTGGCAGCTAGCAAACTAGAACACGGCCCATCAATTTTACTGATTTTTTCAAAGAAACTTTTGGTTTTATTGATTCTATTGTTCTTTTGTTTTCCTGATCATTTAACTCCAATTGTTCTATCTATAGGGGAGAGTGGTGTATTGAAGTCTCCTACTATTATTGTTGAAACATCTATTGCTCCCTTCAGTTTTGCCAATGTCTGCATCATGTACTTTGGAGCTCCTTGATTGGGAGCATAAACATTTATGATTGCTATTTCTTCTTGGTGAATTGTCCCTTTTATTAATATATAGTGTCCTTCTTTGTCTCTTATGATGCTTTTACATTTAAAGTCTATTTTATCTGATATTAGTATAGCTACTCCTGCTTTATTTTGGTTATAGCCTGTGTGGAATATCTTTTTCCATCCTTTCACTTTCAATCTATTTGTATCCTTGTGTCTAAGATGAGTCTCTGGCAAGCAGCATATAGCTGGATTATGTTTCTTAACACATTCTGCCAATCTGCATCTTTTAATTTGTAAATTTAGACTGTTAACTTTCAAAGTTATTACTGAAAATGCATTTCTTGAATCTACCATCTTATCTTTTGCATTTTATTTATCAGATCTCTATATTCTATTCCTTCTCTTTTTATCCTTTAAGTTACCCTTTCTTGTACTCTTCAATTCTGTGACCCCTCCAGATCTCCCTCTCCTACCTTTTTTTTTCAACTGGCAGAAAAAAAAGTATTTCTTATAGGGCCAGTCTCTTTTTGACAGATTTTTTTCAGGATTTGTTTGTCTGTGAAAATTTTAATCTCTTCCTCAGTTTTGAAGGACAATTTGGCTGGATACAGAATTCCTGACTGAAAATCTTTCTCTTTCAGGATCTTAAATATATCATACCACTGCCTTCTTGCCTCCATAGCACCAGTTGAGTAAGTAGTCTGAATTCAGTCTTATGTGGTAACCCTTGTATGTAGTAGATTCTTTTTCTCTTGCTGCTTTCAGGATTTCCTGCTTCTCTTTGACATTTGACAGACTGATTAGTATGCATCTTAGGGAAGGCATATTTGGATTTATTCTATTTGGAGTTCATTGAGCTTCTTTGACTTCCATATTTATGTCCTTTGTAAGGGTTGGAAAGTTCTCTCCCCTCTCCCATTATATCCTCAACTAATCTTCCTAGCCCTTTTCTCCTTCTGGGGCACCTATGATTCTTATATTTGTGCACTTTGTTTTATCCATCATTTCCCTAACAGTCTATTCAAATTTTTCCATCTTTTTTGCCATTTGCTTTGAGTGTTCAAAATCAATTGTCCTGTCCTCTAGTTCTAGTATTCTTTCTTCTGCCTCTTCAAATCTGCTGGTGTGTGTCTGTTTTTTATTTCATCCACAGCATCTTTAATCTCTGTGATATCTGCTATTTTTCTATTTATTCTTTCAAATTCCTCTTTTTGCTCTTCTAGCATCTTCTTGATCTCCTTTATGTCATTAGCCATCCCATTTACTTTATTTAGTAGAGTTATATGAACATCTTTGAATAGTTGTTCCAATGTCTGTGTCTGCTGAGGTGTTAATTTGGTCATTAGGCTGGGCTATATATGTCTGTATCATGATATGTTTAGTGATCTTTTGCTGTCTTCATGGCATGTAAATATCTTGATGGGTTTATGTTGGAAGTTGATTTCCTTCAGTAGTGTAAAGCCTTGTAAAGCCTTGTGTTGCAGGATAAATGTGGAGCAGGATGCAGGGTGTGGGGTGAGGCATAACAATGCAGTGATGTGTTGCAGCACAGGTTTAGGCACAGATTGGGGATGTAACACTGGTCCCTGTGAGCATGGGTACCCAGCAGCAGGGAGGAAGTGGCTGTGCGGGTGCATGGATCTGGGGGATGGGGCACTGGTGTGCGCTGGTCTAGGGTACAGAGCCATTTCTGCATGTACACAGAGAGGGCAGTGTTGCACCTGTGTGAGCTGGGGGCTGATGTGGCCTGGCTGCACAGGTATGCCCTTGCCCAGAGTTCGGGAGCGTAACTGGGGGCTGTGCACATGCACAGATCTGGGAGGGCCCTAAACTGATGTACACATGCACAGAGCTCAGGGGGGACGTGGTGGAGTTGCAGGGGTGGCTGGCGGCAGGTGTAGCCTGGTTATGGAGGTCAGTGCCTGTAGCCTTTAGGCAACCATCTGCAAGGGGCAGGGAGGGGGAGATAGGGCTCGAGAGTGGTGGGGCATTACTGTGCTTGCCCAGGAGAGGTGTGTTGGGTTGGGGCAACCTGGGGTGGGCGTTGAAGGGTGGGTAAGTTTGCGTGGGGTTTGTGGGGTGGGGGCACTCGGAGTGCAGGGAGTGGGGATGGGTGACAGGGTTCAGGTGCATGGGGTGTGGGGTGAATTGCGGATCACGGGGCTGCGCTGGTGAGTTGCTTGTTCAAGGAATGCAGATTGGGTTACTTCCTATCCCCATTTCCCCTTCTGCGCACTCCTGAGGGCTCCAGCCTTCCGCATTAGGCTGTTTACACCAACCCGACGGTCTCCAGTTCTCTGCTTCTCAGTTCCTCAGCTTTTCCAACCAGGGCTGCCCTCTATGGTGCAGAAGACTCTCCCAGGTCACCTACGCCCTGGAATCACCATCTCAGTCACCCGCCCGTCCCTTCTCTACCTGTTCCTTGGAGCAGGGTTGAACTTGATGTATCCTATTCTGTCATCTTCCTTGAACTCCTTTAATAATATAATTTTTATTAAGATCTTTCATATCAATAAATCTAGTCCAGAAAAAAGAGGTGGTTATAGGAGAAGGTAGATAAATCAAAAGGGATGTGATTGAGTCCCTCTGCGGAGAGGGTCTCAGCGCAGTGACAGAAACAAAGGCGTCTTTCACCCGGGAAATCAAGCGTTCCTCTGTCTCCCGGATAGGTAAAGGAAAATTTGGCGGCTCCAGCATGCCCCTCAAAATCAGGAAATGAAATTCATATAATAAATACTCCATCAAGACTTCCGGAGAAGATGGCGGCTTAGTAAGATGTGCGGATCTTAGTTCCTCCTCCAGAACAGCTACTAGGGGAGTAGTAACGATACAGAACAGCTCCCGGAGCCATGACAGAGAGCAAAAAGACAGCGTACCCCATTCTGGAATGGCTGACTGGCTGAGAGAACCCGCTCCGGTGAGATCGCCGAGGGGCGTGGGCTTCCCCGGGCGGGGCAGCAAGTGGCCAGACTCCCTCCCTTCCTCCTTCCCGGGGCAGCTGGGAGAATTGGGCAGGCGGTCCCCTCAAGCCGCGGTGGCTGGAGCCCACACCAGGCGCGGCCCCCCGGACCAACTGAGAGAATTGAATCGGAAATCCCCAGGCTGCGAAGAACGGTGACCGGGGGGGTCCCATTCAAACATGTGACTCCCCGGTCCGGCTGGGAACGGTGCACACTACCGGGCCGCGGTGGCTGGCGCCCTCCCGCCACATTGGCGCCGCGGGCCGACTAGGAAATTCGGACGGGCGCTCTCCTGGGCTGTGGCGGCTGGCAACCCTCCCCGTGTTTGGATCCGCGGGCCGGCTGGGAGATTCGGATTGGCACTCCTCCAAGCTGCTTCGGCTTGCGAACCTCCCCCACAGCGAGAGTTTTCCAAAGTTAAAGGACCCACAGCACCTTTTACTGGTGGGACCCGCAGACAAACGTGTGCCACGAGCGCCACCTACTGGGCACGATAAGAAAAACAGAACCCAGAGATTTCACAGAAAAATCTTTTAACTGGTTGGGTCCAACACCCAGGGAAATCTGACTTAATGCCCAGACGCCAGCAGAAGATAACGGATCACGCTCAGAAAATTGAAAATATGGCCCAGTCAAAGGAACAAACCAACAGTTCAAATGAGATACAGGAGCTGAGACAACTAATGCTGAATATACGAACAGAAATGGAAAACCTCTTCAAAAACGAAATCGATAAATTGAGGGAGGACATGAAGAAGACATGGGCTGAACAAAAAGAAGAAACAGAAAAACTGAAAAAACAAATCACAGAACTTATGGAAGTGAAGGACAAAGTAGAAAAGACGGAAAAAACAATGGATACCTACAATGATGATTTAAAGAGACAGAAGATAGAATTAGTGATTTGGAGGAAGGAACATCTGAATTCCAAAAAGAAACAGAAACTATCGGGAAAAGAATGGAAAAATTTGAACAGGGTATCAGGGAACGCAAGGACAATATGAAGCGCACAAATATACGTGTTGTGGGTGTCCCAGAAGGAGAAGAGAAGGGAAAAGGAGGAGAAAAACTAATGGAAGAAATTATCACTGAAAATTTCCCAACTCTTATGAAAGACCTAAAATTACAGATCCAAGAAGTGCAGCGCACCCCAAAGAGATTAGACCCAAATAGGCGTTCTCCAAGACACTTACTAGTTAGAATGTCAGAGGTCAAAGAGAAAGAGAGGATCTTGAAAGCAGCAAGAGAAAAACAATCCATCACATACAAGGGAAACCCAATAAGACTATGTGTAGATTTCTCAGCAGAAACCATGGGGGCTAGAAGACAGTGGGATGATATATTTAAATTACTAAAAGAGAAAAACTGCCAACAAAGACTCCTATATCCAGCAAAATTGTCCTTCAAAAATGAGGGAGAAATTAAAACATTCTCAGACAAAAAGTCACTGAGAGAATTTGTGACCGAGAGACCAGCTCTGCAAGAAATACTAAAGGGAGCACTAGAGTCAGATACGAAAAGACAGAAGAGAGAGGTATGGAGGAGAGTGTAGAAAGAAGGAAAGTCAGATATGATATATATAATACAAAAGGCAAAATGGTAGAGGAAAATATTATCCAAACAGTAATAACACTAAAAGTTAATGGACTGAATTCCCCAATCAAAAGACATAGATTGGCAGAATGGATTAAAAAACAGGATCCTTCTATACGCTGTCTACAGGAAACACATCTTAGACCCAAAGATAAACACAGGTTGAAAGTGAAAGGTTGGGAAAAGATATGTCATGCAAATAACAACCAGAAAAGAGCAGGAGTGGCTATACTAATATCCAACAAATTAGACTTCAAATGTAAAACAGTTAAAAGAGACAAAGAAGGACACTATATACTAATAAAAGGAACAATTAAACAAGAAGACATAACAATCATAAATATTTACGCACCGAACCAGAATGCCCCAAAATATGTGAGGAATACACTGCAAACACTGAAAAGGGAAATAGACACATCTACCATAATAGTTGGACACTTCAATTCGCCACTCTCATCAATGGACAGAACATCTAGACAGAGGATCAATAAAGAAATAGAGAATCTGAATATTACTATAAATGAGCTAGACTTAACAGACATTTACAGGACATTACATCCCACAACAGCAGGATACACCTTTTTCTCAAGTGCTCATGGATCATTCTCAAAGATAGACCAAATGCTGGGTCACAAAGCATGTCTTAACAAATTTAAAAAGATTGAAATCATACACAACACTTTCTCGGATCATAAAGGAATGAAGTTGGAAATCAATAATAGGCGGAGTGCCAGAAAATTCACAAATACGTGGAGGCTCAACAACACACTCTTAAACAACGAGTGGGTCAAAGAAGGGATTGCAAGAGAAATTAGTAAATACCTTGAGGCAAATGAAAATGAAAACACAACATATCAAAACTTATGGGACGCAGCAAAGGCAGTGCTAAGAGGGAAATTTATTGCCCTAAATGCCTATATCAGAAAAGAAGGAAAGGCAAAAATGCAGGAATTAACTGTCCACTTGGAAGAACTGGAGAAAGAACAGCAAACTAATCCCAAAGCAAGCAAAAGGAAAGAAATAACAAAGATCAGAGCAGAAATAAATGAAATTGAAAACATGAAAACAATAGAGAAAATCAATAAGACCAGAAGTTGGTTCTATGAGAAAATCAATAAGATTGATGGGCCCTTAGCAAGATTGACAAAAAGAAGAAGAGAGAGGATGCAAATAAATGAGATCAGAAATGGAAGAGGGGACATAACTACTGACCTCACAGAAATAAAGGAGGTAATAACAGGATACTATGAACAACTTTATGCTAATAAATACAACAATTTAGATGAAATGGATGGGTTCCTGGAAAGACATGAACAACCAACTTTGACTCAAGAAGAAATAGATGACCTCAACAAATCAATCACAAGTAAAGAAATTGAATCAGTCATTCAAAAGCTTCCTAAAAAGAAAAGTCCAGGACCAGACGGCTTCACATGTGAATTCTATCAGACATTCCAGAAAGAATTAGTACCAACTCTCCTCAAACTCTTCAAAAAAATCGAAGTGGAGGGAAAACTACCTAATTCATTCTATGAAGCCAACATCACCCTCATACCAAAACCAGGCAAAGATATTACAAAAAAAGAAAACTACAGACCAATCTCTCTAATGAGTATAGATGCAAAAATCCTCAATAAAATTCTAGCAAATCATATCCAACAACACATTAAAAGAATTATACATCATGACCAAGTAGGATTCATCCCAGGTATGCAAGAATGGTTCAACATAAGAAAATCAATTAATGTAATACACCATATCAACAAATCAAAGCAGAAAAATCACATGATCATCTCAATTGATGCAGAGAAGGCATTTGACAAGATTCAACATCCTTTCCTGTTGAAAACACTTCAAAAGATAGGAATACAAGGGAACTTCCTTAAAATGATAGAGGGAATATATGAAAAACCCACAGCTAATATCATCCTCAATGGGGAAAAATTGAAAACTTTCCCCCTAAGATCAGGAACAAGACAAGGATGTCCACTATCACCACTATTATTCAACATCATGTTGGAGGTTCTAGCCAGAGCAATTAGACAAGAAAAAGAAATACAAGGCATCAAAATTGGAAAGGAAGAAGTAAAACTATCACTGTTTGCAGATGATATGATACTATACATCAAAAACCCTGAAAAATCCACAACAAAACTACTAGAGCTAATAAATGAGTACAGCAAAGTAGCAGGTTACAAGATCAACATTCAAAAATCTGTAGCATTTCTATACACTAGTAATGAACAAGCTGAGGGGGAAATCAAGAAACGAATCCCATTTACAATTGCAACTAAAAGAATAAAATACCTAGGAATAAATTTAACTAAAGAGACAAAAAACCTATATAAAGAAAACTACAAGAAACTGTTAAAAGAAATCACAGAAGACCTAAATAGATGGAAGGGCATACCGTGTTCATGGATTGGAAGACTAAATATAGTTAAGATGTCAATCCTACCTAAATTGATTTACAGATTCAATGCAATACCAATCAAAATCCCAACAACTTATTTTTCAGAAATAGAAAAACCAATAAACAAATTTATCTGGAAGGGCAGCGTGCCCCGAATTGCTAAAAACATCTTGAGGAAAAAAAACGAAGGTGGAGGTCTTGCGCTGCCTGACTTTAAGGCATATTATGAAGCCACAGTGGTCAAAACAGCATGGTATTGGCATAAAGATAGATATATCGACCAATGGAATCGAATAGAGTGCTCAGATATAGACCCTCTCATCTATGGACATTTGATCTTTGATAAGGCAGTCAAGCCAGCTCACCTGGGACAGAACAGTCTCTTCAATAAATGGTGCCTAGAGAACTGGATATCCATATGCAAAAGAATGAAAGAAGACCCATATCTCACACCCTATACAAAAGTTAACTCAAAATGGATCAAAGACCTAAACATTAGGTCTAAGACCATAAAACAGTTAGAGGAAAATGTAGGGGGATATCTTATGAAACTTACAACTGGAGGCGGTTTCATGGACCTTAAACCTAAAGCAAGAGCACTGAAGAAGGAAATAAATAAATGGGAGCTCCTCAGAATTAAACACTTTTGTGCATCAAAGAACTTCATCAAGAAAGCAGAAAGACAGCCTACACAATGGGAGACAATATTTGGAAATGACATATCAGATAAAGGTCTAGTATCCAGAATTTATAAAGAGATTGTTCAACTCAACAACAAAAAGACAGCCAACCCAGTTACAAAATGGGAAAAAGACTTGAACAGACACCTACCAGAAGAGGAAATACAAATGGCCAAAAGGCACATGAAGAGATGCTCAATGTCCCTGGCCATTAGAGAAATGCAAATCAAAACCACAATGAGATATCATCTCACACCCACCCGAATGGCCATTATCAACAAAACAGAAAATGACAAGTGCTGGAGAGGATGCGGAGAAAGAGGCACACTTATCCACTGTTGGTGGGAATGTCAAATGGTGCAACCACTGTGGAAGGCAGTTTGGCAGTTCCTCAAAAAGCTGAATATAGAATTGCCATACGACCCAGCAATACCATTGCTGGGTATCTACTCAAAGGACTTAAGGGCAAAGACACAAACGGACATTTGCACACCAATGTTTATAGCAGCGTTATTTGCAATTGCAAAGAGATGGAAACAGCCAAAATGTCCATCAACAGAAGAGTGGCTAAACAAACTGTGGTATATACATATGATGGAATATTATGCAGCTTTAAGACAGGATAAACTTATGAAGCATGTAATAACATGGATGGACCTAGAGAACATTATGCTGAGTGAGTCTAGCCAAAAACTAAAGGACAAATACTGTATGGTCCCACTGATGTGAACTGACATTCGAGAATAAACTTGAAATATGTCATTGGTAACAGAATCCTGCAGGAGTTAGAAACAGGGTAAGATAATGGGTAATTGGAGCTGAAGGGATACAAACTGTGCAACGGGACTAGATACAAAAACTCAAAAATGGACAGCACAATATACCTAATTATAAAGTAATCATGTTAAAACACTGAATGAAGCTGCAACTGAGCTATAGGTTTTTTTTTTTTACTATTATTATTACTTTTATTTTTTTCTCTATATTAACATTCTATATCTTTTTCTGTTGTGTTGCTAGTTCTTCTAAACCGATGCAAATGTACTAAGAAACGATGATCATGCATCTATGTGATGATGTTAAGAATTACTGATTGCATATGTAGAATGGTATGATTTCTAAATGTTGGGTTAATTTCTTTTTTTCTGTTAATTAATAAAAAAAAAAAGAAAAAAAAAAAGAAGTATTTCTTCCCTGACCCGTCATTCTCCCATGTCCCCACACCCACACTATTTCAGAGAACAATTTAATTGCAATGTATTTTAATTTCATTGGACATGTAACACATCTGGTGACTCATCACATGTGGTGGTACATGTGATCCGTCATTCTTTGAAACAAATGTGGCCTATGTTGGAATGTTCCCTGAGTGAAGACATGAACCATTATCAGCCACAGAACCTCCATACACTGTACCTGTGTGTGTGTGTGTGTGTGTGTATTTGAATTTAGGCATCCTCTTCTAAAATATGGGTCAAACTGTTTGCGTAGACCTTTCTCTTTTAGTCACGTTTCAAAAATCAAAATGATAAAAAAAAGAGATACCTTATGAAGCATTTTTGCCATTCCACTTCTTTACAGGAAGTGTATCCTTCAAGTATTTTTATACAAATAAAAACAAATGAAATGTATCTTCCTATTTTTCCCTTTACTTCACAATAGGTAGCAGACTACACACAGTTCTGCATCTTCCTTTGTTTACTTAAAAACATTTTGGAGACATTTTCATATCATTATGAAATGAATTAACTTCATTCTTTTGTATAGCCACATAGTATACCCTACCTTATTACCTAGTATAAAAATTTGCCATTATAAACAGCACTACAATAAGAAGTCTCGTGCATTTATACACGTGCAGGTATATCTATGGGATACATTGCCAGAAATAGGCTTGCTGGCCAAAGGGTAAACGCACTTGGAAATTTGACAGATATTTCCTTTTGCCATAGGAATTGTAACATTTTCTGCTCACGCATTATGCAGTGTATAAGAACTGGCAAAAGTCTTACTAGCAGGGTTTGTCATCAAACTTTCAGAATTTTGCAAATTGTGTGAAGACAGTGACATCTTGGTGTGTTTTCATACTCATTCCCTCATAACAAGTGAATTTAAGCATGCTTTCAGTTATTTAAGAAGATTTGTATTTATTTTTCTGGGAACTGGTCATTCTTGTTTTTGGTCTTTTTTTCTTTGAGAATGTTGATCTTTTCCTCACTGATTTCTAAGAGTCCTTTATGTGTGAAGGAGGAAATCATTCCCCAGTTTACTGTAAATTATCAGTTATGCAATTCTTGAGAGGGTTTGAAAGAACACGGAAATGATGTTCCACTTTATAGCAGAAAGCAACAAGGAAGTATCGAACTTTTAAAATCATGAAACCCAGTTGTCTCATCACCTACAGTATTGAATTGCTGAGATACATTCCTCAGACCTTTCTTAAGAAAGAGAGAAAGTAACAATAAACAAATAAATCTGCATGGACTCAATCCAGAGCTTGAAAGTAATGATCACAATAGACGTGACTTTTGTCACTCCACTTTGAAGAAAATTCTTAGATTTCTACTGTAATATTAAATAAAAAACACAGTTTTTTATGAACCCCCTATTTGTTTATCCATTTAATCCTTTGTGGTCCCCATATCCATGAATGCAAGCCTCTCTATTAGGTTCTCCAAACCTAGATACCTTCCTTAAATTCTTCTCCCTCACAGCCCCTCCACCCACAACCAACCATTCGTCATTATTGCCAGCACTGACCCGGATATCTCTCAAACACATACGATTCTAAAAGCACTGGGAAATGATCCATGCCCACTGCACCTCCCTGGTCCAACCACCCTCATGTAGCTCACCTAGACTACTGTAATTAGGGTCTCCAACTGCTCTTCTTGCCTCAAGGATAGCCACTCCCCTAACCCCATTGTAATCCATTCTCGTCATTGCCAAGTGATGATTCTAAAACATCTGTTAGGTCATGCCACTTCCAGCGGTTCCCCAGTCCCCCATAAGATTCAGTTAAATTTCTTCACCTAGTTTGCAAGGCCCGGCTTACCACTCTTGATGACAGTCTCATCATCTTCCTCTTAATCCTTGAGGCTTTGGGCACTGGTTCTCAAAATGTAATCTCTGGACCAAAAGCATCAGCATCGCCTGCAAACTTGGTAAAGAAGTACATTATCAGGTCTCACCCTAATCTAACAAATCAGATGCTCTGAGGGTGTAGCCTGGCAAGCTTTGCTTTTACAGCCCTCCAGGTGATTCTGATGACAGCTAATATTTGAGACCCACTGTTCTGTCTGAACTGACCAGATACACCCAGTACAACACTAGCTGCACCTGAGTGGGGAGATCTTTCCCATGATGGGCTGCAAGAAGTATCTGTACAAGGTGGCTTCATCTTTTACTTAGGTGCATCCACAGAGAGAAATTGAGGATTGTATTTAAATTCAAGTATATCATATTACTAAAACGATATAAATTAGTGGTCCTCTAACATCCCCAATCCCATGTCACACAAGACACAATCATCCTATGCAGTTGTCTGTACCCAGATTGCAAACACTGGTCACTGAGGCTTACGACAATATTTCTTAATGCTCTAAAAGTCACATCTTTTTTATTTAATCAGTTTTATTAAGATATAATCACATCCCTTTCATTTTTTTTTGATGGAGTATTTTTTTGTTTTATTTTTTTATTAATTAACGGAAAAAAAGAAATTAACCCAACATTTAGAAATCATACCATTCTATATATGCAATCAGTGATTCTTAACATCATCACATAGATGCATGATCATCGTTTCTTAGTACATTTGCATCGGTTTAGAAGAACTAGCAACACAACAGAAAAAGATATAGAATGTTAATATAGAGAAAAAAATAAAAGTAATAATAATAGTAAAAAAAAAAAACCTATAGCTCAGTTGCAGCTTCATTCAGTGTTTTAACATGATTACTTTATAATTAGGTATATTGTGCTGTCCATTTTTGAGTTTTTGTATCTAGTCCCGTTGCACAGTTTGTATCCCTTCAGCTCCAATTACCCATTATCTTACCCTGTTTCTAACTCCTGCAGGATTCTGTTACCAATGACATATTTCAAGTTTATTCTCGAATGTCAGTTCACATCAGTGGGACCATACAGTATTTGTCCTTTAGTTTTTGGCTAGACTCACTCAGCATAATGTTCTCTAGGTCCATCCATGTTATTACATGCTTCATAAGTTTATCCTGTCTTAAAGCTGCATAATATTCCATCATATGTATATACCACAGTTTGTTTAGCCACTCTTCTGTTGATGGACATTTTGGCTGTTTCCATCTCTTTGCAATTGCAAATAACGCTGCTATAAACATTGGTGTGCAAATGTCCGTTTGTGTCTTTGCCCTTAAGTCCTTTGAGTAGATACCCAGCAATGGTATTGCTGGGTCGTATGGCAATTCTATATTCAGCTTTTTGAGGAACTGCCAAACTGCCTTCCACAGTGGTTGCACCATTTGACATTCCCACCAACAGTGGATAAGTGTGCCTCTTTCTCCGCATCCTCTCCAGCACTTGTCATTTTCTGTTTTGTTGATAATGGCCATTCGGGTGGGTGTGAGATGATATCTCATTGTGGTTTTGATTTGCATTTCTCTAATGGCCAGGGACATTGAGCATCTCTTCATGTGCCTTTTGGCCATTTGTATTTCCTCTTCTGGTAGGTGTCTGTTCAAGTCTTTTTCCCATTTTGTAACTGGGTTGGCTGTCTTTTTGTTGTTGAGTTGAACAATCTCTTTATAAATTCTGGATACTAGACCTTTATCTGATATGTCATTTCCAAATATTGTCTCCCATTGTGTAGGCTGTCTTTCTGCTTTCTTGATGAAGTTCTTTGATGCACAAAAGTGTTTAATTCTGAGGAGCTCCCATTTATTTATTTCCTTCTTCAGTGCTCTTGCTTTAGGTTTAAGGTCCATGAAACCGCCTCCAGTTGTAAGTTTCATAAGATATCCCCCTACATTTTCCTCTAACTGTTTTATGGTCTTAGACCTAATGTTTAGGTCTTTGATCCATTTTGAGTTAACTTTTGTATAGGGTGTGAGATATGGGTCTTCTTTCATTCTTTTGCATATGGATATCCAGTTCTCTAGGCACCATTTATTGAAGAGACTGTTCTGTCCCAGGTGAGCTGGCTTGACTGCCTTATCAAAGATCAAATGTCCATAGATGAGAGGGTCTATATCTGAGCACTCTATTCGATTCCATTGGTCGATATATCTATCTTTATGCCAATACCATGCTGTTTTGACCACTGTGGCTTCATAATATGCCTTAAAGTCAGGCAGCGCAAGACCTCCACCTTCGTTTTTTTTCCTCAAGATGTTTTTAGCAATTCGGGGCACGCTGCCCTTCCAGATAAATTTGTTTATTGGTTTTTCTATTTCTGAAAAATAAGTTGTTGGGATTTTGATTGGTATTGCATTGAATCTGTAAATCAATTTAGGTAGGATTGACATCTTAACTATATTTAGTCTTCCAATCCATGAACACGGTATGCCCTTCCATCTATTTAGGTCTTCTGTGATTTCTTTTAACAGTTTCTTGTAGTTTTCTTTATATAGGTTTTTTGTCTCTTTAGTTAAATTTATTCCTAGGTATTTTATTCTTTTAGTTGCAATTGTAAATGGGATTCGTTTCTTGATTTCCCCCTCAGCTTGTTCATTACTAGTGTATAGAAATGCTACAGATTTTTGAATGTTGATCTTGTAACCTGCTACTTTGCTGTACTCATTTATTAGCTCTAGTAGTTTTGTTGTGGATTTTTCAGGGTTTTTGATGTATAGTATCATATCATCTGCAAACAGTGATAGTTTTACTTCTTCCTTTCCAATTTTGATGCCTTGTATTTCTTTTTCTTGTCTAATTGCTCTGGCTAGAACCTCCAACATGATGTTGAATAATAGTGGTGATAGTGGACATCCTTGTCTTGTTCCTGATCTTAGGGGGAAAGTTTTCAATTTTTCCCCATTGAGGATGATATTAGCTGTGGGTTTTTCATATATTCCCTCTATCATTTTAAGGAAGTTCCCTTGTATTCCTATCTTTTGAAGTGTTTTCAACAGGAAAGGATGTTGAATCTTGTCAAATGCCTTCTCTGCATCAATTGAGATGATCATGTGATTTTTCTGCTTTGATTTGTTGATATGGTGTATTACATTAATTGATTTTCTTATGTTGAACCATTCTTGCATACCTGGGATGAATCCTACTTGGTCATGATGTATAATTCTTTTAATGTGTTGTTGGATATGATTTGCTAGAATTTTATTGAGGATTTTTGCATCTATACTCATTAGAGAGATTGGTCTGTAGTTTTCTTTTTTTGTAATATCTTTGCCTGGTTTTGGTATGAGGGTGATGTTGGCTTCATAGAATGAATTAGGTAGTTTTCCCTCCACTTCGATTTTTTTGAAGAGTTTGAGGAGAGTTGGTACTAATTCTTTCTGGAATGTCTGATAGAATTCACATGTGAAGCCGTCTGGTCCTGGACTTTTCTTTTTAGGAAGCTTTTGAATGACTGATTCAATTTCTTTACTTGTGATTGATTTGTTGAGGTCATCTATTTCTTCTTGAGTCAAAGTTGGTTGTTCATGTCTTTCCAGGAACCCATCCATTTCATCTAAATTGTTGTATTTATTAGCATAAAGTTGTTCATAGTATCCTGTTATTACCTCCTTTATTTCTGTGAGGTCAGTAGTTATGTCCCCTCTTCCATTTCTGATCTCATTTATTTGCATCCTCTCTCTTCTTCTTTTTGTCAATCTTGCTAAGGGCCCATCAATCTTATTGATTTTCTCATAGAACCAACTTCTGGTCTTATTGATTTTCTCTATTGTTTTCATGTTTTCAATTTCATTTATTTCTGCTCTGATCTTTGTTATTTCTTTCCTTTTGCTTGCTTTGGGATTAGTTTGCTGTTCTTTCTCCAGTTCTTCCAAGTGGACAGTTAATTCCTGCATTTTTGCCTTTCCTTCTTTTCTGATATAGGCATTTAGGGCAATAAATTTCCCTCTTAGCACTGCCTTTGCTGCGTCCCATAAGTTTTGATATGTTGTGTTTTCATTTTCATTTGCCTCAAGGTATTTACTAATTTCTCTTGCAATCCCTTCTTTGACCCACTCGTTGTTTAAGAGTGTGTTGTTGAGCCTCCACGTATTTGTGAATTTTCTGGCACTCCGCCTATTATTGATTTCCAACTTCATTCCTTTATGATCCGAGAAAGTGTTGTGTATGATTTCAATCTTTTTAAATTTGTTAAGACATGCTTTGTGACCCAGCATTTGGTCTATCTTTGAGAATGATCCATGAGCACTTGAGAAAAAGGTGTATCCTGCTGTTGTGGGATGTAATGTCCTGTAAATGTCTGTTAAGTCTAGCTCATTTATAGTAATATTCAGATTCTCTATTTCTTTATTGATCCTCTGTCTAGATGTTCTGTCCATTGATGAGAGTGGCGAATTGAAGTGTCCAACTATTATGGTAGATGTGTCTATTTCCCTTTTCAGTGTTTGCAGTGTATTCCTCACATATTTTGGGGCATTCTGGTTCGGTGCGTAAATATTTATGATTGTTATGTCTTCTTGTTTAATTGTTCCTTTTATTAGTATATAGTGTCCTTCTTTGTCTCTTTTAACTGTTTTACATTTGAAGTCTAATTTGTTGGATATTAGTATAGCCACTCCTGCTCTTTTCTGGTTGTTATTTGCATGACATATCTTTTCCCAACCTTTCACTTTCAACCTGTGTTTATCTTTGGGTCTAAGATGTGTTTCCTGTAGACAGCGTATAGAAGGATCCTGTTTTTTAATCCATTCTGCCAATCTATGTCTTTTGATTGGGGAATTCAGTCCATTAACTTTTAGTGTTATTACTGTTTGGATAATATTTTCCTCTACCATTTTGCCTTTTGTATTATATATATCATATCTGACTTTCCTTCTTTCTACACTCTCCTCCATACCTCTCTCTTCTGTCTTTTCGTATCTGACTCTAGTGCTCCCTTTAGTATTTCTTGCAGAGCTGGTCTCTCGGTCACAAATTCTCTCAGTGACTTTTTGTCTGAGAATGTTTTAATTTCTCCCTCATTTTTGAAGGACAATTTTGCTGGATATAGGAGTCTTTGTTGGCAGTTTTTCTCTTTTAGTAATTTAAATATATCATCCCACTGTCTTCTAGCCCCCATGGTTTCTGCTGAGAAATCTACACATAGTCTTATTGGGTTTCCCTTGTATGTGATGGATTGTTTTTCTCTTGCTGCTTTCAAGATCCTCTCTTTCTCTTTGACCTCTGACATTCTAACTAGTAAGTGTCTTGGAGAACGCCTATTTGGGTCTAATCTCTTTGGGGTGCGCTGCACTTCTTGGATCTGTAATTTTAGGTCTTTCATAAGAGTTGGGAAATTTTCAGTGATAATTTCTTCCATTAGTTTTTCTCCTCCTTTTCCCTTCTCTTCTCCTTCTGGGACACCCACAACACGTATATTTGTGCGCTTCATATTGTCCTTGCGTTCCCTGATACCCTGTTCAAATTTTTCCATTCTTTTCCCGATAGTTTCTGTTTCTTTTTGGAATTCAGATGTTCCTTCCTCCAAATCACTAATTCTATCTTCTGTCTCTTTAAATCATCATTGTAGGTATCCATTGTTTTTTCCGTCTTTTCTACTTTGTCCTTCACTTCCATAAGTTCTGTGATTTGTTTTTTCAGTTTTTCTGTTTCTTCTTTTTGTTCAGCCCATGTCTTCTTCATGTCCTCCCTCAATTTATCGATTTCGTTTTTGAAGAGGTTTTCCATTTCTGTTCGTATATTCAGCATTAGTTGTCTCAGCTCCTGTATCTCATTTGAACTGTTGGTTTGTTCCTTTGACCGGGCCATATTTTCAATTTTCTGAGCATGATCCGTTATCTTCTGCTGGCGTCTGGGCATTAAGTCAGATTTCCCTGGGTTTTGGACCCAACAGCTTGAAAGATTTTTCTGTGAAATCTCTGGGTTCTGTTTTTCTTATCCTGCCCAGTGGGTGGCGCTCGTGGCACACGTTTGTCTGCGGGTCCCACCAGTAAAACGTGCTGTGGGTCCTTTAAGTTTGGAAAACTCTCACCGAGGGGGAGGTTCACCAGCCGAAGTGGCTTGGAAGAGTGCCAGCCGGCCTGTGGTTCTGAACGCGGGGAGGGTCGCCGGCCACCGCAGCCTGGGAGAGCTCCCGTCCGAATTTCCTAGTCGGCCCGGGGCGCCAAGCTTGGTGGGAGGGCGCCAGCCACCGCGGCCCGGGAGAGTGCACTGTTCCCAGCCAGACCGGGGAGTCACGTGTTTGGAAGGGACCCCCCCGGTCACCGTTCTCCGCGGCCTGGGGATTTCCGATCCAATTCTCTCAGTTGGTCCGAGGGGCCGCACGTGGTGGGGGCGCCAGCCGCCGCAGCTTGAGGGAACCGCCTGTCCACTTCTCCCAGCTGGTCGGGAAGGAGGAAAGGAGGGACTCCGGCCACTTTCCGCCCCGCCCGGGGAAGCCCGCGCCCCTCGGGGATCTCACCGGAACGGGTTCTCCCAGCCAGTCAGCCATTCCAGGATGGGGTACGCTGTCTCCCTGATCTCCGTAGTGGCTCCGGGAGCTGCTCTGCACCGTCTCCACTCCCCTAGTAGCTGTCCTTTTTCTTCTGAGGAAATTGAGGCTCAAAAGGTTGTGGCTCGAGGAAGTGGTGGAATTCAGATCCCCTGGGCATTACATTATGCTGTTAATCCAAGGAAGATGGTAACAGCTAATAACCCGAAACACGCCTTCTCTCGCTCTCCACTTTTCCACAGGAGTTATGAACATCAAGAAATACTTCTTGACTGTATACGATTCATTCATTCTAGTAGGGACATTTATATAGGAAAAAAGGGAGGGAAGGAGGAAAGGAAGGAAAGAGAAAAGAAGGAAGAGAAGGATGGAGGGAGAGAAAAAAAAGACAAAGTAAAAGTAAGTCAATAAAGTAATTTTCAATGGTAATAAAAAGTCAGACAGGAAGAATTACAGGGGAGATATTCTTAAAGTCAGATGGTCAGAAAAGGTGACATTAAAGCTGAGACCTAAAGTAAGAGAAGAAACTATGTTTGTAGAGAGTATGAGGAGGGGAATCCCAGGCACATGAAATAGTTTGGTGTCAGCCAGAAATTTTAACAGAATGGGTGAAGCCCAATTTCAGGGAAGAGAGTTGTACAAGATGATATTGGAGAGGGAAGCAGAGATCACACAGATCCTTGCAGTTCTTGGTGAGGAGACTGGATGGCACTGAAGGGTTTTAACCAGTAAATGGTGTGATCTGAGTACTCTTGCTACTGAGTAGAAAATGGATTGGAGGGGGAAATACTGTTAGAGAGGAGCCCACTTGAAAACCTGTTTTAGGTAATAATGGGCTCAACCAAACATTCAGCAATGAAAACAGTATAGGAGTAAATTTGAGACATAACTTGGAGATGGAATCAAATGGAGTTGCAGGACAGAAGAAATTAAGGGTGACTGTAAAGTATGATTTTAAATTTTGGAGTGATCAGCTGAGATGCTGTGTAAGTCTGCTGGAATGCATGAGAAAGATAAGAGAGGAAAAAAGGTCCAAATCTGGCTTCTAAGGAACCATGACATTTCTTTGGATGATGTGGAGGACCCTGAAAAGAAGGAGGAAAGGAGCAACCCATAAAGTAAGAAGAGAATGACGTTATAAAAGCCAAGAGAGGTGTTTCAAGGGAAGGACAGTAGAGCTGCTAAGAAGTGAGAAGAGAATAGAGAAAGGAAGTTGTGTATTAGATTTGGCAACTTGGAGATCTGTGGTGAAAAGAGAAGCCAGACTACAGTGGGCTGAGGAATGGGATGTGAATAAGTGGAAACGATGTGTATCTCAAATAATAGGTGTATTAGTTATCTATTACTGCATAACAAATTATCCCAAAACATAGCAGCTTAAAGCACGTATTGTCTCAGAATTGTTGTAGGTCTAAAATTGGAAGCAGCTTAGTGAGTGGTTGTGGGTCAGTGTCTTTCATGAGGTTGTAGTGTGTATGTTGTGTATATGTAGTGTGTAGCTGGGTGCAGTCATCTGAAAGTGCTTCCAGTATGGTTCAGTCCCATGGCTGTTGGTGGTGGGTCTCAGTTCTTTGCCATGTGGACACATGTGAACTCAGTTCCTTGCTGTGATATGGCAGCTGGCTTCCCTCAGAGTGAGTGATCTGATTTTGCTATGAGTCTCTGAAGTCACCCAGTGACACTTCTGCCTTGTTCTATTCATTAGATGTCAGTCACTAAGTCCAGCCCATACTAAATGAGAGGTGAATATGGCTCAGGTTTTGATGAAAAGTGGCCGACTCCCGTCTGGAGCACAGAAAGACTGAGACGTGTTGCTGTACCACAGATCAAAAAGAGGCTGTTAGAACAGAGGCCCATGTCACAAGGACACAGGGATCAGCTTGAAGGGCTTCTCCTGGCCAAATATGAATGAAGTTGAATGCCCCAAATTACCAATATGCTAACACATGTATTATAAAAATTATATATATTTTTAATTTAATTGTTGAATTGTGATTATAATACAATGTATTATAAAAATCCACTACCCATGGCTGATACTTAACGGGAAAGAGAGGGAGAGAGAGGGGAAGGGAGGGAAGGAGAAAGGTGAGCGAGCATGGGAACTCAAGGAGAGCAAATGCAGAGAAAGCCTTTTTGTTGTTTTAATAGAGCCTGCCAATATATATACAAGAAATGATGGAAGAAAAATCACCACTTTGTGACCCCCAATACAATAACTGATTCAGGCAACTATCATTAATGGGTATAAAATCCACTAGATGGAAGAAAGTTTTAGAGAACAGGATATTCACACAGACCTATAAATGGAAAAGAAAACAATTACCTTTACCTCATAGATCTGACAGTCACCACCTTCATCAATTGCTCAGATTTAGTTCCAGTAGTAGAACAACCTTACATGACATTCTGGTGCCATGAATTCTGGCCAAAATGATTTGCCCTGAACCCAATCAAGCCTTTAAAAACTTCCAGTTTATAGGAAATATGAGTGATACTGGATTAAGGACCCCGGGAAGAAATAATCAAAGAAATCCAGAACCTAAGACATTGCACAAGGCATCCTGTCTGCGTTCAAAGAGAGTGAGTGCCATGGAAAAAAAAGATAGAGCAAATGTTTTAGATTAAAAGGAACTAAAGAGTCAAAATAAGCAAATTCAAATTGTGAACCCTGACTGGATCCTAGATGAAGGGTAGAGGGTAGGGGTGGGGGGGGGGGGAAAGCATTTGGAAAAAAACGAGGAAATTTGAATTTGGATAATTTTCTTACTTGTTATGACAGCGTTATGATTATGTAGGAGAATGTCCTTATCTTAGGAGATGCAGAGGAGAAATTTCATGAGCTCTCCAATTTGCTTTCAAATGACTCAGAAAAATAAAAACGCTCTATATTTAGAAAGATAAAGCAAATCTGGAAAATAATAACTGGTGACTGGTAAATACAGGTGACAGTTATACAGGCAGTCATTCTTTCAACTTTTCTGAAAGTTTAAAATTTTTCAGAATGAAAAGTTGTGGGGAAAAAGGACTCTTCAAATTGTTCTCTAATCACATTTCTCTGCTCAGTTCCTTTTAATCACTCCATTAACTTTTTTTTGACTCATTTGTTATATCTCCCATTAGAATATAAGCATTGGTTTACTGCTTAGCTCAGGGTTGGCTACATAAAAGACATTCAATATATTGCAGTAACATTTAAAAGGTAAACTGAAAAGCTATTTATTCTATTTGCAATTAAAAAGAAAAAGATTAGGTGCTTTTTAAAAATTTTCTTCCCTGCCTTCTGTCTGATGGAATAAAAACTTTGAAAATCAAGAAAAAAAAAGCTAAGAGCCACAGGGATTCTCTGACTCTCTTTCCCTCACCCTCAGAAGTCCTTTAGTGGAAGCTAAGGAGAAAGGAAAACTACAAGTAGCCAAAGAAAGGTGGAAGTGGGTAGTGTGGCAGTGATGCTTTTGATTCCTACTTTGATGAACAGACATTCCAGCCCAGGTA